>NW_005842177.1:862765-893776 GCF_000455745.1 Alligator sinensis
GCATGTGCTTCAAGTCCCAATTGTGTCTTCGGCAAGGGGACATGTCAGAGCTGATTTGGATCAGTGCCTCGACACAGTGGAACTTTCTAGCACAAGGCACGGTAAGGCAGGGGAAGTCTCGGCATGGTGAAGAGTTCCGGCGTGGATAGAGTTCCCGCTGAGGAAATGCAGATTTGCATAATACGATTGGCCGATGTTAAATTATTCCCACGTGGCGGCTGGCAATTGGCTCGCTAGCAGTATAAAAGGTTAGGGGCGTTTCCGCCCTAGTTGGAGAACTCCACAATTACCCCTGGAGTGGAACTCCGGCAGCTTGATCACCTGCCAACTACTCCCCGTCGGCGAAGCCTTGCAATGTATCCTCCATGTTGCATGCCCAAGTTAGACCCAAGCTACCCGGTCTACAAGAGCTCCACGATTACCGATTAAAGAATAGAATTGTTGCAACTACGATTGCCTGCGCTGGATACGACTCTACAGTGTAAGTAAAGCTATCTCTGTTTTTCCAATTGATACGTGTCTCGTCTGTGCCTAATTCCGCTCCGGTGATAGAGAGTACCCATCTACCCGTCACGGGATCGCAGCCGCAACCCCAGCTAGCGTTCCCAAAGACTCCCGGTCCTTGATTCCCCCTCGGCCCCCACAAGAATGTTATGTGTGATTTGATTCTAAGGACTTACTAATGCACAGGTATACTTTGCCCATCATGCTCCCCTTGTGCAACAAACTACCAAAGAAGGAAATCAAGTTAGTCTGACATGATTTGTTTGCAACCATTCCATATTAGCTGCTGGTGGCAACCTGTACCCTCCAGATGTGTACAAATTGAATATTTCATAATTCTCTCTGGTAACTTCTAAGTTATTACAGTTAGGTTGACTGGTATATAGTTCTGTGTGTTCACCTGTCATCTATGAATTTGCTAATATTATTGGCAGTGGCTCTAGGGGCTTTTTTTAAAGCTAATTTTTTTACAACCTAATGGTGAATTCCATCAGGCCTATTTGACTTAAAGAATTTGTGACTAATGAATTGGATTTGCTTGTATTTTTATCATGCTTTACAGCCTTTCTCCTGCTCGCAATTTGGGTGTTTTGGGGAAGACTGAAGCAATTTTATATATTAAGTAGTTTGACCTTCTTTACATCTTCCACTAATAGCCTTTCTTCATTAAGCAGCACAGGTTTACTTTTCTTTTCCATGAAACACATTTATAAAACTCCTTCCTGATGTCTTTTAATAGGGCTGTGCGAAGCTTCAGTAGTTGATTCAATCAGGAGGAGATTCGGCCTGATTTGGGGACCAAATTTCCAAATCCAAATCAAATCGGAAGACCAAGTTAAAGCTCCGAATCAATTTGAAGCATCCAAATTGATTTGGAAAAGCTTTGGATTCAGAGATTTGGCCATCAATTAAACAGGCAGCTGATAGCTGCCTCTAGCTGGTAAGAGTAGGTTTGGAGGAGGGGAGAGGGAAGGGGGATGGGGGAGGGAGGGATTGGGGCTGGGGCTAGGGTAAGCTGCCCAGCCGGGGTGGGGAGGCAACTTACTCAGGGCTGGAGGGGGGGGAGTGCAGGATGTGGGTGCAGCAGCGCTGGGGGTGGGGGCTCTACCATGCTTCTGCTTGCCCAGCTGGGGCGGGAAGGAGGCACAATGCAGGCATGGATCACTCCAGGCAGAAGGGGACAAGCGGCACGAGGACATAGCCCCCTCTTCCAGTACTGCCACGCCCGCATCCTGCACCCCTCGTGCTGGCTAGCAAGCAGCACCAGGACAGATCCCCCACTCCCAGTACTGATGTGGGCACGACAGTCTTGGGAACAGAGCCTATGCCCTGCTACTGCCCGGAGTGAGCCGTGACTGCATGATCGCCCCCCCTCTCACGCCAGCTGGGGAAGTGGCAGCAGGGCATAGCTCCCATGGCTCCTCACACTGGGGTAGAGGCAGGCACAGCTTGAGGAGCTGCAGGAGAAGCCCCCATGGCTGCCCTGCCCAGCCCCATCCCCTGCCCAGCCCAGCCTCCCAGCACTTTAAAAAAAACCCAAACACTCCACACACACTGGCTGCAGGGGTGGTGATTGGGTCCTCTGGGCACTCATGGCAGAGCACCCCCATGCAGCATGGGGCAGTGGGAATTGCTGCCCCCACCAGGCACCTGCACGGCAGCTGTCACATCATGCAGGTGCAGCACAGCTTGACAGGGCAATGTATGCTTTCTGGGAGCTGGGGTAGCTCCAGCAGTCACCCAGAGCCCGGCACCACTCGGCCTCACCAGCCCCAGCTCCCAGGCAGTGCGTGGCACCCTGTCGAGCTGTGCTGCACCCGCACCATGGGGCAGCTGCTGTGCAGGTGCCAGGCAGGGGGGGCAATCCCCACTGCCCTCCTGCACTGCATGGGGAGCGGGGGGCTCTGCCCCGAGCCCCAGAGGCCCCTATTGCCACTCCTGTAGCCCATGAGTGCAGGGCTTTTTTTAAATTCCAGGACTAAGCTGGGGCCAGTCATGGGATGGGGCTGGGCAGGGCAGCCATTTGGGCTTCTCCTGTGGCTCCCCCCACCCAGGGAGAGGCAGGCACACCTGGAGGAGCCATGGGAGAGCCTGCATCTGCCTGGCTGTGCCTACCTCTCCCCGGCTGATCTGAAACACCGAATCTCTCCAAATCGGCGCCAAATCCTCTGAAGCTGATTCTGCTGAAGTGATAAAGGGCAGTAATCCAAATCGAATCACTGTACTCTGAATAGGCCAAATCCAAGTCCAAATTGAATACTTCCCTATTCACACAGGCCTAGTCTTTAACATCTCCAGCTGTCTGAAGTTCTTTTTTTTCAGTTTGTTTCCCTGATTTGTTCATAAACATTTGTACAATCCTTCACGACTTCTGCTGTTGCCTGAATGTTTCTCTCTTGACTTATAGATAGCCAAGAATCTCCTTGTGTAGCCTCATTAGTCTCTTGAGTTTATTCTCATCTTTCTTCTACCCTTGATGACAGATTTTTCCTGGTGGCTGTAGGGAACAGGACAAGTTGCAGCAGAGGAATTTTTGGTTGCAGATTAGGAGGAACTTCTCACTGTGAGGCTGGTCAAGCATTGGAACAGGAAGATTCCATAGCTTCTGCATCCCTGGAAATTTTTGAAAAGCAGGTTGGGCAGACGCGTGGCTGAGATTTAGTCAGGGATGCTCCTGATACGTATGCTTCTGCGTCTTAGATGACCTCCTGATATCCCTTCCAGCTCTACTTTCTTATAATCCTATGAATAGCTTTATGTTGATTCTCCAGTATTATGTCCTTTAGAAACTACCTACTCTCCAGACCTACTCATGAGATCCAAATGTTCAATTCCCTGCTAGGAGATGCCACTGAAATTAAATAAAATTCTAAATAGAATAGATTTCAAAATGTTGAACTTGATTTCTACAAAAATTGAGCCAATAGTCTTCCTCATTAAGGATTATAAACACAAGTCACCTTACTAGATTCAGTGGCTAATTATGAAAGTATAATTTTTTTTAAATGATACCTACAGAAAAAATGTATTTTCCTCCTACTTGTAGAATTCAAAAAATTTCTGAATCAGCTCTGCTCAAACTTTGTGTATTAAAAAAAAAAAAAAGGCCTACTTTTGGCTGAGATGCTTGTCAAAGATGTTAAATCCAAAACAATTTGTATATGAAAGGTATGAGCACTCTGAGAGAGGACCTAAAATACATCTGCAACCCAGGAGTAGTAAAATGTATAGAAAGAATCAGTTGCTCAAGAGGAATTTATTGATTTTTAAATCATTTCCCAGTTGTTCAGATTTATTTCTTTGTTGGAAGTGGCATGTGCAGCCCTTTATTCTTTTGGAGGCCTGATAATGCTTTACTTAAAGTTTTCTTTATCTTAGCTAACATATGCCTGTCAAACAAGAATTCCCAAGAGAAGAAAATTTGTACAGAAGTGAGTTGGTGGGGAGGAAGGAGTAGGGAGAGGTTGAAAAACTCCTTTCCAGCTTAGGTTCTGATGTAGAGGTAATGGAAATTGAATGCCATTCCATTGATTATGCTAAGGTTGTTGTACTTAGGTAGAGACACATGGCAGAATTCTCTTCTCCTTTGTGCATCTAAATGGCAGGTTTTAACTGTCTACCTGGATAGTTTTGGCTTTAATCTTTAGCCTTTGAATACAGACTCCTGATCTACCCCAGCTTCAAAAGAAAGCACTAGAGAGGGCTCAAATAATGCCCGACATGGGTTGTGAGTACTGTACTATGTTAAGAAATTGGAGAGATACAGGCTTAACTGCCATATAGGTGAAAGGGGGGGACCTAGAGCCTGCATCTCCAGCTTCCTAGGAATATACTCAGCTGCAGTATGGAAGAGTTCCTTTCTTCCATCTAACACCTATTAATCTTCTAGCTGTTTTCATTTATAAAGAGTAGGAACTTTGGTGTAAAAACCAAAGTTATCGAAGCATGTTTTAAAAGGGAACAGGAGAAGGCTGGAAGCAGAATAGAGACTCAGATGGAGAGCCATGTGGACTAAGCCAATCATTTATGTATGTATGTATGTATATAGTTGTTATAATTAAAGACACTGAAGCTGATATGTGTCCAGTATTCTGCTAAGTGCACCTGGCACTGCAAATATATTGTGTTGTATCAGATTGAAAGTATTAATCCCCCTGGCACTGAGCACATGAGGAGCCCACAAGCCGTGTGCATATCAGGCACACAGGGAAGCATAGGGTCTGACCCCAGTGTGCAGTGTCTGATTTAGCCTTCATTCATCTGGCCAGCAGGGCCAAAACATTAATCACAACTGTACGAGAGGGCTGAGAAAAAAGGATCAGCTGAAGCTTCCTGCAAAGTTAGTGTCTGAAGGAATTATAGCAGAGAGCTGGAAAAAAAGTGAAAACAAGCATGGGCAACTGGTGCCTCCTGAGTTGGGGGGGTGGGCACTTGCCCTGCCCATCACCCAGTCAGTGACCGGATGGGCTGCAAACAGAAACTGTTTCTCCATGTGGCAGGTGAGGAAACAAGAGGCTTAACACCTTTCAGTTTCAGAATGCAGCAGATGAGTAAAATGCAGGTCTTAATGAATAGGTCTGAGCCATTCTGGGTGCGTCTACCTGTACAATTAATGCAAAGCAATAAACTCATGATGAGTTTGAACCAGCGTAAACTACTCCTGGGTGCAGTGTCATGTGCCCAGGACAGCAGCAATTTGAGCGGAGCAGGCCCAGGCTAGCAGAGGGCCCAGAGAACTCAGCCCCAGGCTCTGGTGGTGGCATTAGGTGATGCCAGGGCTGGCTGGGGCACAAGGGTGCTGAAAGTACAGAGCCATGTGGCTAGGCAGCAAGCAGGAGCTTGGTCCCTGGCTGGCTAGGCTGGTCAGGTACAATTTCCGCCTGCAGTCAGTGTCTATATGTGTGTTTAAGTGCAGTAAATTATGTTGGCACAAGATAGTACTGTCCCTGACAGTGCTATCTTAATGCACTGTTATTTAGTTTACTGAGGGCTAATACTGTCACATAAGTAGATGATGCCACTTTACTCCAGAGCTAATTAGTCTGCTCCTCAGTAAAGTACAGGTGTAAATGCAGCCACTGTATATCAAGGAACATTGTTACAAATGAGAGGCATAAGATTTTCACCAGAAGTCGGGCAGAAGGGGAAAACAGACCAGTGTGTGACTGAATTAAAACTGATATTACAGATTGCATTGGGAGGGGTATTCTCTCAGACTTGCTGCTCTGTACAACCTCTGAATTTGGACTTCCTAGACCTTAAGGGCACCTATATATGTGCCCGACACCTGCTCCAATGTGTTTTAATTAGAATGTGTTCAGCATCCCTGCATTTCAGAATGGTATTGGTGACACTTTAACTAATAATGTAACCTGTAAAAAAAAAAAAAAAAACAACCCCCCAAAAAATTGCCCCCCCCCCAACCCCCCCCCCAGATGAACAGTTACAATAACTGAGCCCACTAAAGATGACTGGGAGGTAGATTAATGATTATAAAATGGTGACTTTTAAAAACAGGTCTCAAGGCACAGCCCAAGGTGATGTCTTTTAAAATTATATAGCACTTTAACAGTTGAGTGTTTTGCGGCTTAGAAATGGCAGGGGGAAGCATTATTGGAATTCCAAGTGGTAGTTTCTGACTCAAGCTATATTGGGTGTCTATACGCATGCTTCAGAGGAATGAAAGCAGAGGGAGAGCTTTAATTAGAGTGGATCCAAGTGCCACTATAATTAAAGTCCCTGCAGCATCCCTATACTTCAAAATGGCAGTTGGGGCTTTAGATGAAGTGCCCCCTCCACCATTTTGAAGCACAGGCATGCTGATGCATAAGTCATGGAGGCTGGCTGGAGCATGGCAAATTAGCATGCTCCAGCCAACTTCATTAACTGAGTCTGGTCTGATGTGCTGTAATTACAGCGTGTTGGAGCAGTCTCCACACTCGTGTATAGGCATCCATTGGTCTTAGTGGCTGTGAAATACCTGAATTTTATTTCAAAGAGTCAATATGGTTAAGAATGAAACAAAATATGACTGGGACATATTTGGAGGATACCAGATGTATTTGGAGGCTTAGGTGCTTGCTAGGTAAACATGTAATAAAGATAAATTCACACATAAGACCGTGATTCATGCACCTTACAAAATTCCCCTGGCATTAATGGATCAAGTAAAATAACTAATTGCACTAAGTGGAATGGTTGCTAGATTCTACAAATTAGGTTAATTTTATATTGATTGTAGACAAACCAGGGAAATATGAAATAAGAATATACTTGGTATATCCAAGAGATCTGAAAAGCGCAATAAGAAGGGAACATTTTCAGTCACCTTCTCTAGAACGAACTTCTAGCAAATTAGCAAGAGATAGTTGTGTTGTATTGTACATTAGGCATTATATATGGTAGTTTCTTTATATGTGGTTATGCTGTGTGCCTCCTTAGGCACCCTGTTTGCTTGTAGTTTTGGTTCCTGTTCAGAATCATAATGTTACCAGCCTTGTAATCTGTGTGGTGCACTCCCTCACCTGGTCTAGTCTAATCTCCCCACCACTGCGGAACCACAAGCCATTAGAAGAGTTTTCACCATGTTCAGTGCACTTCCCAGAATTCACTACTGGCACCTGAATGACAAATGTTTGAGACCTGCATTCAGTACACAGTTTGGAAGGTGTAAGGTTATCAGATTTCCCTTCAGTATCTGTTTCGCACCTGAAGTATATCAAAGAGTAATATACCAGACATTTGAAAGTCTCAGAGGTCTTACATACTGTGTAAATTATATTAGTGTGGGAAAATATTAGAAAAGATCATGACAAGAAGTTTAGGAGAGTTTTGGACAGGTGTGGAAACTCTCTGTGACTGAACAGAAATGCAAAGTGGCTCAGGCAGAAATAAAATATTTGGGACATTTTTACTTGACAAAGGAAGGGTTAAAATTTGAGAACTCAAATTACTGCACACAACTGGCAAGGCTGAATTCCAAAGTTTCTTAGGAATGGTTACTTAACTGGGTAAATTTACTCCATATGGTCAATAGTAACAACTCCTGTAAGACAACTATTAGAAAAAGCTGCTGAATTTGCCGTGGATACCACAGCATGAAATGACATTTAAACATCTTGCCAATATCAGTGCTGATGTACTTTAACGTCAAAGAACCTATATTGGTGGATGCCAGTTCTACTGGATAAAGGGCTGTATTGCTGCAAAAAGTGGTCATATTGCTTATATATCTAAAGGTCTAGCAACATCAAAATAGAACTACTGATATGCCTAAATAGGAAAAAAGAAATGTTAGCAGTAGTATTTGGCTGTACTCCTATTTCACCAGTACACCTATGAAAAAGTAATGCCTGAAACAGGCCACAAGCTATTTAAAAAAAAAACAACCAACAAAGCAAACAAACCCCACCCTTGTACAATGCAGCTCTAAGGATCACACTCCAGAAATATCAACTAGAAGTTGTATCTAGACTAGGAAAAGTGTTAGTAACTGATGATGCCTTATCTAAATCATATGTTGAATGGTGAAGGAGGAAGTTCAGAGGAAGGTGTGGCTGCCATACACGTAATGTCCTATTTGCCAATATCAAAATGGAAATTTGAAGATGTTTCAAGCAGTAAGTGCAAATGGTGTTGTGTTTCAAACATTGGGACAAACTATTGTGCAAGGCTGGTCAGACAGAGATATGTACAAGAGAATATATGTACTTATTGGTTATATAGAAAAGGACTGTACAAGATGTGAGAAAGTCTCGCTGGAATAGCTTTTGAATAGAGCTGTACAAAAGAAGAGCTTGAGATGCCGTTTACTGGCCAGGTAGCAAATGGAGGATATGGCATTGTCCTATGAGACGCATCAAATATACAGGAACATAAATAAGAGGCAATGCTGCTGCATGAGTTCCCCAACAGACCTTGACAGAAATTAGGTATGGAACTATTCAAGTTTCATAAGAGAAATGATCTTATTCTCTTATTTGCAATATGAACATTATTCCAAGTACATAGATGGGCTTACTTCAAGATATGAGTGCATCTGTCAAGACATGTTGCAAATCAGTATTTGTAAGACATGGCATACTGAAGTTATTAGTGACAATGGACTACCATTGTGCTTCAGAGACCTTATTGCTTTTTTGCAAAACAATGGAATTTTATTTATAAAGCATCAAATCTGTTATTCCCACAATCAGATGGAATGGCTGAGAGAACAGTCAAACTGTAAAAAAAGGATTTGTAAAAAATAACTTGAAAAGCAAAGATCCCTATGTTAGCTTGCTGAATTGTAAGAATACATCTATAGGTCATGTAGGATCATCTAGTCAACTCCTCATGGGGTGTGTCTACATAAGATGCTAAATGCATAATAGACTAATTATACCGTGCATTACTGCCTTATGGCAAAAGCCAGGCTAATGCACTGATAAGCAGGAAAATTTGTCTACTATGTATTAGCATTAAAAAACATATGTGCCAGTGCTACTCCTCAGTAGCACCAGTTAATGCACATTGATTTAGTATCTGGTAATACAGGTACAAAACTAAATGTGCCATAACCATCATTTAGTATCTGTTACTACAGGTACAAAACTAAATGTGCCATAACCATGGCACATTAATGAACAGGTGGACACACCCATGGAGAGACACCTAAGGACCAGAATGCTGACTTCAGCACAGTTTATTGCTGCCTGAATTGATAAAAGGAGATCTATCAAGCATTTTAAAACTAAGACAAGCAAAATAGAAACATCACTTTGGCAAAGGGCCTCAGGAAAATGGAGATAATCTCTACATTCATCATAAAGGGCCATGGAAACCTGCAAAGGTGATTTACAGCCACCCTGCTCTGAGATCTTCCATTATGAAGACAAAGGAAAGGGATGTGAATATAAGAACCAAAAGGGATTTGATGAAAATAGTGGGCACATCTACGTGTTCATGCATATGCAGTGGTTATTGTGCACTCTTTTTAGTACTTGTATAATCAAATACTAAATAAATGCACAGTAACAGAGTTACCATGCAGTAGCATCAGGGATCACCTTTTTAGTAAGGCTACTGAGCAGTAATGTATTAGCACTGTTTGTGCTGTGATGCACTACTGTGCAGTATTATTAGGCTACTGTACAGTAAGTGTCTTGTGTAGAAACACCCAATGAATCTTAAATGGACAATTCAAATTCAGAAGAAAAGGGACACTGATATCCCTGTACCACCTCTAGAAGTAGAAGGATGGGAAATATGAAATAAAGAAGCTAATTCTTTTGATTCTTAGATATCATTTAAGGATATCAAGAACTTTGGAGTGGTAATCAAAGTGAGAAAAACATGCATGGAGGAACAGAATGGGTGCATGTACATAACCTTGTATGTACCTAGCCAGGGAACTGCCTATTGACCATATAGTCTGCACACGCTTACGTATCCACATTGCAGGGGAAATGAAATCTGACCATAAACTTCACCAAATTAAAAATAAATAAAAGCCAATTTAAAAAAGTTACCACATTTACAACACTTCATTGGGAATAATTTTGTTTCTAAAAATTTCCCAAATATTTTTTTTCCCACATAATATGAATACAACCAAAGGAGTGGAGTTACCAGACAATCCCCAGCTCCATGATTATCAGGGTACCTTCACAGACCAAATTAGCAGGAACTGAGAGGATTGTGATACTGGTATTGCTGCTCAGCAAGGCCATTATATGATCTCCCCATATACCATGCTCTGAGAAGCTCCCAGGCTCTGAGTTCCATAGTAACAACAGGTTCCTTACCTGTGAGGCTCAATCTTCCTATCATGGTACTCAGTCCATTCATGCAACAATCTGGGGCATATATACCCTTTATAGCTGTGTAAACAGGGGTCAGGGTTTAGGTCACAATAATAAATAATTCCTCTCCCAGGAATCCAAACAAGCACTAACAGGGTCATTAATAATGAATCTGTAAAGTAGAAACTACCAAATTAGTTAATCAACATGAAGGAGAATCAAGATAAGGAGTTAAGATTGGTCACAGTAAATAAAAGTAATATACAGCACCAAAGCTGAGGGAGAGGCTAGGTGAATGTTTATCTTTGTGTTCTTTCAAACAACCCTGAAAAATTGGGGCCTTTTCCAAAGCCCATTCTTGTCACAGGAGATTTTCCATGAATTCAATAGACTTTGAGTCAAACTCTCACAGGGAAACCAATTACCAGCTCCTTTGGCATTGGAATGACTTCAGTGGTACACTGTTGATGATACTAGGCATAGAGAAAAGTCCTGGGGCTCGTTGGCTCATGATGAGAATCCTTGGCTCTTATACAGCATTTTTCCTTAGAAGCTCTCAAAAATGCTTTAAAAAGGAGGACAGCATCATTATCCTCACTTCACAGATGGGGAAACCGTGGCATAGAGAGATGACATGATTTATCCTCCATCATCCAAAGGCCAGTGACAGAGCCCGGAATAGAAGCCAAGTTCCTAGTGTCCAAGTTAAGTGGTCCATCCACAGCCTCTCCCCTTTTCCTTCTTTGAGCAATAAAACTATTGCTTATGTTAAACTAAGAGCCAGGGGGCACAACTACATGAGCTGCTAAATGCACAGTAGACTGATTCTACTGTGCATTATCACAGCAGGCAAAAACTGTGCTAATGTGCTAATGCGCAGTAGTATTAGTCTACTGTGCATTAGTATTACAAAAAAGTATGTGACGGCACTACTATGCAGTAGCACCAATTACAGCACAGTACCTGTTTTTACAGGTAGTAAATTTAATGTGTAGATGTGCCCAGTATCTCCTAATTCTTTTGTAAATTTGGGGTGTGGGAAGCAGGCCCTATTTGATTTGGATTCAGATTCAGCCCGAATCCGGGACAGTGATTCGATTTGTTGATTTGGAGAATCAGCGATTCAGACATAGAGACAGCTTTATAAGTTTTTTCTACATACCTTGAGGTACCAGGCACGACTTGTGATTTCTGCAATGCTGGGGCGCATGGAGCATCCCACAGGAGCACAGGGGGGCCCCTCCACATGCTTGGCGGCAAGCCCAGAAGTGGATGGGAAGTACTTCCAATCCACTTCCAGGTCTGCCAGGGAGCACGCTGGGATGCTGGGCCCCCCCCCCACACACCTTCCTGGCTCAGCAATCAGCCCCAGGGGGACCCTGAGTGCTCTACCCCCAGACCCAGGAGGCACCAATCACCAAGCCAGGAGGGCGTGGGGGGGGCCCCCCTGAGCACTCCCCAGCGGACCCAGAAGTGGACCAGAAGTGCTTCTGTTCTACTTCCAGGTCTGCTGCCAAGCGGGCTGGGGAGCCCCTTGCGCTTCTGTGGGACACTCCGTGCAATCCCAGCATCGCAGCATTCATGAACCCCTGCTACCTAGAGGCATGTAGAAAAAACATTTAAAGCTGCATCTATGTCTGATTTGCTGAATCTTTCTGAATCTGTCCGAATCAATTCAGAGGGTTCCAATTCAATTCAGAGAGACTAAAGGGTCCTCTGGTTCGGCAATTAGGCCACCAAATTGGGCTGAATCTCCACCAAATGAAATCGGGGACCGAAGCTTCACATAGCTCTATTGTAAATGTGTTGGAGTAGGCATTGCCTGTAGGCATGCGATGAGCCCACACCCTGTAAAGGCATCAGAGCAACAGAGCCCAAAGGAGGTACAATAAATTTGTCATGAAAATTTTAGATTTCCTCAAGGTGGACAAAGCCCAAGGTATTTCTTTGGTAGGTAGAAAAAGCCCTATCCTAGATGGCAAAGGCAATATAAAAACCTTTTTGTGTGTCATATGAGAGATATGGAAGGAAGAAGGGTGTGTGTTTTGGTTAATTGTCAGGACAGGATGTTAGCAGATCTGGCTTTCGTGCCTGAAAGTGTCCCTGATCTCCTGTGTGACCCTGAAAAAGTCACATAAACCATACATTTCAGAAGTACCCTCTAATTTAGACTAATGTGAATTATCCTTTGATGTGTAGATATCATTGGCTCCTCCCCTGAACTTCCAAAAGGGACCAGAATACAGTTGATCTCCATTCACACATGCAGGACAATTAACAAGCAGGCATAGCAGCAGTTATTAAACTTGGCTGTTGTTTTGTTTTGTTTTGTTTTGTTTTGTTTTAAGACAATAGCTAGTGGGGCCAGCGGAGAGCATATGGCAACCACCATGATCCAGAACTTTTTGATAAAAGCCTTCTCTGGTATTTGCTACAGTTCTCTGTCCCCTTAGGCTGATCATCTGCTTTGGTGATTTTATGCCAGGCTTTGGGAGCTCTGTCCAAGGGCCAGTTGTTGGATACTGCTGATCACTGTGTTACCTTTTGTATCTACTCCCTTATATGTCATATTTTTGCATGGAATCTAATGACATGATCCCTGCCTCAAGAAGTTTAGAGTAGTTGCATGCAGGAATTTAACTTCTTTTGAGACTCGATATACAGATCATTTTCAGCATCTGGGTACAAGTAGTTGAAAAGGACATTCAGACTCCACAGATTGTCTGAGAACAGGGCTTACACTTGGTCCACAAAGCACAGTGCAGAAAATAAAGACTGGACAAATGCATGTAAAAATACAATCTGAACTTGCAGTAAAAAAACCCCAACCAAACAAACAAACAAACACCCAGTGAAGTACACATTATTAAGGATTATTCTCAGCATGTGGCAGCTCTTACATAGAAGGTAGCTGTATAAAAGAGGGACAGATTCCCTGCTGTTGTAAATTGGTATATTCTCACAGATATGGATGGACTTCTGTAGATTTACACCAGCTATTAGTCTGGCCCAGTGTCTCAGTCAGAACAGCACACCAGCCCAGGAAAAATGATTAGAGAAAATAATGTGCCAAATCGGTGCTGTGCTGATTTTCATGACAAACAACCTATCATAAATATTTAAAATCCATTATAGCTTTTTATTTATTCTTAAATACAGTATGATAATTTTGCAATGCTAAAATCATTCAATACCTGTATTTGCATAATTGGCAGAGTGCAGTTCTGTAAAAGTTTTGATTCACGGTATTTATAAGGGATAGCATGATTGTGTTTTCAGTAGAGGTATAAAAAATACCTTGTCAGTGCAAAAAGCATTATAACTGGCACAGATAAGAGAAAAGGAGAATTTACAATTGGGGTGAGGGAGGAGAAAAGCCTTTTGTAAATTAAAAGTGTCTGCTGGGTGCTAACACTATTATAATACTTGAGTAAATGTTGAGCTACAAATGCTGGACGAAAAAAATAGCGTGATGCCGATTAAAATATTAACTTTGCATTTAACAATAATTGGCAGCAATTAAATAAAGTTGACTCCTCCTAAAGATGGAAATAGAAGTGTAGTTAGAAAAAAAGTAAATTGACATACAGTAATTACTGAGTGCTGCTGCTTCTCTATCAGAATGTCTGTGCTCAGCATAACCCAGAAGTCACAGCCGGATGTTATTCTGTAACTGTGGCAGCATGCAGTACTTAGAGTTCAGGGTTGCCAAGGGAAACAAAGGGAAAAATGTATACCTTCAACACCAAGAGCACAAGCATCTATGAACTTCTTCAGCTGAAGGAGTAGCTCTATTAGTTATCACTCTGTAAAAGACTTGCTCCTGGTGTGGTCATAAGGGGAAAACATGACCACACCTGACTAAAGCTGGTGTATGATCATTCCATAGGCAGAGCTCAGATGGACCCCAAAATCAAGTTTCTGGCTTTGGGCCTTTGTCTTCTCCCAGGATCTCCTCCGGACCTGGAAGCTCCTTTTAGCAATCAGATCCAGCACAACCACTGAAGGTAAGGATGTTCTTCCAGGGCTACTCCTATACATTGTTGACTGAATCTGCAGAGACTGGAGGTCCCCTCAGTGTGTTCAAGGATGGTCCTAGCTAGTGACAGCAAAATTTAAGACCACCTGGATTACAGCTGGGAGGACTGGTTAGAGCCATAATGCTCAGCCGCTGTTTGCTCCAGGAAGCAAGGGCATCTTTGCCCCATGCCACAATGTCACAACTCAAACAAGTGCTGCCCCTAACAAATGCTATAGGAGGACCTGGCCCTTTGGAACTCAGCACTGGGCCCCTGCCCTCTGAGCCTCACATGTTGCTCTCTGCACATGACTTCAGTAAATTAACATCCATGAAGCTGTTCCATGTACAAATGGTGCCCTGAAAACATCTTGACATACTTGTGCTCTACACTGTCCACTTCTTCACCCTTGTGTCCTACCTGAACACTAAGTGGCAGGAGCTCTTACCACCCACAGACGACAAGGACCTTCAGCAGGCTGGCATTTACTCAGACCTAGTCCCTCAGCCCAATAGAGGCATAAATTGTTGGCTCCTTCATAGAGCCCTGAGCATAGGTGTGTTTGTGGTTTTCACAGT
Source organism: Alligator sinensis (assembly GCF_000455745.1). Classification (NCBI taxonomy): domain Eukaryota; kingdom Metazoa; phylum Chordata; order Crocodylia; family Alligatoridae; genus Alligator; species Alligator sinensis. The sequence goes on from NW_005842177.1 coordinate 877,649, forward strand.
CCCCTGGCACTGTCCATTTTACAGTGAGAGAGAGATCATTCATTCAGTGCATCAGGTTGCAGCCTTTCTTCCAGATCATCCAGAAGCTTATGTTGAAGTTTTGGCTGTGCTTTTCCTCACATTTGTCCCTTAATGTTCTCCAACCACCTTATCAATCTCCTCCCAGCTAAGGAGACCATGTATGTCACCAAAAGGCTCAATGCCAGGGAGGGGGGAGGGGTGGGGGCGGGGGGGGGCTTCCTGACTCTGGGACCTATTTTTGCTCCCAGCTTATGTTGTACCTCCAGACAGAGTTCCTCTGAGCAGCATCCACCACCCTTTGGGAGCAGTGAATACTGTTGGAGGGGACCCCCATTCCCTTCCCTGTTTACTCACTAGTTGACACTAACATTCAGTTGTAACCCTGAACTTGTGGCTCACTCCCTGTAATAAGCAGGGCCTTTAGGTAAGACTGAAGCACTGCCTGCATTTCCCCATGAGCTAAAATAGATATCTCATCTAGGTTCTGTGACAACTCTTGCTCATTCAGAAGATTGGCCCCAATTTCTCATTTTAGGCTCTGATCTAGCACTTGAACACACTGGGCTTTCATTTTGCAAGCAACTCCTGAGCTGTGCATAGCTTTGTGTTTGTCTCCTGCTTCTGTCTTGATTCCTGGTACCTACTTCTAGCCTCTTGACTTGCTGATTCTGGCTCCTGACTTCAGTCTGGTGTATTGCATTTGCCTTTCGCTTTTACCACCTGAATTCAGCATCTCTGGCTTCTGACCACACACTGGTCCCTTATTCTAGCTACTAGGCTGAGCTTATCTTAGCCTTTCCTGACATAGTGAAAACATTCATCATATTTACTGAAATAGTTATGATGGAGAGATAGAGTGAGATGGGGATAGGCGGGAGGAGCTGTGAATGCTGTGGATGGTTCTTGACTAATCTGGAGGGAAGACTCTCCAGTGTTGGAGCATCTCTCTCCTAGGTGAAGAGCAGAGCATGTAACACAGGCAGAGATTTTTCAAAGGCATGCGTGACAGAAGTTTAACTCCTGTCGACTTTTAATAATAATGTTAACAGATGAAAGACATGTCTACACAGCCTCCAGCCCAACTCTGGGGGTGCTGCTGATGAAATATTCCTAGCCCAACTGCTGAGATTGGCATGTAGGACCCAAGTGCTGTGGGAGGGGCTGGTAGGTTGGGGTTGGGTTGCAGACCCACAGAGAAGCAACAAAGGCAGTTAGACAGTTAGGAACCTATTTATCAAACACTTTAAAATGCAAGCTTGTTGTTAAGCTAGTGATAAAGTCCAGCTCTTTTCAGCAAAGGTTTTAAGCATGCAGTCTCAATGGGATTTAAATATGTGTTTAATGTTAATCACATGATTAAGTGTTTTGCTGAATCAGGACTTGGGTGCCTTTCCCAAGATGTTCCTGCTTGTTTTCACAGGTAGCAAAAGCATAACTAAAATCTCCGGGGAAAGGAACTTTTCATTTTCTTTATGTGTTTGTACAATGCTTAGACTATTACTTTGGTCCACTGGCTATCATTCTTAGCCCTTCCACAGCTGCCTACATAGACTTTCCTTTCATTTTATGACTGAGTTAAAGAAGGCATTTCCAAGAAGCTGAAAGACCTGAAAATCATCCAAATTCATTACTGATCTAAAGGGACCAGCTGTGTACTTCTGGGGTGTAGGGCATGCTGTTCTCAGGTAATATTGTTTTCCTTTGTAAGAAAAAAAGATTGAGCGTAAACTGCTTCTAAAACTACAGGTGAAACAACTTCTTTTTAAAAACACAAATTCCAGCAGCCAATTCTAGCACTGTTGCAGAACTATATACTTATAGCAATATGTACAAAAGCTCACTCCCTATAGCAAAATGATTTATAAAATTAAACCCCTGATTCTACTACCCATTCCTCTTGCCAGAGTTGGAAAGCTTTAGTTTACAACTGGGGTTAGCAAAAGATGTAATGAATCATTAAAACTCCTAGCTCATTTGGGCCCACTCTTTTGTAGGCTGGCCTCCTCCACTTGGTGGCCTACATGCTTAACAAGTGTAGACTAGACTGCAGGCACGTGCATCCTCTTAACAGGCTTATTGGATGCATAAAAGCTTTTACTTTCCAGAGTTGCTCTTGTGGAAGCATGACATGTCTCTGAGACATTCAGGGTGAAGACAGAAGTGACAATTTCCACCCAGTTTGATCACAGAATGTGGTTTATAACCATGACCAAAAACAAGTGCATGGCTACAGACCACTTAAAATGGCCAATCGGTTGAAAATCTTAACCCTCATTGCATGAGGGATCAGATGGAGATGTTTCAAAACAGAGCATCTTCTGCTACTTGTCTGTGCTGCCTGCCAGCCTGTTCGTGTTTTTCAGAATGGGAAGAGGGAAAGGGAGCAGAGGGCGTTCAGTCTGGGGGCTTTTCAGCCCCCACTGGAGGGTGGTGTGGGTGTGCTGGAGCCCTGCTGAGGAGGGGGAGGGGAAAGGGGCTCCAATTCTCTCACCACCCTCTCCAGCTCTGGCTGGGGACCTGAACGCTGCATGCCCCTGGAGGCTGGTGGGACATGGTGAGCTCCCGCAGGTGGCAGCAATGGCACAGGCGGCCGTGGCGCTGTCAGCAGCAGGGAGGGTGGGGGGTGGCAAGCTCCAACCGGCAGTTGACAACCACCCACAGATGCTGCCAGCAGCGTTGGCAGGGGCCAGCGGCGATCGCAGCCTGCCCGCAGATCCCGCCGGCAGTGTCGGCGGTGGGGTAGGGTGGGGGTTGGTGAGCAGCGGCTGCCTGCCTTTTCACAGGGGGTGCACCACCACACTCAGGGGGTGCAAGTGCACCTGTGTGCACCCCCTACATGTCACCAATGGCTGGGGAACCCCTAGAACAACCTCCCTCTGCTCCCTCCCCACCCCTGCTCCATTCTGAAAACAGTGTGAGGCAGCAGCCAGATTCCCCTCCCCACTGGAACCAGCAACGAACCTCTTTTTGGTCCGGGAGATCTTTGTAACTCAAAATACTTCCTGCAAAGCATTCCCAGCTACAATTGGGAGCTGCACTTCTTTCTGCACCCTCAGTCCCCATCTAACTAGAATATTAGTCCTAAATTGCCTTTGAAAAAAGGACCCAGTCACAAACATGCATTGTTATAATGAGTCTGAGAGCAAATAGAGGATCAGAAACCCCCAAATTAAATTTCAATTCTTCTGTTTTCAAAAGATCAATTTTTTCTGTGCCTAAGTTTCTGATTCTACCCTTAAAAATGTTTTGTTTTGTTTTTTATTAACAACAAAAACGCCAGTCCTCCTCCTGCTTGTAATCAGTGGTGTTTTCATTACCTGCTTACAGAAGCTTTGATCAGACTTTATCAGGTTCAGGCTTTGGCCAGAATGACAAATGGGTGCTGTTTTATAACTCCTTACTTTTCCCTTGGCTGTCTACTTGAGCTGACTTTTCTCTTCTCCTCAGTGAAAGGTGAATTTCTGTCTCTTCAGTGTCCCTGGTGAGAGTAGTTCCTTTCACTGAATTTGTTGTATTATTATTACTTCTCATTTACAGGGCTGAGTCATTCCCAAGCTAAGATGGAGAATTCTGATTTCATTCTGAAATGTTTTTCTTTTTTTGAATGGTTGAGTAGTACATTAAGCATAACACTTCAGCATACAATCCCTTGTAAATAAAAGCAAACAAAAACAGTCTAATAAGGCAGCATTGTAACAAAAAGACATAGTGGTTTTATCAAGGAAAAAAACCACTTAAATGCAAACAATTGGGACTTTGTGACTGTCTGAACACAACTTTAGCAGTGTAAATTCTCAGAACTGTGACCACCTCCTACTCCTGTGGAAACATAAGAGGCCTCTGAGATATTCAGTCCCCATCTAACTAGCTAATCAGCCAATTTAATGGTGATCAGAGCACAACTGTTAGAGACAGGAGAGTACAATGCAGCAGATGCACAGTAGTCAGCTAAGAAATCATGCAGGGTGTGACAATTTCAGGACTGTCTGTATGCAACTTATAAATTCTCACTATTATTATAGAGTCTTTGTTATGGGGCTGCTGTATTTGTTTTTTATATGTCTATATGAAAGTGCATCCAATATAATTAATGAGGGCTGAGCCATATTTCTCTCAGACAGAAGACAACAGCTGGTTGTTAAACCTTAATGGCTGTCTATTGAAACAACTTGGGATAAGGCATTTGCTAAAGTTGAGAAGAATTATTTTTCCTCACTTTCTGTAGTGAAGGCATTTGAAGCAGAATGCAATTGTCAGGCAAAGAACAAAGAACCCAGGTGTCAGAAGGGAAGACAGAACCACACAGGAGGCATTGTTCAGGAAAGGGAAGAGACCACCAGGGGGTGGAAGTTGAGCAGAAGCTTGATACAGTTACAGAACCACTTAGGCTCAAGCATTAAGCTAGGTCTTTTGGAAAGAGTCTACAGTTCAGAAGATGCAAGCTGTAGAAGGATCCTGGACAACGCCAGAGAAGCCTCATTCCAGCCGAAAAATGTTCTAGAATGATGAGGAAACATGCAGGGGTTATTTGGTTTTGTGTAGATCTCCACATTGCTTTATACTACTAAATTAAGTGTATTAGAATTGGGAGTGTGCAGTCTCAGTGGGCGCATCTACACTTGCACCTGACTGCTCAGTTGTTACTGCACAGGCTTTAGCAAGTACTAAGTGCCTCTAAGACAGTGGTCTCCAAACTTTTTAAGTAGATCACCTTTGGCATTTAAAAGCAACCCAAGTTGTACCCCCACCCCAGCCTCGGATTGACTCCAAAAGGCTCCAAAATCTACCGGTCGATCAAGATCCAGTGGTTGTTGACCACTACTCTAAGCTAAGTAGATAGGATCCCATTGTTTGCTAGCTTTAGCAAATACATTTAGCAAGAACTTAATGACTGTGCAGTAACTGCTGGTACTGTGCAGTCCTGGCACTGCATGAGTTATTTCTAACCCTACTGCACAGTAGCCACAGTGTCACAGTTCGTGCCTGCTGATGCTACGTTGCTATAGTGATGAGCTACAGCAATGTAGCATCTTGTGTAGATACACCCAGTGTGTCTGGTCTGGTCCTAGCACCCTCATGGCTAGAATTCTGGGAGACGGTGTGTTTAACCTGGCTTGTCCTGAGGGTTAGTATGAATCCTGAGAGAGGGGGAAGGAAGAAAAATTAAATATGAAGGAGAAGGAGGCCTATGTTATTTGGTCTATGTGTCTCCAATTCTATGTAGGGTAAGAGGAAATATTCTAAGACAGGTGGCCAACCTGCAGCATGCATGGTACAAGTGGCACAGGTAGCCTCTGTGTGTGGCACACGTCAGGGAGAAGGCAGAAAGCTGAGCAGTAGACTGGGAAGCAGATCCGAGTGGTACTCAGGGATGGCCCAGGGCTTATCTCGTGACACACCTGCTAAAAAGGTTGGCCCTCAGTATGTATTAAGAGAAGTAACTTTATTGCCACCCATTGAGACTCAGGGAAAATTAAAGCATGTGATTGCAGTGAATTGAAACCCAGAACAGAAGTTGGATGCGTACCTAACTATAGATAGTACAACCAGATCTGTGACACAAGCCTTATGTTATTTCATAACCTGTTAGCACTGAGATTTGGAAATCAGGGACTAAACAGATTCTGCTGAAGGAGGGACATACTCAGAAGAAGGTCTGTAGACCAACAATTTGGCATACAAAGCACTGGTAAAATGACTTTGAAGAAGAGAAGTTTCTATCTCCATTTTATAGACCCATTTTCCCCCACCCCTCAGCCCAGGATTTGGTTTAACTCCTAAATCAGTGGTGTTCAGTCCCTGGCCCACAGGACATACCAGGCCTGCAGAGCCATGTCATCTGGCCTGCACGGTTTAGCCTAGGTCTGGAGATTTGGGGGTGGGAGAGTGTTAATTGCTGCTCACCTGCTGCCAAATTTCAAGACAAATCTGGGTGTATAGGGCCAAGTGGAGGTAGCATGAGGCCTCAGCTTGGCACGCAGAGTGGAACAGAGTTAGCATGTGGCTTGGTACAGCCCATGGACTGGTGTGCACCACTCATCCAGCCCAAAGGGACCAAAAAGTTGAGCATCACTCTTCTAAATACAGTAACATTTTTCTTGTTTTTGTTTTAAGAGCAAGAGAACTTGCTGACTGAGTCTCTAGTTTATCCTTCTGCTGAATCATCCCACTGCTTTGCATGTGGTATAACAGGATCTCTAGTTACATGAGCTTGCTACCAGTCCATGACATAGTAGTTGCAGACATCTGGCTTTAGTTTAGAACTCTCAAGCAGATTATCTCAGCACCTATGAGATGTGACTTGACAGTGCCTTTGTAATTAGTCATTAGTCAATGTCCCAAAATTGTTACTTTCAGTGGGGTAAAAGAGTTTTGTCAATTTTCAGGGAAATAGTGGACTTATGGAGAAGATATATTTGCCTCAGGTGTACTGAAAAGAATACAATATGCTGTTACACTTGTCAATTGCCATAGGACCAGAAAAAATGAATTGCATGGACTTACATAATATTAGGACTTGTGACCTGGTTTTATCTGTAGTGCAGCTTTAAATGTGAGAAAAATCTCTAGCTGTCATCAGTGAAGCCTTCCATTTTGAACAGTATACATCAACTCATACAGACAGAGTCAAGTGTGCCATGTTGTCTCATGGATAGTCCACAGATGTGCTTCTTTAGCATGTTTCTTTCCATAAAATAAGACCATATCTTGAGCTTGATTTTTTTTTTCTTTTTTTTCTAGTAAGGAAAAATTTAAGAATGATTTAAGGCATGAGTCAAGGAAAATAATTCAAGGAGAGAATAACTGACTAGGCTGCTGTACTGCAGAGAAGCACCAGGGGGTCTGTAGACCATAAACTCAAAAAGAGCCAGTGAGTGGCAGCATACTGGGTTGTATCAAAAGGAGTGTTGTTTGCAAATCAAGGGAAGTGATTCTTCCTTTCTGTTCAGCAGTGGTCAGGCCTCATCTAAAGTCTCCAGTTGTGGGCCCACACTTCAAGAAGGATGTGGAGAGATTAGAGAGTGTCAAGCACAGAATGATAAAAATGATTAGGGGCCTGGGAAGCTGGGAAGTGAGAGTTATGAGGAAAGGCTGAAAGAACTAAAGTTATGCAGTCTGGAGAAGAGAAGACTGGGGAGTGGCGAGGTGGATTTGATAATGGTCTTCAAATCCTTGAAGACAGATTTTATAAAAAGGATGGAGATGAGCTTTTCTTTGTGACCACAAGGGACAGGACTAGGAGTAATGGCCTCAAGCTACAGCAAAGGAAATTAAAATTGTAGACTAGGAGGCACTTTCTGGCTGTGAGAGTGGTTAGGCATTAAAGCAGGTTACCTAGAGAAATTATGTAATTGCCATCCTTGAAATGTGGACAACAGGTTGGACAGCCACTTGGCTGACATGGTTTATTCAGGGGCAATTCTGCCTTGAGCAGGGAGCCAGGCTAAGGGACCTCATGAGGTCCCTTCCAGCCCTGTTTTCCTGTGTTCCTAAACTATGCTATAAATCCACAGAGTTGTTTTAAAGCATTCATGCTTTGATTGTTGAGAATAGACCTTAATGTTGTGAGACAATGAATTTAAAAAATCACAGAACTGTGTTCTTCTAAAACTAAGGAACCTTTTATTAGAAGAAAGAAAATGGCATCACTGGAAGTGTACCTTAAGGCATGAAAGCTTGTCTAAATCTCTTCCAGCAATACAGTTGATGTCATAAGATAGAGCCCACAAAAACTCTTGCCTCACATCATCCTGAAAGTCATTCTTTTCTATAACTTCTTTCTACAGTTCTGCAGAAACACTATACATCTTAACTCCTAAAGATGATGGGTTGTAGATAGGGCCACATTCGCTACCCACTTGTTGCCCTGTGGGGTCAGGCCAACTCTCAGGATCTCAATATTGCGCTGTTAGACAGGAGGGCATAACACAATTGCACATATACAAACACACAAATTAATTAGGTGCATACACATGCACACTACCAGCTCAGGCACATACACATTCAAACCAGCCTAGGCACATGCATACTGATTACCAATTTTAGCACATACACTATATACCCTGAAAATTAGACACAGATCACTAATTCGTATATCATGCACACAATGCCATATATATATATATATGTGTGTATGTATTATATATATGTGTATGTGTGTATATATATATATATATATGTATATATACACACACACACACACACACACACACACACACACACACACACAGAGTAGCAACTCAGATACACACACGTTCAAAATAACCAGGCTAGGTTCATGTACACCTATCACCTGTTTAAGCCCATACACGCCACACACACCAAATTTAGACAGAATCAGTTACCAGTTACCAACACCTGTACATCCAATACACATACGTGGATTACTAATTCATATACCACACACACACACAATGATATCTATATATGTGTATTCACTAATTCATGCACATACCACCCACCTACGCATACACATAAGTGAGTTCCTAAGTTGGCTGTTGTGATATGTATGTATGTATGTGCTTGGTGTACTTGGGATACCTGGGGAAAGGTTAAGGTAAGAAAGTAGATGTGTAGGGAGTAAAGTTACCAGGACCAGGATTAGAACCAGTAAACTACAGGGGCCTGGGCTGAAGAACTGAGGCTCGGGAGTAACTTTAGGTTAATTGATCTTAATTGATTAGAAGAGAACACCCAAAGCCTGCAGAGCAGGGAAGGGATGGGACTGGAGCCAGAGCTATGAGGGAGCTGAAAAGGTAGGTGCTGGAGAGGGAAAATAGGACTAAGGGAAAGTGTGGGTGTTAAAGAGGGGCTCTGGGTGTGGGGAGCCAGAGGATGGCTCTCGGGCAGCTAGAGAAGTTGCAGGGAGCGGCAGTAGGTGCTGGAAGCTAGAGAAAGGCTCCAGCTGCTGGAGAAAATTGCAGGACAGCTAAGAGGAGCTGGGAAGCTGTGGGGAGGGGGGGATTACAGAGGGTGCGGGGAAGCCTGAAAACAGAGAGACGGACAACAGAAAATCACAGGAAAAGCAGCAGGTGGCAGGGCAGCAGGAAAGCAGAGAAAGGCAGCAGAAAGTCACAGGGAAAAGGCAGTAGGAATTGAGAGGAGATCGGAAAACTAGTGGAGAGGGGTGGGGGCTAGAGCTGAGACAGAGAGAGAGAATGAGGCTGGAATTTAAGATAAGGAAGGGACTGAGACAGTAAACATGACCCAACTCAGGGTTGCAAATGACAGTTTTTTATTGAACAGGGGAGATGGTGACACAATGTCAAATTGGTTCCCTTGCACCCACACACACACACACACACACACACACACACAGATACACACATGCACACACAATGGCAGCAGGGGTTAGAGAGCCTTGGTGCAGGGGCTGAAGTCCACTGAAGTCCAGGAGGAGAGAGAGAGACAGAGAGAGAGAGAATCCAAATTGGAGGCGGAGGTGTGCAGGTAATATCTACCTATCTGGCTATCTGCCTAGTCTAGTAGATGTTGTCCTATCTACCTAGTCTAGTAGATGCTAGACTATCTGCCTAGTCTAGTAGATGTTGTCCAGAGGGGGGTCGCCGGCAGGACCTCTGGGATGGATAGGTGATGTGAAGCTGGTCTGGTCCAGATGGAAATGGCGTTCCCACTGGGTCTGTCTTCACTGCCCCTTTTTATAGGGGCAGACCTTGTGTGATCATAGGGACAGGAGGCATGCCCAGGCAAGGGTCAGCCCCTGGCGTACTGAGCATGTGTACCAGCATGCTTTCAAATGCTGGTCTTGTCTCTGTTCCTGGGTGAGGTCCGTGGTTCCTGAGTGAATCAATGCAAGGTGATGGCCCAGTCATTACAGGCCATTCAGTAGAGGCCTGCTATCATTGTATTTCAATCATTCCCAATCACACTCATTCATCTGGGAACCAATTTACATGGGAGGGATATGTGACTCGTACAGTTGCAACACAGGGGATGCCCAGGCAGAGGACAGAAGATGGAGGCTTGACATATAAAATGGAAACTTGACATGACTTTGGTTCACTTACAAACACAGGCCTAAACCATACAATATCCATATGAAACAATAAAAATCAATAAGAAAATGATAATAATACAATATACAACAGTAAGAATCAATACAAACCTAATAATAATACAATATAAAACAGTGGATATCCAAAACCAAAAACTTGCTACCAAAATAAAAATGTTTAAAGCTTATCCTAAGTCTGAGTTCCCTTATACTGATCTATAGGGAATAGAGAGGGAGAGAAAAAGTCAGAAATGGTTGGGGAAGGGAATGCATTTTAAAATAAATAAAAGAAAAGAAAAACTGGGGGGTTTGCTACACACTGATTGAACACTCAGCCTGTATCTATAAAGCAGCCCTGAGAGATGCTGCCTGCAGGAAACATAGTTTTTTCTGAATGCTGCTCCTGACAATAGGCAACCAGCTTTTATGAAAATTATAAATAGTGTCCTCCCATGAGTGACTTACAGATGAAGATGAACAGATGTTTCCACTTTCCACCCATTCCATACCACTTTTTTTTTTTAAACCAGTACTTTCCAAGTGTACATATCTTCCTTTTACATGGAAAGGGAAACAGAAAAGCAGTACTTTGAAAAGTAGAGTTACCAGTGAGCAGAAACTGCTTTGATTTAGCTCACTGTACTTAAGAAACTGCCTGAATGGAACAACTAAGTCCTTTCAACATGCAGCAAATGAATATAGATGTAGCACATTTACCCTAGCCAAACAGGAGCCTGTCTTATAGTCCTTGACACGCTTAGCCTCTGCCACCATCATTCAGGTTCCAATATTACGAATGTAGTAATTAGCTGAAGCCATGAAATTGTTCCTTGGAGGGGTTGCAACTTGGGTATGAGAAAAATGAGAGGGCAAAGATAACATGAAATCTGTGCCCTGGAGCCAATATATTAGCAAATCTCTGATCAGCAAGGGTACAGCAGCAGCCAATTTTGACAGAAGATGAGGGATGAAGGGAAAAGGAACTGATTATGTGGAGGGCAGGCAGCTGTTAGAATGATGTAAACAAGCCTCAAATGGGGGTTAGATCCTTCCATTACATCCATTTTAATTCAGTGTGAAATGCATATGATAGGAACAATCCTTTAAGCCTTTGGTCAATAGCTCTGTTCAAGTAATGGCTGCCGGACTGGGCCAGTAATAACATAGCTCATCCAAGGCAAAAGGATTGGTAACTTGAGAAATAATCAAAAAACGTTAAAAATATCTAAACTTGTTCAGCAAAGCTTTCTGAGATTAAGGTTTCCTTGTGTGATAATTCTTGGCCTTTGACCTTGCAGCCACTTCTAGAATGCTGGGCTTTAGGATCCCTCTATACATTACAGGTATTGTGGAATTAACTGCTTAATTGCTCAGTTAACTTGAGACCATCCAGCAATAAAGTTAGACCCTGAAAATATGTACTGACTTTATAAATGGTTACTATCAAGCTTAAATGTGCATCTGTAGCAGGGTCTCCCCTGTAGTTGGGAGCCCCAGCAGCTGTAGACTCTGGGTTCTAGCATCACACTGCAGCATGCTTCCTAGTGCCTGAACCCAACTGGGTCCTGGCAGCCACAGAATGAAGCTGCAATCTCCCAGCCCCAGGGTGCATGAAACCATCCCTAAGGTAGAGAGATCACCGTAGCAATGATCTCCCTGCCCTGGGAGTTTCATGCACCTTGTGGGCTGGGAGAGTGCAGCAGCTGCATCGGGATTGGGCTCCCTCTGCAATAAGGTATGATTGAATCTAATGCCCAAATGTGCCTTTACTTGCACATGTAGAGGGGCTCTTAGTATTTGCTTTCTCAATAATAGTAGTCATCCATAGGTGACAGATAGTGAAATGGCCTTTAGGGAAAGTTAGCTGTCAAATAAGTAGGGGTAACTCTGATGAATAAGCAGTTGTGGAATAAGCAGTGGTAGCACCACCAGATGTGGTGGGGACAGCAGATAACAATGCTATCATTCCTGAAAAGCCACGCATATCCTCTGAAGGTGCTGTGACATGGTGAGTACAGGTTGCCACTATAATAAGCCTGTCCAGCCCCCAGCCCTGGGTCTACAAATCTTCAACACGGGAACAGATAGAAGGTGTTAGATGCTCAATGGCTGTGAAGGTGGGTGAAGGCTGCAGCAGAATGAGATCTCCAGTTGTGTTGGCCTCCTTGTCACTGGATCCAGGTCCCATTCTGTCAGGTATTATGTGGAAGATGATGTGCAGCAGCCTCTCCGTGATAAAAGAAATCATGCACCAGCATCCTCCATGAAAATGGCTTTATCATACTTCTCAAGTCTGTCAGTGACTAGCTAGTGATGATGGGAGCAGGATTGTGATGGCTGGAAACTCGTAGTTAGAAACTGGCATGAAAGCAGAAGTTACAAGAAGGTTGTCTAGCACTTGGATTGGCAGGAGTGCGATTTGACAGCTGTAACTGAGCAGCCCTTTTTAGGATCCACTCCGCTCACCCCAGAAGAGGGCTAGAAAAGGTGCCCTAAACATAGTCTGCCTACCCACCCTTTTCCTGACTGGATACCAGCTTCCAGTGGGATCATCTTTGCTGTGGTCGAAATCAATGAAGACACGCAAACATTTTCGGAACCTGGAACATCAGGACCCTCGTGGACTATCCTAATAAGTGAATGCTCAGAGTGCTCCACTGCCATTGTGCCTCTAACTCAGGTGACACAACATTGCCATCGCTGAACTGAGTGAGACCTCAGTCAGCAGGAGATGGACAGCTCAAAGAACAAGGAGACAGGTATACCCTCTTCTGGAAGGGTAAACAGGAAAGAGAACCCTGACTTCACGGAGTTGGCTCTGCCATTAAGAATGAACACACAAACCAACTCAGCAAGTTCCCTACTAAACTTAATGAGCACCTCATGACTCTCTATCTTAAATTGGCAGGGAGCCGGTTTGCCACTGTCATCACTGTATGTGCCCTGACTTTTGACACTGGCAATGAAGCAAGGAGAAATTCTATGCCAACCTTGACCAAGTCCTCTCTGACATTCTGGAGGGATACAGACTTTTTCTGCTTAGTGATTTCAATGCCAGAGTTGAAATGAACTCAAACCTCTGCAACAGAACTATCAGCAATGAAGAAGTGGGAAAGGTTAACTCCAATGGCATCCTCCTCTTAACTAAATGCGTGGAACATGGACTCACCATCACTAACACCCTTTTCCACCAGAAAAACAGGTACAAAATATCATGTCAACACCTGCGATCTAAGCATTGGCACTTGATTGACTGTCATTGTTCCTGCCTGACAAGAATGTCCACATCACTCGAACTATACTAGGAGTTGTTGATTGCTGGACCAATCAACAATTTATCTGCTCACTTATGTCACTAAAACTGGCTCCCAAATGACAGCTGCAGTAGAAGTAATACCAAGGGAAGGTCAGTATTGAAGGACTCAAGGACTTAATCCAGCAAGACCTCTTCTACCAGAGCATCAACAAAAAAACTGGTGAATTCCAATGAACAATGGGAAAATGTTGGCAGTGCTTGGGATGCCTTCAAGTCCACCATCATTGGCACCTGTGAAGAAACTTGGATTCTGTACCAGGAAACATCAAGACTTGTTTGATAAGAATGACCAGGAGATCCAAGAGTTGATCGACCACAAGTGCAAGGCCTCTTGTGCTTGGCAAAATGATATCAACTCCAAGTAAAATACTTAAATCACAAACAAGCCAAGATACAGGTCCAAAGGGAGACCTGCAATACGAAGGAACAGATAGTCGGAAGACAAGGCAAAGGAGATTCAACATCTTGCTGACATCCACGATATGCGTGGGTTTTTTTAGTGCCACAAAAGCCATCTATGGTCCAAGCACTTGGAAACCAACCCCTTCGGGACCTAAGGATGGAAGAGACCTGATCAAGGAAAGGGGAACCAGCAACTCCTGCTGGAAGGAGCATTTTGAAGACTTTCTCAATGGAGACTGTGACGATTAGAGTGCTCACAACTCCATCCCACAGCACCCAGTCAGAGATGATCTCAGAATTGGTCCAACCCTTGATGAGGTAAGGAAAGCCATAAAACAGATGAAGAACGATAAGTCATCTGGGACAGATAGAATCCCTGCCAAAATCTTTAAGCCAGGGGAGAGGAACTCACATCATGGCTTCATGCCCTCATTTAAGGATCTGGAATGAAGAGGAAATCCCAGATGAAGATCATGACAATCTTCAAGAAAGGTGACAGGTTGGATGGTGGAAATTGGAGGTTTGCCTTGCTGTTCACTACAGGAAAGATCATTGTGAGAACTCTCCTGAATCATCATCCACTTGCTGAAGAATTCCTCCTAGAATCTTTCTGGTTGTTAGGGCATCAAGAGGCACAACTGACATGATCTTCACTGCTCACCAGCTGCAGGAAAAATGCCAGGAACAATATAAACCTCTCTGCATAGCCTTATTTGAACTCATGAAAGCCTTCAACTCTGTCTACCGAGAAACACTGTGGAGGATCCTTCTGAGGTATGGATGTCCACTGAAATTTATCAGTATTCTTTGCCTGCTCCAAGATGGTATGCAACCAATGCTTTTCAGTAATGGATCTATCACAGATCCCTTTGAGGTTAAGATGGGAGTTAAGCACAGCTGCATCTTCATTTCAACACTCTTCTTGATATTCTTTACTACAATGCTACACCTGATCACCAACAAGCTTCCAGTCAGAGTGGAGCTAAACTACCGAATGGATGGTAAGCTGCTTAATCTCAGCCAACTCTGAGCCAAAACCAGAACTACACTGACCTCAGTCATCAAACTGATGTTGTTGTAGTATGTGCTGACTCAGAAGCAGACCTTCAGGCAGTCATCAATACAAGAAAATGGCATTCTTGCTTACCATTCAGAAGACAAAGATCGTCCATCAACAAGCTCGTAATGAGCAGTCACTAGCTCCAGTAATTCAGATTTACAGTGAGACTCTGGAGAATGTTGAGTATTTCCCATACCTCAGAAATGGTTTCTCACAGGAGGCTGATATCAATGAAGAAATCCAAAATCATCTCAAATGTGCAAGTGCAACCTTCATACACCTGAGGAAATGGGTGTTTGAAGATTGTGACATCAGATTCGAAACCAAGCTCATGATTATGGTTTATCAAGCAGTTGTGATTCCTACCTTTCTGTATGGAGCTAAGATGTAGACAGAGTACAGGAGGGTTGTTGGAGAAGTACCATCAACACTGCCTACAGAAGATTCTTTGGATCTAGTGGGAAGACAAATGCACCAACATTAGCATCCTCTAACAAGCAAATATCATGAGCATCAAGGCAATGATCATACAGTATCAACTTCGCTGAGCCAGCCACATCATCCAGATGTTTGATTCCAGAATCCTGAAGCAAGAGTTATTATTCCAGCTCAGTCAAGGTGTATGCTCAAGAGGACGGCAGAGAAAGCACTTCAAGGATGTCCTAAAGGCCAACTTAGTGGGGCTAACAGAAACCTGGTGGGATTCATCCCACGACTGGGCAGTACATATTGAGGGCTATAGATTGTACAGAAAAGACAGGGTGGGGAAGAAAGGGGGAGGGGTTGCGCTCTATGTCAGTGAGCAATATACGTCAACCCTCATCAAGACGGAATCCAAGGATGAGGAGGTAGAAGGATTGTGGGTTAGGCTACATGGGGGGCAAGGAGAAAGGGATTTGGTGGTAGGGGTCTGCTACAGACCCCCACATCAAGGGGAAGAAAGAGATTCGGGGCTCCTGAGGCAACTCTCAGAGACCATAAAAGCTAAAGAGGCGGTAGTCATGGGGGACCTAAACTACCCGGACATCTGCTGGGAGTCACAGACAGCAAAGTCCCACCGCTCACGCAGGTTTCTAACCTGTGTACAGGACCTCCACCTGACACAGGAGGTACACAGTCCCACTAGGGGGAATGCCATACTGGATCTGGTATTGGCAACGAGGGATGATATGATAGGGGACCTCCAGATAGGTAGTCATCTGGGGGACAGTGATCACCTAATAATAGAATTCACCATAAGACATTGAGTGGGTAAGGTAACTAGTAGGGTGAAAGTGCTCGACTTTAGGAAAGCTGATTTCAATGAACTCAGGC
>NW_005842177.1:895150-895583 GCF_000455745.1 Alligator sinensis
AATGGCCTGCTGGATGGCACGGAAGTGGAAAGGGATCTTGGAGTCCTAGTGGACTACAAGATGAACACGAGTCGGCAGTGTGACGAAGCCATCAAAAAAGCTAATGGCACTTTATCGTGCATCAGCAGATGCATGACAAACAGAACCAAGGAGGTGATACTTCCCGTCTATCAGGCACTGGTCAGACCACAGGTGAAATACTGCATGCAGTTTTGGGCGCCACACTTCAAGAGGGATGTGGATAACCAGGAGAGGGTCCAAAGAAGGGCCACTCGTATGGTTAAGGGCTTGCAGGCCAAGCCCTACGAGGAGAGACTAGGGCACCTGGTCCTCTTCAGCCTCCGCAAGAGAAGGTTGAGAGGCGACCTTGTGGCTGCCTATAAATTCATCATAAGGGCGCAGAAGGGAATTGGTGAGGCTCTACTCACCAAGG
>NW_005842177.1:895765-903331 GCF_000455745.1 Alligator sinensis
TCTTTCCTGCTTATGCAGGGGGTCGGACTCGATGATCTATTGAGGTCCCTTCCGACCCTAACATCTATGAATCTATGAATCTATGAACAAATACAACATCCACTCATGGGAGGCTATAACCCAGGACCGCTCCAACAGGAGGAAGAGTCTGCATGGATCTCAGGACTTTGAAACCTCATAATGACAATAGGAGATGGATATCAGGAGCAGCATAAACAGCATGTCATGGACCATATCAGGAATCTGGAGTCATTCACCCCACATGGAAACAGATGCCTGAATGTCAATAGAAACTCTCAATCCTGATTTGGCCTCATCAGCCATCTTCAGACTCACAGATAAGGCAATCATGGAAGTCAATCATTCTTGACTGTAAGGAATTGCCAATGACGATGAGTCGTCCCAATTGTATGAGTGCCATAAACATTTTCACATGGAGAGAACCACAGCCCTCAGACAGAACCACATGACAAGTAGAGTGCTATGACCTACTCATTCCCTCTGACTATACTCTACATGGTGACCAGAGGTGTAGGAATAATTTGTCCAGAAAATATTTTAATTTCTTCAACAAATAACTTCCTGAATATTATCCTATCTTTTATATACGTTGAATCAGACCCAGAGCTGGAATGCTCTGGCACAGTTCCCAAGCTACCTTCTTGCTCATGCTGATCTGTCCTATATATTATAACGCCAGAAGGCACCACAATGATAATCTGGTCTGACCTCCTGCATAACACATTCCTTAGAATGTTAATCAGTAATTGTTGCCACCCAGGACTAAAATGTTCTTTAGTTCTTCCTATTCTGACCAACAAGTTGCTTTTATATCTACATACATGATATAAAAATATTTGAGTAGAATTTTACTGGTTCTAACTGTGGTGCTGATTCAGGCATTAACAATTTGTACAAAGCAGTGTCCCAGCTGCTAAGAATTTTCCTTTTCTATTTTTTTCTTGAATTAATCAAATATCTGATTCCATTACAAGTAGCTGCTGCTTGATTTTCTTTTTTTTTTCCTTTATTTTTTAAACGGTGATCTTCCTGTATGATAGTCTATTTGCTAACCCAGCCATCAGCACCATATTTTGGCAAATTGTCTTTAAGAAAACTGTATGCCAGGTGGCTCTCCAAACCAATCCTGTCCCGCCATTAGCTTGGAAATGCAATGCCATTTCAAGTACATAAAAAGAGGATGCAGACAAGATGAAGATGATATACATTAAGAAGAATACCTCTGTTAAAGTGAGCGTTTTCTTTTTGCCTGGGAAGCTTTAGAGATCTGTATATTGAAAAAGTAAAAACATTAAACATTGAAAAGAACTGGGTTCTTTTTTCCCAGCCCTCAATTTACTGATTTATGTAGTCAGTCCACTTACACCACTAGAAGAGAAGAATCAGGGCCCATGGTTCTCCTTTTCAAAAACCATTGTCCCCTCTTCTGACCCACAATTACAGGTGCATCACAATTACAGGTGAGATGGTAAGTCTCACTGAAAAATTATCTCTTTTTTTCATAAACATCTGCCTCAAGAAATTTACTCTAAGTACAGATGTTCAAAAAGCCCCTAGTGGAAGTGCTTTAACTATTATGCTTTACTTAATGTGCTATAAGTTGGAGAGCAAGTGAACCGAACAGACGTTTACTGTTTGGTGGGGGGGGGAGTAGGGGCTTGGAGCCTGCCTGCACTGCCCACTGGGGGCACTCCTGCATGCCTCCTAGGAGGCTGCCTGAGTGGCTCCTCTCCCCAGTCCCACCCCCCTTTCCCCACCAGCTGGTGAGTGTCAGCAGTGGCTGCATGGGGGGAGACCCTGGAGCCCTTCTCCCATAGCCCTCCTCGCCAACTAGTGGCACACTGCACGGAGCCGGAGCAGGTGTGCAGACTGAAACCCTACTTCCCCTGCTCCCCCCAGCCAGGCTATGTGCCAGGCTGGGATCAGAGGCTGTCACTGACTGGGCCAGTGACAGCTGAGGTGGTGGGGCCAGCCCAATGCTCCAGTGCTTGGGCAGAACACAGGAGCCCTGCCCAAGGCTAGAGTAAAAAGCCCTGTGCAAGGCTGCTTGGGATGTCAGCCATTATGCTCTAAGTTAACTCTCAGTGGGATCTGGCACAGGCATTTGATAAAGTGCTCAAACAGAAAGCACTTTAGTCTAATACCTCATCCATAGAGAGTGAACACAGTGTAATCCGCCATTTTTAATTGCTTTAAGAGCAGTGAACGTCTGTTCAGTTATAGCTTTAGTGAGCTTTCTTCCTGCTTAAAGCAAGATAGGTGTAACATCTGTACCTAGCCTTAGTCTAAAGAGAGGTCAAAGCTGAAAACAAATTCTCCTGATATGTATAGAGCTCCTACTATCTCAGTATTTTCTCCATACAAAAAAAATCCTGCAAAACCCAAAACAAATCTGCAAATCTTCTCAAGCAAAAAAAAAAAAAATTGCTCACATGCTTAGGAAAAGAAGCTTGAAGACAGTGTGCAATAGCTCCACCTGATGCTGCTTACCAGACCAACTCCTAGTGAGTTATTTACTCCTGATGGTTACACCATCAACTTCATGGAGCATTAGGCCTATCATGTCTAATCTCCTGTAGGCCTAAGCAAAATGATGGGTTAGCAACCTATTAAAATCTTCAGTTCTGAAGAAGGATTTGCAAGATACAGTAAATAATGTGAACTATTAATCAGGCTCTCTTTCAAACGTTATCTTAGTAAGTAGTGTTTAACTCTGCAAAATTATATCTCTTTGAAATATGCCTCTTCTGGCAATTTACAGTATACATAAAGGGTAATTTTTTTAAGCATCTTGTGAAATTCCATTCCCTAGTAATCAAGGTAGTGCACTGCTGTGGGAGATAAGAGTCACTGTGCAAAGAGTGCAAGCATCAGCATGTGCACATTAGTTAAATGTGTGTATGTCGGAGGAAGGTGGAGAGATTATTCCAGCCTCCTAGTTTAGATCAGAGTGCTAGTGTGAGTTTCATGGTGAAGAAAAATTCAATCTGGATATAGAATCTTGGCAGCTGTTGCTGAGTAACAATGTCCATTAGAGAGGAGGTTTTGTATGTGTGTTTGAATGGTCTCTTCTGGGATGCAAGTGCATGGATGCTATTTAAATTTTAACTATTTTTATTTTAAAAGTTTACTCTATTTTCAGTATATTTGTGCTGTTTTGTTTGTTTGTTTTATGGTGATAGGTTTATTTACCAAATAGGCAGCATTTTTAATCTATCCCCTTTTCTTCTCCATCATGCTGACAGTAAATAGTTGTCCACAATGCACCCTGTCCTTTGACATGGCATGTGTAAATGATGCAGGGTAATTGATTGGAAGCACAATTATTTTCTTGATGTAACCAAAAGTGGACATGGATGGTGTTTACATACCCACCTCTCTCTCAACCCTAAACAATATGACAGCTTCAAAGCTAATACGGCTGAACCAGTGATGATGTTCTTTAAGTAGTAAATTATTGGCTTAAGGGAAGTGTTAAGGCAGATCTTTAGAAAGTGCCTGAAACATTAAAGTGTCTGGGCATAGCTTAGTCCATCACTGGAAGATATCATCCCACTAGGTACAAGCTACCTCCTCTTTAGGTACCCCTGATTCCAAGAACTGGAATCAGGGGTACCTGATGCCATTTATTCTTCCCTATGATCTAAGATGGGTCATTTAAACCCCCTGATGTTCTTTTTGTTCAATGCCCTCAGCTGGTGTTTGGGTATATAAACTATAGCATCTGTAGCAATTTCTGGGGCATAACTATTTATAGTGCAGGGACCAATGGTTTACAAGGATTAACGCCACTTTATTTCAGGGAACAATGTAGGTGAACTATAAAAGAGAAGCTAAGGAATAGCCACTAAGGGAAACAGAAGTTGTCCAATAAAGTAGTAACTGAACTAATTAAATGGCCCTTCACCAGAAAAGTGGAGAGAGAGAAGGAGAGAAACCCCTGCCTCTCCTTGCAGGTCTCATCTTTAAGCTTGACGAAGCAGCAACTATTACAAGCTGTCCAACAGAGCAGTCTGAGTAAGAATGTTTTTCTGAGAATGGAGCAGTGCCTATTCAGCTGGGATGGGTGAGTCTGGGTTTTGGTGTAGGGTCTGTTCTGTGATGATTTGTATTTTGTGGGTTTGCAGTTTTGAGAGTATGCTTAAATCAGAGGTATGTTTAGGAATATGTTACCCTGGGCAGAGGTGCTGAGAGTGGAGCAGGGGTTCTGAGTTCCAGAGAGTCTTACCTCCCCATGTGCAGGTTGCTGCTGTTGCTGGGGTGTGGCATAATGTGGTCTCCCTGGAGGCAGCTCATCTGGTGCCCCCTCTCAATTGGTGCCTGGGAATGTTTATTTCCACTCACCCACCTCTAGTTACATAGATTTCATAGACATTAGGCCTGGAAGGGACCTTTCAAGATCCTAAGGGGCAGGAAGTTATCTGGGGTCAGATCAACCCTGCAAAACAAAGAGTCATCTTTCCCTGCTGTGACTCATTCAAACTAAGGTTGCTGCAGCCACAAAACAAGAGTACTAACCACTATACAGTCACGGCAAGCCATGCAGGAGCTAAGTACCTGGACTCTTCTGCTACTTGGGAGCTTCCCCAGGCCAATGACCACTAGAAGCCAGCAAACAGGAGCACTGTTCCCATGATGAAGTCATGAAAGATGGGTGTGTGGATACCTTTAAGAGTGTTATGTATAAGTTGTTACATTTGCCAGGGGATGGCAAGAGGGAACAGCAGAACTGTAGACATGGTACTGCCTCTGAATAAACGAGCTTTATTGTTCAATAAGCTTACCTCCTTAATCTTTTGAGAACTACACAATGGGTAAAGTAGAAGAAGACTAGAAAAGGGCCACCATAGTTCTTCACTTAAAAAAAAAAAAAAGCCGAAAACAGGACCTGGGAAACTATAGGCCAGTTTTTTGCACCTCAATAACCAGGAATATCTGGTGCATATTCTAAGGTAGTCCATTTGTAAGCATCTCCAGGAAAAAAGGCTGATCACAAGCAGCAGGTATACATTTACTAAGAATAAATCATGCAAAACAAGCTTGATCTCCTCCTTTTGACAAAGCAACTACTTGGATGAGTGAAGGAAATGCTGTGGGCTTTTACCAAGGCTTTTGACAAAGTCCTAAATTACCTTCTCATAAATTGGAGAAATGTGGGTAGACAAAACTACTATTAGGTAGATAGACAGCCAGCTCAATAGCTGCAAGCAGATTACCATATTTACTTGAATCTAAGATGACCTGCGCCCCCAAATAATTAGATTCTATACTTAGAAAATGTGTGGTGTGGTGCGGTGTGGTGTGGAGTGGAGTCACAGGGAAGCCCAGGTGGGGGCTCCAGATGGCTGCAGCAAGAAGGGCCTGGCAGTGGTGAGTGGGGGGTGGCCACTTTTCCCCAGTGCCCAGCAGCAGCTTCTGCCCATCTGTCACCACTCATGGGCAGGCCGGGGCCGGGGCCGGGGCCGGGACTGTGCATGCAGGGTCCAGAGCTGGTCCGCTCTGGCTGGGGTGACTTTGGGGTGGGTGTGGGACAGGTAGGGGCCAGGGCTGTGTGCTCAGCTGCTACTGGGCACTAGTGGTGGTGGCAGGACAGGGAGGAGGTACAGAGCCTCTGGGCTCTGGGTTTGGTGAGCTGTTTTGGGGGTGGGGAGGGTGGTGTGCTGACCCACAACAGCTGACCAAAACTGCCTATGTGGCCCACAGGCCCAAATACTTGCCCACCCCTGGGCTGGAGGTTCAGATGATTGGGGGGGTGGGGAAATCAGGGAACTCCGTTACCCTCTGCCCCCCCAACCCAACTTATTCCCTCTGCAGCCTTCCTTCTCCCAGCTCCCCACAGTGTCTGCCACTCTCCCCTGATTTATTGTCAGATGCTGCTCATGCTGTTCCCCCCCAGGTCATGGAGCATAGCATGTGGAAGCATGACCACTGCTGGGCCATACAGCAGTGGCGGTGTTGCTGATCTGCTAGGCAGGTGGAAAATTTCCCTGTACTCCATGCCTGGAAAGGAAACCAGCCCATGCCAGAGCTGCACCTGACAGTAAGGAGGAAGAGAGGGTAGTAGCAGAGAGGCAAAAGCTTTAGAGGGAAATTGGAGGGGGGCAGGCAGATGATGTGAGCCTGACTCTGGCCCTGACAGAGGCTCAGGGCTAGAGTCAAGAGCTGGAGCAACAGCCTGCCCCTCTCCCTTGTACATGAAGCTAAAATGAGGATGAGGGGCTTTTTCCGCCATGCTGATGGGGGTACCTCATTTTAAATTCAAGTAAATATAGTACTTACAAATGGATCCATGTCAAAATAGCAGTAGGTTTCAAGTGGAGTCCCACAGGAGTCTGTCCTGGGCCCAGTGCTGTTGTATGTGTTTTTTAGTGATTTAGATGCTGGCATAGAAAGTTTCTTGAGCAAGTTTCTAGATTACATGATACTGGGAAGGATTGCAAACATGTTGGATGACAGGAGCACAATTCAGAAGGATCTTGACAGTTTGGAAAGTTGGACTGGAGCTATCGAGATGAAGTTCAATGTTTTCAAATTACAAGGTATTACATCTGAAGAAAAATAATTGAAAATACAGATACAAAATGGGTAGAAACTGGTTGGATAGCAGCACTATAGCAGAGAATCTGGGAGTCCTGGGAGATCACAGACTCAATATGAGCCATCAGCGTGCTGTAGGTGACATACAGTTTTGGGATGAATCAACAGAAGCATTACGTACAAGACACAGGAGGTAATAGTGCCTTCTACTAGGCACTGGTTAGGCCTCATATAGAATATTATGTGCAGTTGTGGCCTTCACATTTTAAAAGGACATGGAGAAGTTAGAGAGGGTCCAGAGACAAGCAACAAAAATTATAAAGAGCTTGGATGGCAAGCCATAGAAGGAGAGACTGATGGAAATAGGCACGTTCAGCTTGCAGGAAAGGTGCTTAAGAGAGGACATGGTAATAGCATGATAGCTACCATAAAGATGAGGGAAAATACCTTTTCTCTCTGGCTGAAGAGAGTAGGACACAGATTTATTGCAGCAAAGTAGGTTTAGATTGGATATCAGGAAAAACTTATTTACTATTAGAAGAGTGAGGCAATGGAACAGACTGCCTAGGGAAGTTGCTAAATCTCCGTTCTGTTCCAGAAGAGGTTGGGGATGATATAGATGTAGCTATGCCTGTGTCTTACTAGTGGGTTTTCCCCGTGCTTCTGGGCTTGGTAATTGCTGCATGGGCCAAGGAAGGACACCCCTGCCCCCTCCCCTCAATGTCCTGGAGCTACATGTGTTGAGGTTGGGGAAGAGGGGCAGGGGATTTGCCTTCCTCGGATGTTAGCTGGGTGTTAGCTGAAGCCAAGGCAGGGGATTTTGACTGAGGTGTGCCAGGGGTGCTGCTAGGACCTAAACGAAGAAATTCTTGACTAGAGGGGTCAGATGCCCTGGACAAGGAGTCAGATGTCCTGGGCCCAGGCTTGTGGGCTGGACATGAAGCCCAGGGGCTGGACAAGGGACGGTGAGCTGGCTTGTGGCTGGGGGAGGGCCCCCCCCCCACCCCA
>NW_005842177.1:903362-905217 GCF_000455745.1 Alligator sinensis
GCCTTGCCCTGCCCCCTCACCTCACAGCCATGCTGTTCTGCCTTGGAGACCCCAGCATGACAGCATTTGGGAAGTAGTAGCCAGGCAAATTCCTGTGGGCTGCATTTTAATCCCTTGCAGGCTAAATGTGGCTCATGGGCCACCAGGAGACAGCTCTGGCTTATGGCACTGAGTGTCCTTTGTTGAGTACCACATCTTCTGTTGTATTAGCACTTAAACTGTTTGTTTGTCTAGTTAAGGTGGTAGGTAAATATTAAGAAATGTAGGTATTTACTTTGGAGGAACTAAATTGCTTTTATGGACTCTATTTTTGGGAGTTTTAGTGTTGCTATTAGCCATCTTTGCAAAGTTTATATATCTCCTGCATATTTCAGGTGGGAAGGAAAAATATAGCATCATTGATTTGTCCTAAATCAAAGCAGGGAGGTTGTTTATATTTCATTTTCTCTCCTGCGTTCTTATCATCTGTGTTCAATGTGTCAAAATCATAGAAATTTCATGAGTATTTGAGGAAAAGGAATTGATTCAAAAATATGAGATCATAATAATACATGATAAAAAATCCAGACCAGATCCTCATCTTCTATAACATTGCTTTAGACACAGGTATGTTGGCATATACTGGTCTCAGTAAGTAAAATATAGAGACTTCTAATTCTTTCCCATAAAGAATCAAATTTCAACAGTTAACTTTCAACACTAGCAAGTACAGAGCAAAGTTAAATCATATAAACCACGTAACTTATGCTGTAATGAGTTTGTTGTTGAACTTTGTTTAAATCTTGGTGAAATACATGCACGGGTACTTAAAGTATTTCAAACCAACTTAATTTTTTCTTGAACCATTCCATTTGGTATGGCCTGAGTTATTTCTTTCTATTACAGTGTTAGAACCTCAATCTTTGTATTTTTAAATGAATAATAATTGATCCTATGTCAACATATTCCTGGTACAAAATGATCAAGATAAACTGTAGTATTCTGAAGGAGCCACTCGTTTTGGATTGCAATCTTTAGATGAAGATACAAAACCATTATATAAAAAAATGAAGATTATAACAATAAGATATTTTCAGCATTGTAAATATGTTAATATGTAATTAAAATGCTGCAGTAAAAAAAAAACCACATAGGGACATTCTTAAATCTGCAAGTTTTTTACCTGTTTGAAAAAACTTATTCTTGCAACTTTCTTCTCTGTGTATGTGTGCGCGCGTGTGCATGAATCTGTCTCTCATATTTTGGTATTAATGGAGAGACAGTGATTTTCTTTATTACACTGTACTGAAATACATTTTCTTATGTGCAATAGGTACAGGTTATTTCAACTATAAAGGAGCCTATTTCAGTAGGAGGAGATAGACTACATTACCAGACCCAAAAGACCAAATGAAGGCAGCTCAGGGAAGAGCAACAAAATTTATGTAGTAGAGTAGCTTCTGAGGAAGTAGTAAGAACTTGATCCAAAGCCTGTTGAAGTCAATGGGGATTCTCACTGATTTCAGTGACTGTTTGGACCCTAAAAAAAACATCCCATTGAAGCCGAAGAGTAGGGCTGTGAGAAACAGCACTATTTCCTCCCCTCATCCCAGCACATACCCCCAGCAGTGTTGCAGGCAGGTGACTGGATGAAGCAGCAAGCACATGGTTGGGGGAAAGGGGGGCATTATGGGCTACAAAGCTCAGAGAACGTTTCCTGCAGATTTGTGATACTTTTCAATCAAGCTCAAGGCTTCTTAGTTTTTAATTACAACTCCATTTTTTAATTGACTTTATGGACAGGCATTTTTAGGTGTGTTTTTTACAGACTGTCTCTAAGTTTATGGATAGTTGGTAACCCTGCCCCTAAAGTTCC
>NW_005842177.1:905248-915512 GCF_000455745.1 Alligator sinensis
ACCGAATGTTGAATTTGATCTTACAAGAATGAGAGTGTTTGAGCAACACAGAATGTAGCATTGAGCCTTGAATGAGGCATGTAGGAGCTACAAGGTCCTGAATAGGATGTCAAGCCCAAGTAAACTGTTTAGCATTGGTCCATCAGTACATACTCTGTAATAGATGTTATAATGCTGGAGCAAGTTCTAAGTGACATCTGGATATCAGCAAGGCCAGTTAGTGTACAGAATAGTTTT
Source organism: Alligator sinensis (assembly GCF_000455745.1). Classification (NCBI taxonomy): domain Eukaryota; kingdom Metazoa; phylum Chordata; order Crocodylia; family Alligatoridae; genus Alligator; species Alligator sinensis. Next base: position 905,486 of record NW_005842177.1, read on the forward strand.
TCATACAAAGATAAGGAAATTGAAGTTATCTTAAAATGAGACTATACCAGTTTCAGAAAGAAATTGTAATAGTAATCTGTAACTTCACATGAACAGAAGTTATTCTACACTGGCTGACTGGCTAAGAATGTTATAGATGGGCTCAAATGAAGAATGCTACTACCTTACCTCAAGCAGCTATGGCAGAGCTTGCCACTTTGAATTAATGAAAACATTTGTTTTGTTTTTTCCCCTGAATCATTAATACTGAACCCCATGAAGATACATACTATTCAGTAGCAATGTTGTTTATGTAATAGTTTACTTCCAGTGCCTCACCCTGAAAGTTTCAACAATTCATGCATCTTAAATCATGAGTTGCTGGACATTTTTCATAAGACTGTCACCCATTATTAAAAATAGAATATAACCTCCTATTTGTGTTCCTATCATATCCCGACCATAGGGATATAAATTTCAAGCCAAACACAGTATGTCTTATACAGTTTCCTGAAGTTCTTCTGGGATTAATTTAAGATGTTTGTCTTTATGGCTAGGGACAGACATTACACATAAACCGGTTTAACTGATCAAAGATAGGTTTAAACCAGATGTTCAGCGCATATAAACCAGTTTCAAAATTGCCGAAACCAGTGTCAGATAAACCTGGTTGAATGTAGTATCAGACTTAACTGATTGAGCTCAAACCAGTTTATGCAATATCTGTCCTAGACCCTTTCCTGGTTTAAGTTAAACCAAAGTCCCCCAGCATCCCAGCATGCTCTCTGGGCTGGGCTTTTGGCTTCAGTTAAGCAGGGCTGGCCCCGCCCCTCTGCTCCCCAGCTGGAGATGGGACAAGCAAGGACAGGAGGGGAAGGCGGGGGGGTCTGGCCAGATGATGGCCTCAGAAGGGAGCAAGGAAGAAGTTTATTTCCCCTCTTCCCTCTCCTGTCCCACCAGCATGGACCTTCACTTCTCCGTGCTGGCTGCGCCAGTGGCAGGGGCATAGCCAGCACTAGCAGTAGCCTTGGCTGAACTGGCCAGAGAGGGGTTTAATTCCCCCTTCCCTGTCCCACCAGCAGGGATCCGAGCCAGGTCTGCTGGGCACTCCCCACTTGCTGCTGCAGCAGTGGGGCTGGGCATGGCCAAACACTGGCTGGCATGAGCCCTGAGGCAAAGGGGGCAGGAAGGGTGGTTATTCCCTCCTCTACTGCCACTGCCCCTGGGGGACTGCAGCTGGGTTTGCCTGCCCCAACTACCACTGCTGCTCACTCCCTGCTTGGGGCAAGCAGCAGATTAAACCCTCTCCTGCCTCCTCTGCCAGACACCAGAAGGAGGGGAAATAACCCCCCGATCCTGTCCCCCGCTGAAGAAGCCCTGCCAGCCGACGTGTGGCTGCGCCCCTGTCCCCCTCTGCAGCAGTGAGGGAGCAAGGCTCTTGATAGGGGCAGCAGCCCCTGTCATGGTGTTGGGGAGCACAAGCCCCTTCCTGGTGGGGGGGGAGGGGTGCACTGCATGTCGAGCAGAGCTGTGGCAGACTGCACACAACAGCACCGAGGCTCCGGAGATCAAAGGAAGCCAGAGCCCTGCCCAGCACTGCTACCACCACTGCTGCTGTGGCCTGCAGCAGCTTTCCCCACCCTGCAGTGAGCCTAGCCCACCAGAAAGGGGTTCGTGCTCTGGGAAACTGTGACAGGGCCTGCTGCCCCCATCACAATTGTTCCCCCCTCACCAGTCCAGCAGCTGTGAGGGAGCAGGCCAGACACCAGCCAGAAGGATCCTTAGGCAGGGGGCGGGGGAGGGGGTTAATCACCCCTCTGTTCCTCGGGGACTGCAGCGGGGTCTGCCCGCCCGGGCCACTGGCACTCACTCTGTCTGGGGCAAGTGGTGGGATAAACCCCCTCCCTCCCCCCTACCTCTGGCTGTCCAGCAGATGTTGAACCCCGTCCTTCCCCCCTACCTCTGGCTGTCCAGCAGATGTGGCTTACTCCGCCACTTGCCCCAGGCACAGAACAAGCAGCAGCAGTGGTGGTTGGAGTAGGCAGACCCTGTTGCAGTCCCCCTCCCCAAGGGCAGAGAGGGGAATCACTCCACTCCCTGCCCCTGCCTAAATGCCTCGCTGGCTGGCAACTGGCTCCACCCCCACTTGGCCGCTGGAGTGGCAATGGGGGAGCAACCATGATGGGGCAGCAGCCCCTGTCATGGTTTCCCAGAGCACTAGCCCCTTCCTGGCGGGTGGGGCTCACTACAGGACAGGGAAAGCTGCTACAGACAGCAGCAGCAGTGCTGGGGGCAGGGTTCTGGCCCCCTCCAAGCCCTGGTGCTGTAGTGTGCAGTCCACCAGAGCTCTTCCCACTCCACAGCATGGCCCCTTCACCAGGAAGGGGCTCACACACCCTGACACCATGGTGGGGGCTGCTGCCCCCATCAAGAATCCTGCCCCCTCACCACTGCAGTGGTGGGGTGGAGGCGCAGCTAGGGCCCCTTAGGTGGGGGGGCAAGGAGACAAGTTATTCCCCCTCCATCTGGCATCCGGCAGAGGGGCAAGAGGGGGCTTATTCTGCTGCTTGCCCCAAGCAGGGAGTGAGCGGCAGCAGCAATGATTGGGGCGGCAGACCCAGCTGCAGTACTCTAGGGTAGTGGGGGTAGAGGGGGAAATAACCCCCCTCCCTGCCTCCTCTGTCTCAGGGACCATGCTGGTTGTCATCTGGCCATGCCCAGCCCGGCTGCTGGAGCAGCGAGGGGGGAGTGCCCAGCAGACGTGGCTTGGTCCCTGCTGGTGGGACAGAGAGGGGGGAATTAAACCTGTCTCTGGCCAGTTCAGCCAAGGCTCCTGCTGGGGCTGGCCATGCTCCCCCAGCACAGCTTCCCTCTAGCCAAGGGTGCACTCTAGCGTCCCCTGGCACCTGGCCTGAGCAACTTCATGCATGTGCCTGCATTTCCTCAGTCCAGAGGGAATGTCTGCTCCTTTGCAAATTGGTTCAACTTAGGCAGGTTAAACTAACCTACAAAGATTGAATCAATTCAGGCTCTGGCTTTTTGAATGTCTGTCCCTAGCCTATATGTACTACTGCTTAAGGCCTCAATCCAACAGAGTACTTAAGTGCATGAGTAGTCTCACTGACATTAAGATAATTACTCACATGTTTAAATTTAAGAAAAAATGTTCTAGATTTGGTCCTATATGTGTAAAAAGGGCTGGGAAAATACATATAACAATATTACCATATTAAAACTATGAAATAGGCACAACTTTGCAAATAACTTTTACTCCACAGTAATTCTGTTGAAGTCAAATTGCACAGCTTTGAACGTCAAAATCTCTAATTTCAATTTATAAGTGATCCAGTTTCCCTTTAAAGAATACATTGTGTACTGTTTCCACACCCTAACTAACAATTCACTGTGAAGATTAGGGGCTATGGAATGGCTGCTACATAAAATAAACAATTGTACTAGTTGAGGGAAAAAATGGCTATTGGCTACTTGCTCTTATTCTTCTCAAAGATATTGAGAATATGCTGCTGAGCGTCTTCTTTTTTGAACATACAATTATTTCTGGGTACATTTTAGATCCTTTAGGTTCTTTATATTTAAATACCTGATTTGGCACACTGCTCAGTGCTATAAAGACTAAAGCATGTATTTATCTTTAAACACACAACTTCTCTCATTTCACTGAAACCACTTGTATATACAGCATGTGCATGGGGCATCCATCCTCTAAAGCAGAGCTTTCCAAATTTTTCATGTTGGTGACACACTTTTTAGACATGCATCATTTCGCGACACAGTAATTCAGTTTTACTAGCAAGCCGGAGGTTAAACTAACCCGTTATAAGAGATACGGACACATACATAAATTGTAATAACGAAATGTATGGGGACACAACATATCTCATGAAAACCTTTCATTTATATTTTTAAAAATATATGATTTGTAAGATAATAACATACATTGTTGTCATTTATGAGTAACAGTATGTAAGTATGTGCAAGAATTTAAAAAAGTTGAATAACACCAATAACTACTTACCATTTTAATGGGATGTATGAGGTTGATGGGATGAACACAAGTTTCTGAATATTTGGTGGAATATTAGATAAAGACACTCGCATTTCGTCATCAAGCATTTTTAAGCTTCCACGTTTCAGTGTCTTTAAGTTTGCCATCGTTGCAAAGGATACTTCACAAATGTATGTAGTAGAAAACTGCAGAAGAATTTTTAACGCTTTTTTAGCTATGTTTGGATGCATTTTTGAACTGCGAATCCAAAAGCTGTCTAAGTCACCCTCTTCATACATCATTAACAGATTTCGATCATTTTTTATGTCAGCTAATTCTTCTTCTTCAATAAGTGAAAAGTTCCTCGTTGCAGTTGAAAGAAATGGATTTCTGATCCAATCATAGTCTTGGATTTCAACATTTGGGAAGTAATGCTGAACTTTCTCTCCGAGCAATGTTAAATGGTCAACAATTAGCGAGCTGATATCACATTTTAGCTCGCACTCAGCAGTTTTGGAAAACATTTCAAAATTTCCTTCTTTCACTTGCCTTTTCCAAATTGCTATTCTGTCTCTCATAGCACAAATTTTATCTACTGCTGTTAAGATATTTTCTCCTTTTCCTTGCATACTGGTGTTTATTTTATTCAAATGTTCAAATATGTCAGCAAGATATGCCAATTTTGTGCACCAAAGTTTGTTTTGAATTAGATTGCAGAATTCAGTTTGCTGATTTTCCACAAAAAGTTTAAGCATCATTTCCCTCAATTCGTATACACGACAAAGCACTCGACCTCTTGAGAGCCAACGAACTTCTGTGTGTAGTAGAAGCTTTTTAAACCTTGCCCCCATTTCTTCACAAATATGAGCAAATAATCTTGATTGAAGAGGTCTACTTTTAATGTAATTGACCATTTGAACCACTTTGTCCAAAACTTTTCTTAATTCATTTCCAATGGTTTGCGCGACTAGTGCTTCGCGATGTAAAAAACAACGAGTAATTATAATATTTTCATTCTCTTTCTTTGCTAAAGCTAGAAAACCTTTTGTTGAACCAACCATTGAGGGCGCGCCATCTGTGCATATTCCTACACAATTTAACCATTGCAAATCATTTTCCTTCATGAAGCAATCTAAAGTTTTAAATATATCTTCACCTCTAGTTCTCATTGGAAGTTCTAGACAATACAAGAATTGCTCAATAATTCTGTCAGTATGAATGAAACGTACAAAAACCAATAATTGTGCTAACCCACTGACATCTGTTGCTTCGTCTAATTGCAATGTAAAGATCATATTATCGTCTTGAAAAATATCCTTCATTTGCTGCTTAATGTCATCAGACATGTCTTGAATACGTCTTCCAATCGTGTTATCTGCCAAAGGGATTTTATTAACTTCTATCTCAAATTCGGGCCCAAACATTGTTCAAACAATAGCACAGCAAGATTCCTTTATGGTGGTTTCGGCAATAGTGTGTGGGTCCTTGTTTTTGGCAATTATTTGAGCAACCAAGTAACTTGCCTTTTGAGCTTTCTCTGATGTCTTCATTCTCTTTGTGAATGATGCAGACTGCTTCTTTATAGATTTTGAAAGCTCAATAAAGTATTCTACTGGTTTTTCTGACAAATGACTGTGCTTTGAGGTAAAATGACGCTTTAATTTATTTGGTACCATACTTTCATTTGCAAGTATATCCCCACAAACTAAACACTGAGGACAAGGATTGTTTTCATTACCAGAAAATGTGAACCCCAGTTTCATATAATCTTTATTGTATAAACGAGGCTTGGAAATTTTTCCTTTACACTTCTTATGTACTAATACAGACCGTTCAACAGTTGATTCTTGCATAGTTTCCTCTATAGCGGCTACATTTTGTTCATCGCAAAGGTCATCTTCACCAGCTTTTCTTTTCTTAATTAGAAACTTATCCATTTTACGGGTAATTCAACTGCAATTTAATGAATAAATCTATGCAAATTTATTTTTAGGTTTTAGCATTAACTAAATATGAAAATAACAGGACTGTTTTTAGCGGTTATCCTTCTCTGTTTTTTCTTATGAAAATAACAGCACCTGTGCTCCACTCCCACAGTGATAAAGTGAGATAAAGATAGGAATCAGGACCAGGAGAAAATGTGAAAAATAAACAAAATTAACTAAAGTATTTACAATACGTATTAGGACACATGGGTCCAGGTAGGAGCTCAGCTGCAAAAACACATGAAGTAGAGAAGCAAAAGTCCAACAAAAATGGTGTAAATATATATGTCTCACTACAAGGCTATATTGCTGCAAATATTTGCAACGCCTATGTCCAGAGTCCAGGTCCAGCACTCTCCGGTGGTACACTGCCGGTGGGTGGTCAATCCACAATTACAGCAGAGTAAAAATAAAAATAAATGGCAGAAATCAAATTATAAGTGCCACGTGGTGAGTGGCTTGCTGTTTGCCACATTGGGTTTGGGAGGGTGGCCTACCTTCAGCCAGCAGCAGGTGGGTTGACTGGGTGACAGCCTGCAGCTGCGCTCGCCCGGGTGATTGGGAGCACGCTGATTCCGAGGCTTCTGGCCTCCACTGAGCTCTGTTCCGATTGGCCAAGATGGTGGACGGCCCGCTCGGTGCAGTCCCAGTCCAGGACCTCCGGGGGACTCCTCCGCTCAGATTGGCCAAGATGGCGGACAGCCCGCTCAGTGCAGTCCCAGTCTAGGACCTCCGGGGGACTCCTCCGCTCAACACAGCCGAGAGTTGGGGGTGGTGTAACTCACAACTAATTGCTCCGTTAATTGCTCCGTTAAAGGAGTCTCCAACGAGAATTCCGAATTCTCCACACTCCTCGCCGTACCGCTCCGACACTGCCAATCACGTGCGTCCTACGTCAAGACGCCACACGATCCTAAAGCAGCTAATGTTAAAGCAGCTAAGCCTTAGCTGCTTTAACATTAGCTGCTTTAGGAAGTTCCAGGGGAGGGGCCAAGGGAAGCAGACGCGAGTAAGGGAGCTCTGCGGTGCCCTTCCACAAAATTTTCTGCATTTCGCGCGACACACCTACACACTGCCGCCAACACACTAATGTGTCGCGGCACACAGTTTGGAAAGCTCTGCTCTAAAGACTTGGCCTCTAATAGTCATTTGAGCATCCAAATAATCCAAGCCGAGGCTGAAAACAAAGTTGAGCTTGTTATGGCTAGCCTGAATGCTTTGGCCAGCTTATCAACTTTATTTGAATATTTACTATGTATATTAAAAGAGTCTATAACTGGATGAGATATAATAACAGCTCTTCTACAGATAATTAAATTAGCCAGGATACGGTTGTGTAAAAGTTTAAATGTTGGTAGTGTTAAACATATATCTATTAAAATTACATTGTTAAAATGGTAAATTTCATTATTCCTATGAGTGCATACTGTTTTATTTCACTTTATGGCTTGCAGTTGATGAGGAACAGATCATTTTCCCCATTAGAACAGGTGGATAAAATCAGGTACAGTGTCATATTTCCTAGTCTCACTGCTCTACAGTCCAGGTCTAGTTCCAGCAGGGAATAACAGGTCAGTATTTAAAGGACAATCAGAAACTTCCCAATAGTCCCTTTTTTAATTTGGTTCTTTCCTTAATACATGTTATACTCTTGAGCCTCCTTAGGTCATATAAATTAACTTCAACAGAGCTAGGAAATTATCCTTGTTTTCACCAGTGGAGTATCTAGCCTTTAATATCAGTTATGCTACAGATTGTCTTCATTATTTAATGATAGCAGAGGAGGGGAAAAAGAAGTGATTTTAATTTGCATCAGATGCCATTCCAGTTCACTGTTAGGAGAAACATGACTAATGTGCTGTTAAACATGTCATCTTTGATTTTGTGTGGGCTTGCATCCTGGGTAGAGGGTGTGTGACACAGTCTAATGTTGACAGAGAACTGCTCGACAGTATGCAGTTGGCTGTAGTGACTGCTTCTCCTTATGGGTAGAAATTGAGTTATCTATACTGAAGGGAGATACAGTCATAAACTGACAAGTGCTACCATATCATCCATGCAGGGAAAGCTACCATTTTGCAAACGTGGAACCAACTTGGCACAAGCTGCAAAGAAATACAAAAGGAAAGTCTGCCCCTAAGTGACAGCTGGTAGAGAAAGCTGTGGTGATGGCTACGAAGAAATGGATAAACATGCAAAGCAAGATTCTCTGATGCCGTTGTTGGTGCCCTTGGAAAATCAAATTCATAAGCAATATATTTCAAGATGGGTAACATACAAGGATATATAAAAGCTTCAGCAACCTCTTGGGCCAAAACACAGCAGGATGTGCTGCCTGACACTGGGAGCCAGGCTTAGAAAATCATAATGGTCTGTTCTGGCCTTCAGATCTATTAAACTAATGCTTCCTCCCTCCTCCTTACCCTTCTCTCTCCCTTTGCCATCCCATCATCCCCCCACAACCAGATTTTTTTTTGAACAGATAAGCTGTTCCCATGAAGTAGGCACAGAATCAGTTCATGTGACTAAGACAAACAGATCTCTCTGAGTATAGACAGATTGCCCTCAATAGACTGAGTGAATGAAAACGCCCATATGCACTAGGATTGAATTAGATTAGGGGGTCCATGGGATGTCACGCAGATTTTCTGGTGTTTGTTTCACTGGTATGTCATATGGGATCTCATTGGAAAGCATATGTTATGTTGTATCCATTCATGTCACTTTTATCACTATATGGGTTAATGTTATGCTGTCTATATATATCTTTATGATTTTAGATATGATTTAGTCAAGGAAAGGGGATGGGAGAGACTGCAAAATCTCTCTGACTATTGTTATACTAGGGCAAGGACAACTGTCACTCCTAGTCACAGACAGAAGGGGTCACTGGTGGCACTGGTGGCAAGTTGTCTGTCAGTAATGGGGAAATCAATTCATCAATAGCAAAGTCTCTGAGGCTAGATACAGATGTTAAACACAATCCACCCTAAATGATGTGACTTAGATTAGTCTGGAGCATTGAACTTCTGCACCAGATCCCCTAGCAAATCAAGCTAGTTCATTGTCCTCCAGGATCTCAGGTTCCTTTGTAGCTCCCCACTAGCCCCCGCGGTCACAGGGAGGCATGCTAGCAGCCCCCCATGCTCAGCTGCTCTAACCATGTGCCCAGCAGGCTCCGTTTCCAGGGTTCTTACAGAGCTGAGTCAGCACAGGCCCTCTGCCCAGCCCCTCGCCCTGCTAGGATTTGTGGGGGTTGGGGCTCGGTCTGTGTGGTGGGAGCCTCCATTCCCCCATCCTTCCCTCCCTGCTGCCTGGCCGTGGCTGACAAATGGCCACTGCCAGGAAACGGACCTGGGGATAGAGGGGCTGCACCAGCTGTTTGCTGCAGCTGGACAGCAGGGTTGGGGATGGGATGGTAGAATAGACACGGACCCAGCCCTGAGCCCCCCAGACCCAAGCCAGTATAGCTGGGAGGGGCCCACAGGGCAGAAGCTTCCTCTTCCCCCTCCCTGCTACCCAGAAGCAGCTGAAAGCTGGCCTCTGGCAGGAGGTGGGGCTAGGGTGAGGGGCTTCACTGACTGACTGGCTGTTTAGATGAGCTCAGCATTCTCTGGTAGTTTGTTGGGAGACACACAGGAGCACCCCAATCTGCTGGAGCACCCACAACCTCAGCCAGTGTAGGCAGCCTGCGCACACCCCTCCCAGCACCGCCACCACCACCAAAGGGTAAACTTGCGTTCTGTTCGCTCCTGAGCTAACCTCGTCTGCTTAGAGAAACCCACGGAAATTGGTTCAAATCTGCCTCGGGCTTTTTGAACATCTGTACCTAGCCTGAGAGAAATGTCCCATCAGCCAGAGGAATGCTAGGTGTCCCAAGGAGAGAGATTTTGGAGGATCCTGGAAACTCATGAGGAATTGGGAGAATGTGGATGGGCAGTCCTGGTTAAGAGATATTATAAAGGCTGTTTGTAAGGTGGCCTGGGTCTTCTGATCCTAGACTTTTTTTCTTATTTTCTAAATCCTTTTGTTGTTTTGTTTCCTTACTGATTGCCTG
>NW_005842177.1:915522-935586 GCF_000455745.1 Alligator sinensis
GAGTGATATTCCAGAAAATTCTATTCTCCAAAAAATTCTTCCACAACACAGCAGGAAGTCACGGGGGCTGTTCACCTGTTGCATCTGAGAGGCCAGGTATCAGGGCAGTGGAACAGAGGCTTGCACAAATAAGCACACCTTGATCTGTTCCCCAAGCAGTGGGACAGCAGGGAGAGACTCTGGGGTTACCCCACAGATAGATTTGTGACACAACTAAAACAAAAATTACTGTGTTTAAAATTACATGTTTAAGTCTGACTGGCTTAAATGGAAGTCAAACAAGTGCTTATGTGCTTTGCTGTTCAGGAAGCGACTGCTGAAGTAGGGCCTGTTTTGGTCCTCATACATGTCTTCCCCTTTAGGGTGTGTAATATGCCATCTCATTTCTCTTGGAGAAATAACTGAAAAAAATCTTGGGAACTGGAGAAGGGTGGTAAAGGTGTTTAATGCTTCAACGGTCTCTTTTTTTTCTCTGTAAAGTAGTCTGAGGCAAGTGTAAAATCTGTTGCTTGATAAGTTTACTTGTATGACACAATTGTGCTTTTAAGGCTAATTTCTCTATTGTCTGCTCCGATATGAGAGCGAAAGGAAGCCTTCAAAGTCAGTGGTGGCAATCGACTTTCTACCTCTGGAAGTAGAATACAGGCAGTCCTTGACTTACAATGTTTTCAGTTATGATGTTTTGCACTTATAACATTTATAAATTGACACCCTGTTTCAACTTTCTGACATCAGTTTCGACTTTACAATACTTGATCCAATGCCACAACACGCCATGCCAGCAAACAAGTTTCCTGTGTCGCCCATCTCTCTGGAGAACTTGGTAGTTGTGTTGGTCTGAGACAAGAAGACATACAAAAAATTAGAACTCTTGGTTCCAAAATGATGCCTTCTATTAGACCAATTGGGAAATCACAAGAAAATTGTCATTTTCTGCAAGCTTTGGGGGATCAAAGTCCGTTTGTCAGGCTCTGGGAAAAGTATAGTTGGTACATGATGGTAAAAAAGTCCCCACAGGTAGGAAATAAACTTCATTTTTGCACAGAGGGAAGGCTATCCCTCTGAGTCCATGAGAGTGTTAACATAGCTATATTACTCATCTATAATTGGTTGAGTACAATATTCTGGGTTATTGTTGGTGAAAATAGGGTATCGGGTCGTGGGTCAGGAACCAATCTCCTATTTATAACATTGTTTACTATGGGAAAATTGGTTCCGATTTACAACGTTTCCATTTAAAATGCAGTTTTCAGGAGCCAATTGTGTCATACGTCCTATGGCTGCCTATAATTGAGGTTGAGGGGCTTAAATTAAGAAACTGTTTAATTTTAGGTTAATTTTGACTGCTTAAAGTTAAAGATTGTTCTTTTTTCAGTTCCCTTACTATTTTACCAAGGTAAATTACTATTAATATCTGTTTTTTTTCAATCACCAGCTTAATCATCACAAAGTAGGTACTGGCTACCCACCAAGTACAGGCTAGATTGTATGACTCTGGAAAGAGGTCTGGCGACAGGATGAGAGATATGAAGACTTAACTTGCCTGTGGCTTCACAAAAGGAAACATGGAAGCATCTTCCAGATTGGATAGAAAAGATCCAGGATGGATAGAAAAGATCAGCTCAAGAGGGGTGATGTAAGCAAAACTATAGGAGAAAGCAGCCAGAAATGTAGAAGAAGCTGCATGTAAAATTATTGGAGAGGGTGGCATTACTAAGTAGTCTGAGGGGTCATGGATGGCTGTAGAAGTTGGAAATGTTGAATTTAGAAGCAGATGCAATTGGTTACAAGATTTCTCACCACTCAAATTATTCTGTAATTCATCAAGTACAGCCCCACCAGGGGAGACGCCTTGTTGGATCTGGTCCTGGCCACAGGCAATGACCTGGTAAGGGGTCTGCAGATGCTCGACCACCTGGGCAACAGTGATCATCGCCTGCTGGAATTCACCATCCAGTGCAAGGTGGCAAAGGCCTGCAGCAAGGCAACAGCCCTGGACTTCAGGAGGGCGGATTTCAATGAGGTAAGGAGAATAGTCGGGGAGGCACTGAGGTCCCGGAGGGGAGGGGAGTCGAGTGTTCAAGAGGAGTGGTTGTTCCTTAAGAAGACAATCCTCCAAGCCCAAAGGAAGGTAATCCCAACACGGATCAAAGGGGGCAAGAGGACGCAAAAGCCCCCATGGCTCACCAAAAGCATACGGGAACGTATCCTAGCTAAAACAGAGGCGTGCACCCAATGGAAGGTAGGGGCCATCACCAGGGAGGACTGTACCTTGGTTGCTCAGGGCTGTAGTGGGGCAGTCAGGAAGGTGAAGGTGGAGATGGAACTGAGACTAGCTACCCAGGTCAAGCATAACAATAAGTCCTTTTTTTAAATACATAGTGGGTAAAAAGACGGTACTGGGTAACATGAGGCCTCTGCAGGACACGCTATGAAATCTGGTCATCGCACCAGACAGCAAAGCTAACCTATTTAACAATTTCTTTGACTCCATTTTTCTGAGCAGGGACTTGGTCACCCCCCACACTGGGACCCACGTAGGCCCCATCGGAGGCACACCCAGACCTAGGGTCAGCGAGGACCTAGTCAGAGAACTTCTGGAGGGACTGGACGTATTTAAATCTGCAGGTCCTGATGATCTCCACCCCAGAGTGCTGAGGGAACTAGCAGAGGTTATTGCAGGACCTCTGGCATGGCTTTACGAGCACTCCTGGTGCTCTGGCGATGTGCCGGAGGACTGGAAAAGGGCCAGTGTGGTTCCCGTTTTCAAAAAAGGGAGGAAGGAGGACCCAGGAAACTATAGGCCAGTCAGTTTTACCTCGATCCTGGGTAAGCTTTTTGAGAGAATTATCCTGGGGCATGTCCACGAGGGGCCAGCAGGGGAGATTATACTTAGGGGCAAACAACATGGGTTCATTAGAGGCAGGTCCTGTTAGACGAACCTGGTGACCTTCTATGACCAGGTCACAAAATCCTTAGATGCAGGTGTAGCAGTGAACGTAGTCTTTCTGGACTTTAGGAAGGCCTTCAACACTATCTCTCACCCCATTCTCATTAAAAAACTAGGAGACTGTGGTGTCAACACCTACACAGTCAAATGAGTCGCTAGTTGGCTGGAGGACTGCACCCAGAGAGTGGTGGTGGACAGATTTTATTCAACCTGGAGGGATGTGGGCAGTGGGGTTCCGCAGGGCTCGGTCCTCAGGCCTGCACTGTTCAACATCTTCATCAGCAACTTGGACAGGGGTGTAAAAAGCACCTTGTTTGGAAGATATGGCAACATTCTCAATCTTGTTCAAATTCTCAGATGACACTAAGATGTGGGGAGAAGTGGGCATGCTAGAAGGGAGGAATAGACTGCAATCAGACCTAGGCAGGTTACAGGGGTGGGCGGATAAGAACAGTATGGGTTTCAACACTGACAAGTGCAGGGTACTGCACCTAGGGAGGAAGAACCAGCAGCATTCCTACAGGCTGGGGAACTACCTTCTCGTCAGTGCAGAGGCAGAGAAGGATCTTGGAGTCGTTACTGATGCCAAAATGAACATGGGCTGACAGTGTGGGGGCACAGTCAGGAAGGCCAACAATAACTTGTCATGCATCCACAGATGCATCTCAAGCAGGTCCAAGGAGGTGATCCTCCCCCTCTATGCGACACTGGTCAGGCCGCAGTTGGAGTACTGCATCCAGTTCTGGGCGCTGCACTTCAGGAGGGATGTGGTCAGCATCAAAAGGGTCCACAGGAGGGCCACCCACATGATCAGGGGGCAGCAGGGCAGACCCTACGAGAAGAGGCTAAGGGACCTGAACCTGTTCAGCCTCCATAAGAGAAGGCTGAGGGGGGATCTAGTGGCCGTTTACAAACTAGTCAAGGGGGACCAGCAGGCATTGGGAGAGTCTCTGTTCCCCCAAGCACTACCAGGAGTGACTAGAAATAATGGACACAACCTGGCAGACAGTAGATTCAGGCTAGGTATCAGGAGGCGCTACTTCACTGTCAGGGTGGCTAGGATCTGGAACCAACTTCCAAGAGAAGTGGTACTGGCTCCCACCCTGGGGGTCTTTAAGAGGAGGCTAGATGAACACCTTGCCAGGGTCGTTTGATCCCAGTAGTCTTTTCTGCCATGGCAGGGGGTCGGACTTGATGATCTGCTCAGGTCCCTTCTGACCCTATCAACTATGAAACTATGAAGTAGTTGTGATTAATGATCAGGGCTATACTTAGTGAGTGCTTGTTAACTGCAAGGCACTTGCAGCTATCCCTAGACAGATTGTATGACAGAGATAAAGGCCCTTCTTTTGCATAGGTGAACTGATTAATAGTATTGTGAAGCTGTCGGGGCATAACTTATGAAGTGATAATAACTTCTTATTTATGCCATTTATGCTTTTGTGAGTTACACCACTGTGGGTGTGTCTACATGTGGCAATTCACAGCAAGAAACTGCAGAGCTAATTGCTCTGCCAACCAGCCAAGTCAGCATCTACACGTGCGTTGCTGTGCATAAATACAAGTACTTTCCTGCTGTGGAGCTCATTAGTTTCATGTGCCCTAATAGGGGCACACATGTAAATGCTGAGACATTTACTGTGCAGTTAAGAAGTCAACTGCTCAGTAAACATCTCATGTAGACACGCCCAGTTTCAATTAAACTTATCTACCATTGTCTTCTGAATGATTTATCATGGGAAGCTAATAGATCTGAAGCCACAACTTTTCTTTGTGAGTCTACCTCTTTTTTTGATTTTGATAAGGAAGAAAAAACTGCTTTGCACACAGCAGAACCACAATTTCTGCATTTACCCTCCACAGTTTGTTGATGCCTTCCCTAGAACAGGGACAAATTTCTCCAGCATCATCTTTGCCCTCACTATGACATCTTTGAAAAACCTCAATTAACCTTTAGGACAATTTACCAAAGGATGTGGTCTGTTTTCAGTCACTTGAGATCCTCATATTGAGACTGGATTTTGTTTGCAAGGAAACTCATACTTGAACAGGAGGCTGGGCTTGATACAGAAATTACTAGGTGAAATACTGAGCTGGGGCATGCAGAAGCTCTAGGCTAGGAAATAGTCTGACCTTCTGGAAAGCAACAAAACTATGTATCATTTACAAGAAATATGGGTGAAAATTGGACTACAGTATAATCATTTACACAAAAAAATCGACATTGAAATGATACTTTTGTTTTAACTGAAGTTCCCTTGATAGGAATGTGACCTAGTAATGCATTTAAACATGAAAATAAGTTTAAACATGAATCATGTGGTCACAGTTAAGTGTATGGCTGGGTCAGAGGTCTCTCAACTTCTCCCTGTGCCCCTACCAAAAATGAAAACTTCAGAGGTCTCTCCTCTTCTCCCTGTGCCCCTACCAAAAATGAAAACAAAATTGTACTCCCCTGCCCTTCAAAATCAGCACTGCAGTTGCTAAAAAATCTCAAAAACTACAGTAGCCTGTGTCTTTAACTGACTCTAGAGTGATTATTCTTGAAAACCAGGAATCGTGGCTTTAGTTAACTTCTGATTTCCCATTGAATTGTAGCTGTGTATATGCTGAATAAAATGGGTCTACATTATTTTTTCTCATGTCTCCTATTCACTGTAGTTATCATCCATCTTTTTCCAAAACTGGTGTTGAGCTGCCTTTGAGTTGTCAGTACTGTAGTACTGTTTGGGAGTAAACAAGAAAATCATACTAATAGTGATTAGTGATTTTAATTTACCCTTAAAGAGTGCCTCTGAGTTGTTACAACAGTTTTGTAGGGTTGCTGGAATTGTTATATCTGCCTCAACATGTTTCTTGTCTCGTAAGCATCAGGTCAAGTTATCTCATAATTCTCATTCAAGGGATCCATGTGTCATAGTTGAAGACAGATGGCGCCTGCAGGAAATCAGTTTAGCCCTTTTTGCTAACATAAGAAAGGTGGGAGTGTGTGGCACCGAACAAACTGACTTTGATTAGAATAGTCATTCACAAAATAGGTTTTATGCTTGATTCATTTTGTCCAAACAAGAGTACTTGAAGTGGGGATGGAGGGTAGGGAGAGCAAAGGCAACAGCAGTGTTACATGTTTAAGGTCCATCCAAAATTTGGGCAGTGTATGAAGCTCAGCAAAGCAGATACAATTCCTCCTAGAACTTGAAGCAATAGAATGGTAAGGTGATTGACTGTTTTATCACCTCAATTAGATCGTGCTGCATTTGCTCCAGAGCCTGCCAACATAGATAAATTTGGGGGAATCCTAATTGCAGAATTAACTTCAGTGACTTCAGTACCTAGGTGCAAGCATGTGCATTACAAAGCCCTACCTGACTTAGTGTGTGCTGTGGTCTTCCAATGAGTTGCTAGGACTTTGGGAAGCATCCTATGCTGCTTAATGCTGCAGTAGTCAGGAACTCTGTTTTTCTCTCATTGAATTATGGGAGCACTTCTAGGTACCTGGGGAATTGTGGGAAGAGTTTTGGAAGACTCAGCACTAGGGTGATTTAGCCAGCATCTTCATTACAAAATGGGCTATTTAGCCAGACAGAATGGAGGCAGGCTCAAAGGACTGACATTGCCACTTTCAGTTTGGGTATTATTTTTTGTGAGAAGTAACACCCAAGTAAGAGCATTGTCTCATTCTGCAATAAAGACCTACCCTTTAAGCTATTAGAAGTCCCTGAATACACAAAGCAATATGGTTCCTGGATGCTAAATGAGAGGGAAGGATGGGCCATAGCAGAAACATTCACATTGTGACCCCTGTCAGATAATATCTGGTAATACTGGCAAATTCTGCTTTTGACCCTACAAATTGACCAACTATAGCCAATCATAATGCCTTGTGACTCAAGTAGACACAAACCCTCCTTAGGATTGACATTGACAGCACTGTCCAAAAACCCTGAAGGGTTTTCAGCAGCAAAAAAGAACTGATTGTAAATCTATGTAAGAAAGTCCAGTGCAATGTCTTGTGCGTACAGGAGACGCACTGAGGGCCTCATAATCATAATAACTGTCCTTCAATACCTGGAATGACTATGGTGATCGAAAGACCACACAAGCAATTTGGAAGTGCCATATTGTTAAAACTGGGATGCTCATCATTTCTATAACAAAGACTGAAGAAAACAACACTGAAATCCTGAACATCAAACTTCATGGAATCACGATCACGTCAGTCTACAAACTACTTCTTATGAGTTTCACCTTTACAGATACCAGGGATCACTCCGAATAAACCATGGGCGATCATTGGTGACTTTAACAGCCCCAACACACAATGGGGCTACAACGAGACCAATAAAGATGGCAAAACAATAGAAGCTTGGTCGGATGCATACCAGCTGGGTTTGATCCAGGGCCCAAAGCTACCTACATTGTTCAACAGCAGCCACTGGAAACAAGGATACAATCCAGACCTTATATTCACCGACAAGACCATCACTGGGCTAAGTAATAAAATGGTAGTAGACCCTATCCCACATTCCCAATATCAGCCATAGTAACACCTGTAATAGTGCCATTCCACCAATGTTTTAAACTTAAAAAGGCAAACTGGAAAGGCTTTTCAGAATACCATGATGCTCCAGTCAAAACCATCAGAGCACTGCCTGAGAACTATGACCAGTTCATAAAAGCTGTACAGAAATCTTCACGGAAAAACATCCCGCAAGGCTGCTGCATGAATTACATCCCAGGCTTGACTCCACAAACCACTGGCCTATACAAAGACTACACAGGCGACAATATGAACTAGACCCTTTCTCCACAAACATTGCTCAAGGTGAGGAGCTCATGTTAGCCATCACAAAAGAATGCAGGAAATCCTGGAAGACCCTGATTGAGTCAACCCTTGAAAGGCATCAATATCATAATGTCACTGCTAACCAAATTGCTCACCAGATGCTTCTTGATGATAAAAGGCCAAAAACAAACACAAAAACCCCTCAAACTGGAAAGGTACAAGTACCCCAAAGTTCTGAGTTTTACAAGCCCCTTCCTAATGATGGAGCTGAATGCTGTTATTAACACACTGAAGAGTGGGAAAGCAGCTGGCCTTGATGATATACTTACTGAACAAATCAAGCAGTTTGGACCCCAGGCTCAAGAATAGATCCTCTGCCTATACAACTCATGCACAGTCAGTCAAAAAATCCTGAAGATATGGCAACATTCTCAGGTAGTGGCACTTCTAAAGCCAGGGAAAGATCCATCCAACCAGATAGCTTGAGACCTATGCCATACATAGATTGTATGAATGACTGATACTGAACTGGCTTGCCCCATATGTGGGTAAACACCTAATCCCCGAACAGGGCATCTTTCTCCCTGAAAAATCAACAACGAACCAGCTGCTCAATCTAACTCAACATATTGAGGATGGTTTTGAAACAGGCCAAATCATGAGAGCTGTGTTCATTGATATAACAGCCACCTATGAAGCACTTAACCAATGACAACTCCACAAGACCCTGAAAATGACAAAAGATCTATACCTTACAGAGCTGATATGAACCATGCTCAAAAAAAGACTTTTTTTTTTATCAAACTGGATTGGAAGTGAAGCAGATGGAGGTGACAGGTTAATGGCCTCCCCCAAGGATGTGTACTTGCACCACTGTTGTATAACATCTATATGAATGACCAACCAATCAATTTGAAAACAAAACTTTTCATCTGAGGATGATCTGTACATAACAGCCCAAAACACAGTTTTGACCATGTTAAAAAATCCCTGAGGCACTAACTGGCCTAAACTCATACTAGATTGAAAACCAATTGCATGCTAACCCAGCAAAAAACACAAGTATGTGCCTTCCATCTGAAAAACCAATGAGGCCAACTGCCAGTTCAACATTATGCAGTCCAGGACTCCACTATCCCACTGTCCAAATCCGGTTTACCTTGGAGTCACCCTCAATTGAACCCTCTCATACAAAGAACACATCACGTAGATAAAAGCAAAGGTGAGCGCTCAGAACAATATTCTATATAGGCTCTCAGGGCCTATCGGGGGAGGGGGGGGGCAGGAGGGCCATTTGGCCCGGGATTCTCATTCACAGAGGGCCTCAAATTTAGACTTTTGATGTTATCTCCAAATGAGGTTATACATACAGACATAGAGATACACTGACAGGATTGAAAGAAGAAGAAAAAAGCTAGAAAAGCACTTGTTAAATAAAAAAGGAACATTTATTACAAATTATTGCATTGTATTTTGAGCCTCAAAAAATGGAAGTGGCCCAGGCCTCTCTCGACCTCTAAGAGGGCCTGTAGGCTCGCCCACTCCAAATGGGGAGCTAGCCATCATCAACCATCCAAACCACTGCTCTGACTCTCAGTTTCTCCTCTGCCAAGTATGCATGCCCTGTATGGGAGAGATCCGTACATGCTAAGTGTCTTGACCCCATTCTGAACGGCAGTTGCTGATGCATCACAGGATGTGTGAAGCCTACTAGCCTAAACAGTGTGTACCTGCTGGCTGGCATCACTCTGCCTGACACTAGAAGAGCAGTGATCAGTAGGACAGAACAATCAAGACAAACTGAAGATATGAGACACCTGCTATATGACCATCCCAGTGGACAAACATCTGAAGTCATGCAAGAGCTTCCTCACCAGCATCCAACCTCCACCCAAGGAGATGCAACTACAGATGAGGAATGAGAGGCTGAAGAAAATACCTGACAGCTGAAAAATGGATATTCCAGCAGCTGAGTTCTTACCATCAGGGGCTGATGAACCATGGCAAAAGTGGTGCTGTCTCAACCACCTACATACCGGAGTCAGACACTCCAAGCAACTAAAGAAGTGGGGCTATAGCACTGGTTCAACCATCTGTGACTGTGGCACAGAGTCTCAGACTATGCAACACCTGCTGCATTGCCCGCTGCTTCAAGGCACATGTACAGTGAAAAACCTTGCAAAGTACAATAAACATGCGCAAACATGTGTAACAGAATAGCCTGGATGGAAGTTCCCAGGCTCAGGAGTGCACATGGGCCCACCACATCTGGGATTTCCAATCAGCTAATGGGGCTCCTGGCCACACATTCAATGAATGGAAGCTACAAAGTTACTACCCATATTTTGTGGAATAACTTTGTAGCTTATTCCTCTTTTTGTCAAGGCATTAATTGATTGAATGCAGGGGTGGCCAGCCTGAGGCTCCAGAGCCACATGCAGCTCTTCAAAAGTTAATATACGTCTCCTTGAATCTTTGCACAAGCACACGGTGACCAGCTTCCATTTGGTGTCTACTACAATTACTTCCATTTGGAAGCCAGTCACTGTGTGCTTATGCAAAGATTCAAGGAGACGCATATTAACTTCTGAAGAGCTGCATGTGGCTCTGGAGCTGCAGGTTGGCCACCTCTGATTGAATGCATAGCTGGGTGACCACATGGCATGATTAAATGGTTAGTCACACCTTAAGTGTAATGTATAGATGGGGCCTTATTATCCTTATGTTTATATGCATTATGCACTTAATATAAAATTTATTTCTTATATGTTATAATTGGGCCAGAATCGCACAGTATGATAATGACTATCAAGTGATAAACAATAAACTATCAAGTGAGTTTGGCACCTAAGAGAGGCTTAAAACCTAAATGGCTGATTATCACAGAGAAGTAGCATTGGACATGAGTTGTAGATTTATCTTCCCTGTGGATATGCTCTGAGGCATAGGAACAAGGCCCTTCCAGACTATGATGAATTTATGTTTTAAAAAACAGGGTCATAACAGTAGCACCTGACTATTCAGACTAGTGGGGAAGGACATTTCTAGAGTGAGGAAATTAATGAGACAATGTTATTACAATATTGGCTTAGCAATCCTTATGTCTAAAAGGATGCAAATGTTCTCTTGGTCTTAATTAGATCAGGAAAAACTTTGTCTGGTAAACACCTGTACGCTTTGGTGGGACAGAAAGTTGTATGTGTAAAGTGTGCTACCTGAAAATCCAGTGGGTGACCTATATAAATAGCTGGATAAGAAACTGTACCTGAGCCTTGTCTTAAAATCAGGGGATTGTCTCTAGTCTTCCAGGGTACAGGGAAGGTTACTGGCCCCTGAGCCAGAGACTAAGTAAAGCAAGCTGTCACGAGAAATTGCAGAAGGCTCTGACATAACCAGGTAAGCTGAATAGAAAATGCGTCCTTGAATTTCTACAAGAGGGAGGGTATGATCAGGTTATTGTTCTGGTATTTATTTTTGCTAGTCTAGTGTTATATCACTACACATACCTGTTAGGCCTGTGCAAAGCTTCAGTAGCTGATTCAATTCAGAGGAGATTCAGCCAGAATCAGTAGCCAAATCTCTGAATCTGAATCGAATCGGAAGCCTCTGAATCAATTAAGCCATAGAATCGATTCAGCCATAGACTATACAGGCAGTCCTTGATGACACTGGGCACAGCTGCCTCCAGCTGGTAAGTCTGTTGTGGTGGGCGGAGGGAAAGGGCATGAGACTTTCTCTCAATGCCCCTATAGCAAGGGAGGGATTGGAGCTGGGACTGGAACAAGCTGCCCAGCCAGGGTGGGAGGCATGGGACTTGGGGAGGGGGTCTACTGCCACTGCACACCACCAGTCCAGGAGCTGCTCTTCTGGTGGATCCTCCAGCGGCTCTCACCACCGGTCCAGGAGGGCATGGGAGCAGGTGTGTGCCCCTGGATCTGTATGGGCAGCGCTGGGCCAGGCTGTGCTCTAGGAGGCTAACCCCAGCCATTGACTGCTAGGCTGCGCTCCATGGGGTGGGTGGAGCCAGAGCTGTGCTAGCCCCAGCCACAGCCCAGAGCGCAGCCCTCGCCCCACCCACCCCGTGGAGCACAGCCTGGTGGCAGGCTGCTGAAGCTAGCCTCCCAGAGGGCAGCCCAGCTTAACCCAAGCCCACCCTGTGCAGATCCGGGGGCACATGCCCGCTCCCATGCCCTCCGCTGGAAGAGCCAACAGAAGAGCAGCTCCTGGACCAGTGGTACACAGTGGCATGCAGTTGCAGGAGCCCCCCTCCCCAAATCCCACACACCCCACCCTAGCTGGGCAGCTTGTCCCAGGCCCAGCCCCAATCCCTCCCACACCCCTTCCCTGCCCTCTCTGCCCATCACAACAGACTTACCAGCAGGAGGCAGCTGTGTCCAGTGTGGTGAGGACTGCTGCCTGTTTAGTCTATGGCTGAATCTCCGAAGCGGAGCCAAATTTTTAGATCCAATTCATCCGAATCAGCACTGAATCTCTGAATCCAAATCAGCCGAATCGAATCAGGACAGTGATTCGAATCACCAAATCAAATCACTGCCCCTCCAAATTGGCTGAATCCGAAGCAAATAGTTGTCTCTTCGCACAGACCTAAAACCTATTAATATGCAGCAATAAACTCAAGCTTATTGCTCCAGGGTGTGCATTTGCACATGTGCCTGGGATCACAGCATGTTGATCCAATGCAGTACAGCTCCAGTTAGCAGGAGGACTTAGAGATCAGCTTGCTAGCCCAGGGGTGCTCCCTCTGGATCAACATGCTGCGGAGGGACTGGCTGGGGTATGAGGGTGTTTCAGTGCAGAGCTAGCTGGCAGGCAGCCCCTGCACTGAAACACCCTCATGCCCCAGCCAGTCCCTCCACCATCTACACATGTGCTGCTGCAGAGTATTAGGGGTGCATGTATAGACATGTGATGTTCACTACACAGCTAATTAGTCTACTGTAGTCTTGTGTAGATGCTCCCTGTTTGTACCTGAATATATGGTATTCTTGTTTTTTATAATCTTTTTGTTATCTTTTTGTCAAGCCCATCTCAAAGAGGCCTCTGGGAGGAGGCCAAGCTGGCAGCCCGGAGCAGGGGGTCAGCTTTGCGGTACCCGGGGGCCATAAGACAATGACCCAATGCATCTGCTGATCAGCCAAAATGGAGAAAAGGGAAATGCTTTGAGCAACTAATTGATCTGGTAAGTACCAGAAATAACGGCCATGAAAAGGGAAACTGCGGCAAGGCCCGAGGTGACCCTGCTTTGCAGCATATGATGAAGCTTGCTGTAACCCATAAAAGGTGATAAGGCTAGAGGCATTGTGTGATTGGAGGTACTCAGGGAGATGAGAGACAGAAAGATATAAAGGTTCTAAAAACAAAGCCTTGGGCAGAACTACTTCAGGGAGGACAAGGCTGAGGACCAGATAAAGGAGGTAGTCTCGCCACCTGGGATGCTGGGTGGGGTTCCCAAGACCCATCAGGTAATAATAAGGGAAAAGAGTATGGAGTGCCTTTCCTCCAACCTGACGCACTTGCTATTCTTAAACTAGTTATAATATCATTTCAAATACACGTTGTTGATTTTCCTGTTCTTGCAATACAAGTAATCATTGGATTTTACCTGGCATGTGACTTGTGGGTTACTCACCTACCCCCTTGGATAGGGAGGGAACCCCTACACTTTTTAACCCACTTATTCATAAATTATAGATTCGGAAGGAACCCAGTGAATCAACGTGTCCAACCCCCTGCCCCTGGCAGGAAAGAGGGCTGAGGTCAGATGACCCCAGCAAGGTGACTATCTAGCCTCCTCTTGAAGACCTCCAATTTAGGTGATAGCACCACCTCTCTTGGAAGCCCATTCCAGACCCTGGCCACCCTTACTGTAAAAAATTTCTTCCTAATGTCTAACCTAAATCTACTCTCCACTACTTTGCACCCATTATTCCTAGTTACTCCGTGGGGCGCTCTGGTAAACAGCGCATCCCCAATTCCCTGCTGTTCTCCCTGATAAACTTATAGGCCCCTCAGCTGTCTTTTGTAAAGGCTGATAACATGCATAGTGTCAGTGATAACATGCATTCCAGAGCATATGACCATACAAGCAGAATATTCAAGAAGGGGAGATCCAACTTTTCTGAGCTCATGAACTGACAAGGGTGTGATTCTTCTAGCTTGTAGAATCCCCTCTGCTAAGAGCTGATAAAGGCTGGGTGAGACAGGCACATCTCAGGTGTCATAGGTCAGGAAGTGGTCTGTTCTCAGTGGTCAAGCAGCAGATGGGCAGAAAGGAGTTTGAAGCTGAAGAGTACTCCTGAAGGGGTGAGAACACTCTGGTGGGATGTCACAGAAGAGCACCCAGCTGCATCTGGGGTTGGGTTGTGTCACAGGTATGCTAGACAAATCAGCAGCAGCATAAAGAGAGGGTTATTTATATCCTGGGTAATCTGGGAAGTGGTACTGGTAAATTGTTGTTGTAGCTAAGGCACCCTGTACAGTTGTCCCAGTGTATGTCCACTTGTCACCCAATAGCTAATTTCAGGCTTCTCTGGAAACTTTTGCTGGTAGCAATGTTACTTAAAAATGTGACTTTTATACCAGCACAAGCCTATTATAGTTTCAGTCTCTGAAAAGACTAATACATGCCCATGCACATTTTATATCAGTGTTATATACAGATGTAAATTATACCAGAATTAAGAACGGACCAAATGTGCCATCCCAGGGTAGCTAACACTATAGTTCACTATTATAGCATCTCACCACTAGGTAGTAAGGGAGTAGATGATAATGCCCCATATACTGATTGCAAATGGCTACCATGGTATAGACAGACACAGATTTACAGAAGTTTAGGGCTGGAAGGGACCTTATGAGACCAAACGTAAATCAGTGTAACTTACCCCAGAAAAAAATTATGCCTGATGCTTTCAGTGGTAATTCTCCACTGGATTGGACAACATTACCCTGGCTTACAGGTCTGTGTCATCTCTCCATTACTTTTACATCAGTATAAAACATTTATCTGTCAAAGCCCTCAATTATATGGACAAAAGGAGTCCCTTTGCTGGTATAGCTTATTTCCTTCAAGGAACTGATGTAATCTCCAAAGGAAAAAGCCACCTCAAAACTTCTTAATAAAAGAAAACCTTTCTCTGAACAAATGAAAGGTTTTAATGTATTTTTTTTTTCCTGAATGAAAGTACCCTAATAATGATAAATTACCTCATGGGGAAATTGACCTCATTCTCTTCAAAGCAAATTGATGAAAAGATGCGGAGCTGTGCTGTTCTCAGCATCCCTTCAGATGAAAGCAGTGGCACAGGAATGCAAAAAAAACCCAAAAACTTTCTGAGATTAACTCAGAGGCCATTATTGCAAATTCCCATAATGGTCCTTAAGACAGTATGGCTCCATGCAGCCACTGTGATCCACCTACGCAAGCCATTGCAAGGTTAGGGGTAGTATAGCTAGTATTCAAAATACCACTTTGACAAGAGGCCATTGCTTTAGCACTGCAAGCGCCATAAGTATAACTAATGTCCAATATAACTAATAACAGCACAAGAGAGGACAGGTGCATGGACACAGGAGAAGACAGCACGAGAAGTCTTACTGGGTGCATCTACACATGCGCTTTACTGTGGAGTTGGCTAATTAGCTCCACAATGAGGCATCACTGTCTACACGTGCTCAGTAAATTAATGAACTCCACCATAAGATAGTAATAAACTAATTAATTAACTAATTAATTGGGCACAGTAAATTGATTAACTCCACCATAAAATAGTTCTGTCAGCGGCAGTACTATCTTATGGTGGAGTAATTAAGTACGACCGAACACATATGTAGATGGTGACAGAGGCTGGCTGAGGCACAAGGGTGCTGACGTGTTGGGGGTTGCCTGATGCATGGCTCTATGCTTTAGCACTCTCTTGGCCCAGCCAGTCCCCCTGCCCTTGATGCCTCCATCTGGAACCTGGGGCTGACCTTCTGAGCCTGCTGTCAGCCTGGGGCTGCTTCACCCTGGCTCATAGTGCTGCTGTCCGGGTGCATGCGCAGATGCTGCACCTGGGAGCAGTTAACTCCAGCACAAACTGCTCTGGAGTTTATTCCGTTGCTATAACGGCACATGTAGATGTACCCACTGTATGCAGAAGTACGTCTGATTGGGTGTTACTGCTCATCATCAGCCATTGCCCTTGTAGTCAAACTCTGTAGTTCTTCTTTCCATCACTCTGATCCAAACAAAGTAATGTGTGGCATATGGGATGTGCTACCGGCAGTGGTGACGTGTAGGGGGTACACGGGGGTGCATGTGCACCTCCTGAGAAAACTGATACACCCCCTTACAGCCAGCGCTCCCCCGCTTAGGCAATGGGGGCGGGGGGCAGGCGGGAGCGCCGGTACTAGTTGGGGAGTGGGGGTGCCAGGAGAAGTACCGCTGGCACCTCTGGGTGTCCTGCTTGCACTTCCCAGTTGGTGCTATTGGCCATGGTCAGCATGATCAGCTGCGGAGGACCACCCCCAGTCACTGACTGCCATGGCTACTGGACATCTATTAATGTTAAACCTCATGATTAAAAATTACTGCTACTTTGCCTTGTGAGTGCTCAGGGTGCTCATTCAGTTTTTTATGTGACAAAACGTCTGACAATCTTGGCAGGTCTTTTCTATTATTTTTCAATCCTGAATGATACATAGTGATAAATGGTAAGAATCAGGATTTACTGGGTGAACTGCAACTGCCCCTATTTGCAGAGGCATAGCAAGCTCTTTCAGTGTCAAGAGTTAATGCCCCACTGCCTTCCCCTTCTTCTGCCAGTTACAATTACCTAGCAATGTGCAGGGCCAAACAAAATAAATCGAAACTCTAGAGTCTGACTGTTTCTTTACTATGGGATCTGATCAAGCACCAACCATTTTGCAGAGAAATTGACAATGTTAGATTTTGTAGCATTAATACTTTATGCTCAGAGATGTCTAGTTATTTATCATGAAGCTGAGCCTTTTTTTTTTCTTTCAAGAACAGTGTCTGGCTATTTGAATTAAATCAGTGTTAGTAAATCACAGAGTTTGTCAGAACTAGGAAAAAATTAGGTGGGCCCAGTTAAACTTTTATGTAAAAAGCATACATGTTGACTTCAAAATGAATTTGACAAGCAAAGAACCAGCCTGATTTAAGACACCTATTTTAGAAAAAGGCATGTCAATAAAAATATATTGGCCATTAAATTGATAACTTTAAATAGACAGATTTTGTGGACAAGCAGTGCAAATTATATTCCATGTTTACATAATAGCTCACTTGAAATACTGTTCGATTACCATGTGGAGGAACATTAATGCATATATATTATATGCTTTTCCATACTCTGCAAGGCATGAATTTCTTTAAGTATTATCTCTGCTTTGGATTTTTACATGAGCACTAATAATACAGAAAGGAAAGATGGTTTGGCACAGGACTTGACAAAAAAGAAATCTAGGCTCAAGTCCCTGTCCTGAAAATAGACTTTGTGACAGGTTCTTTTGCTATTTCTGTGCATTGGCCCTTCCTATCAAAAAAGAGGGCTGATAATATTTACCTACCTCACAAAGGTATTGTAACATTCAACGGATTATGCAAGCCACCCAGATGTTACCATGATGTGTATGCCAAAAGAACCTAGAGGGAATGTGAATGCCTATAATTCAAGAATTCTTTATTGTTGGTCAGGAGCACATTCAGTTCAGTAAAATAAAGAATACCTTCCAGAGTTGACGTAGCCTAGCTTGACAGGGGCTCCAATCCTTGTTAATCCCTAGGTGCTGCCATAATCATCTTGATCAGGTTTCCATCTTTTAATTACACAGAAGTGCTTCCTGAAACTATTGTTAAAGTCATGGAGGGCTTTCTGAATTTTCAGTGCTAAGCACAAGTACTGACAGCTGTTTCATTCTGCTCCTCACAGTTATTTTAGTGTGGTCCTTTATAAGCGGCTTCCTTTATTATGCAAGTCATGCAGTGCACTCTGCCAAGTTGGCAGTGAAGGTGGTTCCGCCTGGGACTCCCTCCTGTCATTGTTTTTCTTATTGAAAATTCCCCATAGAGAGAAGGTGGTTTGGTCTAGCAGTTTGGGCTCAGGATTTCAAAGCCAGGAACTTGTATTCTTATCCTAGTGCTGACACTTGACTCCTGCAGTCTGAACTTATTGGCACTGGTAAAAACCCTTCAAGCATGTTTCCACTTGAAAAAGAGTGAAAAGTCTCTCAACAATTTTCATATCAAATGTATAAAATAGATTTAAGTTTCTTTTCCTGTCACCCTGGTAAATTTTAGGGTAGGCTCCAAGAGCTGGTAGGATCTCTTCTCCTGGTGCATTTCACTATAGCAAGGCCATGTCATGTCAGTTGTCAGTTGAAGCTGTAAAACCCTCTATTACCTTTACTTTGTGTGTGGCTCACTAGAATCACAAAAGTAATCCTATAGATCAGAGGTGCTAAAAGATATACCCCATGGGCTGAGTCTGCCCCACAGACTTGTTTCACTCAGCCTGTGGGGTTCCTGAAAGGGCTGGGAATTCAGAGATAGGGAAAGTGGGGGCAGAGACTGCCACTGAATTCTCTGGTATGGACCTGTGTTGGGAACAAGTCGCTGATTTGAGAGTGAGTGAGCCATGGCTACATTTGACTTCTGCCACCACCATGGGGTCTGGATCCAAATGGGGCCAGGCCAGTTGCGTCTGACACCCTTGAGATAGCTTGCACACAAGAGAAGGAGGCAGTCCAGATCAGAAGCAGCTACTTATTTAAATTACTTAAATGATATGGCCTTTTCTCCATTTTTGGAGGGAGGAGTGAGGACAGGGATAAACCTTTTCATCCATTTTTGTCCATGGGACCTGTTGTGTTTTTGTCTGGAAATTGAAATATTTTGATTTCAAAGTACTTCTTCAGTGTTTCATGGGAGTTGTAGTTGAGGTTCTGATGCTTACATTCTCCCCTGAGTAGGAAGTCCTCCCTTACTGAATGCATTTCCCATGATGCACCATTGCTCTTGGAGAAAACTGATTGCACCTCTTGGAGAAAACTGATGGTTTCTCATAAGAGTACCTAGCTATAGAGTGACAGACAAGGTTCCTTGGGTGAATCTGATCTCTTTTATTAGACCAACCCAAATAGCTGGAAAATAATTATTAAGCAAGCTTTCGGGTTGAAAAACCCTTCGTCAGGCTAAGGAAGTTTCAGCAGTTGGTGTGTGCTCTTCCTGGATGGAATGAAAAGTAAAGAAGCCAGTGGCTGGGCTGGTATGCATACAAGACAGGTAGTCAGTGAAAATGTAGATTGAGGAGTCAATGGGTGAGAGACAGGCTGCGGGGGGGGGAGGGGGAGAGAGAGAAGGGGGATGAAAGTGGAGAGATACCTGGGGAGTCAGATGTGAGGCAGGTTATAATGTGTCATAAATCCGATGTCTATGTTTAGTCCATGATTTTTAGTATCCAGGAGGTTGATGAAATGGAGCTCATAGGCTCGTCTCTGGGAAGTGTTGTGTAAGTTTCCTTTGAGGATCAGGACTGAGAGATTGGAGAGAGAGTGGTTTTCTTGTGAGAAATGTGCCCCCACTGGTAACTGGGTATTTCTGTCTTTGATAGATTTCCAGTGTGCGTTCATTCTGGTGTGCAGTTCTTGTTTGGTCTCTCCTACGTATTTTCCATCAGGGCATTTGGTGCATTGGATGAGATATATTACATTTCTGGAGGTGCAGCTGTAAGATCCAGGAATGCTGATGGCTCTGTTGTGGGGTGTAGTAATAGTGGGGGTGGTGGAGATGTGTTGGCAGGTTTTGCATTTCTTGTCATGGTGCAGTCTGGATCCTTTTGGTGTTTCTGGGCTTGAGGAAGTTTGCTTCTGGTGATGAGGTTGGCGAGGTTCGGTGCTTGTTTGAAGGCTAGGATGGGTGGCTCTGGGAAGATATTTTTAAGACTAGGGTCTCTTTCTAGTATGGGTTGCAATTTTTTGAGGATTTTCTGTACAGGTTCAAGGTAGGGGTGGTATGTCATAACCAGTGGTGTGCGATTTGTGGGGGGGTTTCTTCTGTACTGCAGCAGTTCTTTACGTGGTATCCATGTGGCTCTTTCAAATGTGCGATCTATCTCTCTGGACGAGTGTCCTTGTTGGGTGAAAGCCTTTTTAAGATTGGTGAGGTGGCAATCCCGGGTGTTCTCTTCAGTGCAAATTTCGTGGTATCTGAGGGCTTGGCTGTATATCACAGCTTTTTTGGTGTGTTTAGGGTAATTGCTGGTTCTGTGCAGATATGTATGTTGGTCTGTGGGTTTCTTGTATA
>NW_005842177.1:936079-939282 GCF_000455745.1 Alligator sinensis
CTGATACACCCCCTTACAGCCAGCGCTCCCCCGCTTAGGCAATGGGGGCGGGGGGCAGGCGGGAGCGCCGGTACTAGTTGGGGAGTGGGGGTGCCAGGAGAAGTACCGCTGGCACCTCTGGGTGTCCTGCTTGCACTTCCCAGTTGGTGCTATTGGCCATGGTCAGCATGATCAGCTGCGGAGGACCACCCCCAGTCACTGAAACTGATACACCCCCTTACAGCCAGCGCTCCCCCGCTTAGGCAATGGGGGCGGGGGGCAGGCGGGAGCGCCGGTACTAGTTGGGGAGTGGGGGTGCCAGGAGAAGTACCGCTGGCACCCACCTATGGCTCCTGGACATCTATTAATGTTAAACCTCATGATTAAAAATTACTGCTACTTTGCCTTGTGAGTGCTCAGGGTGCTCATTCAGTTTTTTATGTGACAAAACGTCTGACAATCTTGGCAGGTCTTTTCTATTATTTTTCAATCCTGAATGATACATAGTGATAAATGGTAAGAATCAGGATTTACTGGGTGAACTGCAACTGCCCCTATTTGCAGAGGCATAGCAAGCTCTTTCAGTGTCAAGAGTTAATGCCCCACTGCCTTCCCCTTCTTCTGCCAGTTACAATTACCTAGCAATGTGCAGGGCCAAACAAAATAAATCGAAACTCTAGAGTCTGACTGTTTCTTTACTATGGGATCTGATCAAGCACCAACCATTTTGCAGAGAAATTGACAATGTTAGATTTTGTAGCATTAATACTTTATGCTCAGAGATGTCTAGTTATTTATCATGAAGCTGAGCCTTTTTTTTTTCTTTCAAGAACAGTGTCTGGCTATTTGAATTAAATCAGTGTTAGTAAATCACAGAGTTTGTCAGAACTAGGAAAAAATTAGGTGGGCCCAGTTAAACTTTTATGTAAAAAGCATACATGTTGACTTCAAAATGAATTTGACAAGCAAAGAACCAGCCTGATTTAAGACACCTATTTTAGAAAAAGGCATGTCAATAAAAATATATTGGCCATTAAATTGATAACTTTAAATAGACAGATTTTGTGGACAAGCAGTGCAAATTATATTCCATGTTTACATAATAGCTCACTTGAAATACTGTTCGATTACCATGTGGAGGAACATTAATGCATATATATTATATGCTTTTCCATACTCTGCAAGGCATGAATTTCTTTAAGTATTATCTCTGCTTTGGATTTTTACATGAGCACTAATAATACAGAAAGGAAAGATGGTTTGGCACAGGACTTGACAAAAAAGAAATCTAGGCTCAAGTCCCTGTCCTGAAAATAGACTTTGTGACAGGTTCTTTTGCTATTTCTGTGCATTGGCCCTTCCTATCAAAAAAGAGGGCTGATAATATTTACCTACCTCACAAAGGTATTGTAACATTCAACGGATTATGCAAGCCACCCAGATGTTACCATGATGTGTATGCCAAAAGAACCTAGAGGGAATGTGAATGCCTATAATTCAAGAATTCTTTATTGTTGGTCAGGAGCACATTCAGTTCAGTAAAATAAAGAATACCTTCCAGAGTTGACGTAGCCTAGCTTGACAGGGGCTCCAATCCTTGTTAATCCCTAGGTGCTGCCATAATCATCTTGATCAGGTTTCCATCTTTTAATTACACAGAAGTGCTTCCTGAAACTATTGTTAAAGTCATGGAGGGCTTTCTGAATTTTCAGTGCTAAGCACAAGTACTGACAGCTGTTTCATTCTGCTCCTCACAGTTATTTTAGTGTGGTCCTTTATAAGCGGCTTCCTTTATTATGCAAGTCATGCAGTGCACTCTGCCAAGTTGGCAGTGAAGGTGGTTCCGCCTGGGACTCCCTCCTGTCATTGTTTTTCTTATTGAAAATTCCCCATAGAGAGAAGGTGGTTTGGTCTAGCAGTTTGGGCTCAGGATTTCAAAGCCAGGAACTTGTATTCTTATCCTAGTGCTGACACTTGACTCCTGCAGTCTGAACTTATTGGCACTGGTAAAAACCCTTCAAGCATGTTTCCACTTGAAAAAGAGTGAAAAGTCTCTCAACAATTTTCATATCAAATGTATAAAATAGATTTAAGTTTCTTTTCCTGTCACCCTGGTAAATTTTAGGGTAGGCTCCAAGAGCTGGTAGGATCTCTTCTCCTGGTGCATTTCACTATAGCAAGGCCATGTCATGTCAGTTGTCAGTTGAAGCTGTAAAACCCTCTATTACCTTTACTTTGTGTGTGGCTCACTAGAATCACAAAAGTAATCCTATAGATCAGAGGTGCTAAAAGATATACCCCATGGGCTGAGTCTGCCCCACAGACTTGTTTCACTCAGCCTGTGGGGTTCCTGAAAGGGCTGGGAATTCAGAGATAGGGAAAGTGGGGGCAGAGACTGCCACTGAATTCTCTGGTATGGACCTGTGTTGGGAACAAGTCGCTGATTTGAGAGTGAGTGAGCCATGGCTACATTTGACTTCTGCCACCACCATGGGGTCTGGATCCAAATGGGGCCAGGCCAGTTGCGTCTGACACCCTTGAGATAGCTTGCACACAAGAGAAGGAGGCAGTCCAGATCAGAAGCAGCTACTTATTTAAATTACTTAAATGATATGGCCTTTTCTCCATTTTTGGAGGGAGGAGTGAGGACAGGGATAAACCTTTTCATCCATTTTTGTCCATGGGACCTGTTGTGTTTTTGTCTGGAAATTGAAATATTTTGATTTCAAAGTACTTCTTCAGTGTTTCATGGGAGTTGTAGTTGAGGTTCTGATGCTTACATTCTCCCCTGAGTAGGAAGTCCTCCCTTACTGAATGCATTTCCCATGATGCACCATTGCTCTTGGAGAAAACTGATTGCACCTCTTGGAGAAAACTGATGGTTTCTCATAAGAGTACCTAGCTATAGAGTGACAGACAAGGTTCCTTGGGTGAATCTGATCTCTTTTATTAGACCAACCCAAATAGCTGGAAAATAATTATTAAGCAAGCTTTCGGGTTGAAAAACCCTTCGTCAGGCTAAGGAAGTTTCAGCAGTTGGTGTGTGCTCTTCCTGGATGGAATGAAAAGTAAAGAAGCCAGTGGCTGGGCTGGTATGCATACAAGACAGGTAGTCAGTGAAAATGTAGATTGAGGAGTCAATGGGTGAGAGACAGGCTGCGGGGGGGGGAGGGGGAGAGAGAGAAGGGGGATGAAAGTGGAGAGATACCTGGGGAGTCAGATGT
>NW_005842177.1:941486-941909 GCF_000455745.1 Alligator sinensis
GATGAATGTTGTAGAAAGTTTTTCATAGTCTCTTTGTATCCATTGTATATTGTTAGGGAAGATGATTGGATTTCTGTCTTTTAAGTTGTTGTAGTATGTGGTGATTTCCTTCCTGAGTTGGTCTCTTTTGGAGTAGAGTATGTGAACTAGATGATTTTTAATTTTCTCTGAAGTTCTTCTGCATAGCTGTGAAGCATATTTGGAGTTGTGTGTAGTAGTCAGAGGGTTGTAGATATCTAGTCCTCGGGGAACGAAGTTGTGTTTCTTGCAAAGGCTTAGAAAATATATAGCGCTGTTGAGTTTGGCTTCTTTCTTTTTCATGTTGTACAATTTCCATTTCAGATGGCTGAATTCAATATCTTCCATGTTACAGGGGTGTAGATTGTAGCTGTGTTGGTCTAAGGACATAGGCAGACAAGGTTC
>NW_005842177.1:942143-975870 GCF_000455745.1 Alligator sinensis
CGGGGGGCGGGGGGGAGAGAGAAGGGGGATGAAAGTGGAGAGATACCTGGGGAGTCAGATGTCCCCTGTAGCTATAGAGTAGTATTTTCACATCCAAATATTTGAGCAAAATGTTTTTTTCAATCACCATCACCACAATAATAAGAACAAAACCATGGACAGCAGGCCTATAGGTTTCACAAAATTAGAAATCCAAGTTTCCTTTGAACAGTTATGATAGGAAACTCTAGATCCATCTTAATGAGTACACAGAGAGTGGGTCAACTGAGCATGAAGGTACCTTTTTATTTAGGTTCGCTGAAGAAAATTTAATTTTAATCCTGTTCTCTTTATTACAACACAGGATAAGGTTCTGAGGATTGATTAATGTTTACACACTCTGAAGAAGCTAAATATGGTGTTTTTAATACTATGCATCATACTTGCTTTTTACTTCTGTTTGAAAAATTATTCAGATGGGATCTGTTTTTGCTGTTTTTACCTAATTTTTTATGACTGGGGTAGGGAGATTATCCTTTAATTTGGAAGCTTAAAAGCTCTTCCAAAAGAGACTCTATCTCTTAAGTTCTATTATTTTAGCTGGCATTTAAAGAGGAAAATGGAAAACATTAAAACACGAATAAATATTTTAATAAAATGTATATATTTACATGCGTGGGCTTATTATAGAGCATGGACTCTCATGTTTAGCAGATAGATATTTTTCCCTTGAAAATAAGGGCCAGTACTATACACTGATTTAAGTATATTTTATAAACAATTAAAATATCAAAATAAAATAGGCAAAGCAGAGACAGAAGTGGTGCTATCCTATCAATATCTTTTGAATGTTTCTATTTAAAATTCCTTATTTAAATACCAGCCTCAAAATCATTAGCACTAAAAACAGATTGACTGCATCTTTACCTTTTGATTGAATCTTTACCTTTTTTGCAGTTGTGTTCAGTTGAAACATTTATCTATGGAATAAGAAATGTCTTCATTTGTGTTTGGAGTTACAATTTTTGCTGTTCTCAATATTCATATTGTGTATGTGTATGCTCACGTTACAGGTGAACGATTAATGGTATGGGATATTCATTAGAGTTGTAATTCAGGGACAGTGTTTGGTTTCCTGTAACTCCACATCCATATTGAAGATGCCTAAGTAGAACAGATTACTGGAGAATACATGGCATAGCTATCCAGCTGGTTGACCATTCTCTCTTTCATTGTTTCAAAGAATTAAGGAATAAAGTACTTCAGTAGCATCAATCTACTATGAAAGGAATAAGATCTCTGTTCTCTGCTTTGTTAGCCTGTATTTTCAGCATATGTTATAACTTTCATATTTGGGGAATCTTTACCTTTTGCAGTTGTGTTCAGGTGACATATTTAGCTATGGAATAAGAAATGTCTTAATTTGTGTTTTGAAGTTACCATTTTTGATGTTATCAGTATTCATATTGTGTGTGTTCTTGAACTGCAGCCCAATTTGGGTGGAAATAGGAATGATCTCAGTAGGGTGTTGCTGTCTATTGTATGCATATAGAAAGAGATTATTAGTGGCACTGCCTTGCCCAAAAAGACTAAATGGTCTCTGTCTGTGTTGCCCTCAGGGATCAGGCCAATGCTCAGGATCTCAATATTGCACGTTAGACAGGAGGGCATGATGTACAATTGCACATGCACACATAAAAATAGATTAAGCACACATACACTCACTAGGTGCATACACCCCTACTAGACATACACACTCACACTAGCAACTCAGATACACACACGTTCAAAATAAGCAGTCTAGGTTCATGCACACCTATCACCTGTTTAAGCCGATATACGCTACACACACCAAATTTAGACAGAATCAGTTACCAACACCTGCACATCCAATACACATACGTGGATTACTAATTCATATACCACACATACACACAATGATATCTATATATATATATATATGTGTGTGTGTATTCACTAATTCAGACACATACCACCCACCTACATATACACACAGGTCAGTTCCTAAGTTGGGTGGCATGATGTGTGTGTATGTATGTATGTGCTTGGGATACCTGGGGAAAGGTTAAGGTAAGAAACTAGAAGTGTAGGGAGTGAAAGTTACTGGGAGTGAAAGTTACCAGGACCAGGATTAGAACTAGTAGACTAGAGGGGCATATGCTGAAGAACTGAGGCTGGGGGTAACTTAATTGATTAAAAGACAATACCCAAAGCCTCAAGAACAGGGGAGGGATACCGGCACAGAGACTGGCACAGAGACTGGGACCGGAGCCAGAGCTACAGGGGAGCTGAAAAGGTAGGTGGGGAGAGGGAAAATGGGACTAGTGGGTGTTAAATGGGAAAATGGGAAAGTGTAGGTGTTAAAGAGGGGTTCTGGGTGTGGGGAGCTAGAGGATGGCTCTGGGGAGCTAAAGAAGCTGCAGGAAGCGGCAGTAGGTGCTGGGAGCTGGACAAAGGCTCCAGCTGCTGGAAAAAACTGCAGGACAGCCATGAGGAGCTGGAAAGCTGCGGGGGGTGGGGGAGGACTACAGAAGGTGTGGGGGAAGCATGAAAACAGAGAGACAGACAGCAGAAAATCACAGGAAAAGCAGCAGGAGGGACTGAAAGGCAGCAGGGCAGTAGGAAAGCAGAGAAAGGCAGCAAAAAGTCACAGGGAAAAGGCAGGAGGAGTGTGGGGAGCAGGGGGACAGCAGAAAATCACAGGAAAAGCATCAGGGCTGAAAGGCAGCAGAAAAGCAAGGAGAGGCAGCAGAAAGTCACAGGGAAAAAGCAGTAGATGGCACAGGAGGTTGAAAGGCAGTAGGGACAGCAAGAAAGCAAGGAGAGGCTGAGAGGTGGAAGAATGGGGAGAAGGAATTGGGAAGAGATTGGGAAACTAGCGGAGAGGGAGGGCTGGAGCTGAGAGAGAGAGAACAAGGCTGGAATTTAAGATAAGAAAGGGACTGGGATTCAGTAAAACATGACCCAACTCAGGGTTGCAAATCACAGTGGTTTTATTGAACAGGGGAGACGGTGACACAATGTCTTATTGGTTCCCTTGCACCCACCCACACACACATAAACATACAATGGCAGCAGGGGTTAGAGAGGCTTGGTGCAGGGGCTGAAGTCCACTGAAGTCCAGGAGGAGATAGAGAGTCAGAGAGAGAGTCCAAGGTCTGGAGGAGGTGTGCAGGTAATATCTACCTATCCAGGCTGGAAAAGGGTCCTTGTCCAGTAGGTGTTGTCCAGAGGGGGGTCACCGGCAGGGCCTCTGGGTGGATAGGTGGTGTGGCATGGTGCTGATCTAGATGGAGAGGGCGCCCCACTGGGTCTGTCTTCACTGCCCCTTTTTATAGGGGCAGACCTTGTGTGACCGAAGTGACAGGAGGCATGCCCAGGCAAGGGTCAGCCCCTGGCGTACTGAGCATGTGTGCTCCATGCAAGGATGTGCAGTTTCGGGTATCTGTAATGGTGGGGTATAATGGTAGAGTTGCTGGTTCTGCAGGGTCTTTTGTCTTTCAAATGCTACAGGCCATTCAGTAGAGGCCTGCTACCATTGTATTTCAGTCATTCCCAATCACTCTCATTCATCCGGGAACCAATTTACATGGGAGGGGTATGTGAATCATACAGTTGCAACACAGGGGATGCCCGGGCAGAGGACACAAGATGGAGGCTTGACATATAAAATGGAAACTATCATGACTTTGGTTCACTTACAAACACAGGCCTAAACCATACAATATCCATATGAAACAATAAAAATCAATACAAAAATTATAATAATACAATATACAACACTAAAAATCAATACGAACCTAATATTTATACAATATAAAACAGTGGATATCCAAAACCAAAAACTTGCTACCAAAATAAAAATGTTAAAACTTATCCTAAGTCTGAGCTTGCTTATGCTTGTCTATAGGGAATAGAGAGGGAGAGAAAGAAAAGTCAGAAATAGTTGGGAAAGGGAAGAGAATGCATATCTATCATTTTATTTATATATATATATAAAAGAAAAACTGGGGGGGTTTGCTACAGTTGTGTAGATACCACATTCACTACTGTCTTTTTGCATAATGTCTGCAACTGGACATTGACTATGATTCAGCTAACAGTCACTTTGAATATTAAAGCTATTCAGGCATAGCCTTATTTTTATTTTGTCTGGTCAGTAGTAATAAAATGGCGATAAGGTTATTCCAGGAAAGATGAGGAAACATTGTGATGACTTTGTATAGCCACTATTGAGACCTCATCTAGGTGACATATTATATCCAGGTCTAGCCACAAATTTTCAAAAAAAGATTATTACAAACTGGAACAGGTTCAGAGAAAGCTGCTATAATAACCATCAGATGGAAGAGCCTACCTTATGAGAGTGGACTAGAAGTTTGTCTTGATTAGCTTAGTAAAAGAAAGCGTGGGGGAATGACTGCTGTTAATAAATAAATCAGTGAAATAAAAATGAGCGAGGGAGAAGAACCATTTAAAGTAGAGGACAATGTGGGCACGTCTAGTGTTTACACATGCATTAAGGCACTTTTCCTAATGCACATTAAATTTAGTACCTCCAGTGTGAGGTACTAAATGCGCATTAGTCTGCCTTAATGCACAGTAATGATTATGCACCATTTTTAAGTGACAATGTGCAGTAGCCTTTACTGTGCATTAGCCTAATCACACTTTTATATGTGACAGTTTAATGTGCAATAAAATGGGCTACTGCACATGAAAGCACACATCTAGACATGCCCTGTTAGTAGAAAAGCAACTGGGTTCACAATGGACACTAATAAATTCAGAGCAGGAACACATTTAACCTATATTCTAGTCAGAGGAGTGAGGTTCTGGAACACTGTTCTACTAGAAATAGTAGCAGCAAAACATTTTAAAATGAAGGATTAAGAAAGATGTGTTAAAGGAATTACCTAGAAAGGTTGTGGAATCTCCATCCTTGAAAGTTTTTAAAAGCAGATCGATAAATATTTTTCTAACGTGGTTTAGACAGGAACGATACTACTTTGAACAGGAAGCTGGATTAGGTGATCTGAGGTTCCTTCCAGTCCTGTTTTCCTTGGATTACATGACATCATTGTCTATGGTAGCATGAGACCAAATTCGCCCCTGTCCCCAATCTCCTCCATATCGGGGGGACCTGGGGGGCACTGGGGAAGGGAGGTTATGTGGGTTCTCAGCCTTCTCATATTACCGGTTTTCCAGGGATTGCTGCAAGACACCTCAAAAACGAATATGTTCTAAGACTTCTTGCCTCTAGCTCCATCTTAACAATTTTTTTGCTAAGGAATTCTCACATGTTTCTATCTTGTTCTGCCTGTTACCTCTCTATTTTTAAGTCTCTCTGCAGACATGTCGTAAAATTCTGAATTGAATTTAAGATTCTATTACTATATTACTGCCTCTCTGCACACTCAGCAAACACAGCTGGTTTGCCTGAGGAGATTAAAATTGTGTTTAATCCATATGCCAAACAGGTTTTGTTTTAAACCTACAACAGAGGAACTGAATGTTTTGTCACCAAATTCAAAATAGAAAGCTAATCTAAAATTGTATCCAAATGAATGTGGATTTTTTCACAGCCAATACTGCATTGATGGTGGGCATCAAGGTACATGGAAAGTAGCAGAAAAGAGTAATGCATTTAATAATGTGGAGTCAATGCTCTTTCTACAAGGAATTTCCATGCTTTCCATAAACTTTACCATGGAGGGTGGAGGTTGGTGTATCAACGCTCAGCCCTGTTACTCTGGGTGTGGAGGAGTCCAAATGGCCCCACGCCCTGGAAACATGCCCTTGTCCCCCTAGACCTGGAGGGAGTCACCAGAGGCTGAGGATTCAGGTCTGGGAAAGCAGCAAACCTCCCAGCAAGGGTGCTCACCCAAGTGTGGGGAATGAGGAAGAGCTGGCCCACATGAACTGGCAGGGAAGGGAAATAAAAGCCACTGAAACTACCCTCGAGGTGGCTGTACTGGCAGCATGGAATAAAACACAGCTGCTCTGAGCCTGGGTCAGCCGAGGTCAAGCAGCCACTGAGAGAGACTATGAGCAGAGCTTCTCTTTTGTTTGCATGAAGCCGTGAGGACTTTCTTCAAAACCTCTGAAAGATGAAATGAGAAGCCCCAGGAAAGCTTAGCAATCCAGAGATGTGGGGCCAACAAGAAAGCTAAGTGACAGTTTATTTGTTAACCTTTGTTTCTTTTGCATTTCTTACAAGCCCAGGGTGACCTTGTGATACTATAGACTAACTCAGCTGCAGCAGAAGTGAGGACCCCAAAAAGTGGGTCCTTAGCTAAAGCAAAAGTAAAAGTGGTAGGCTCAGGGTGCTTGAACAAACATGCCTAGCTCTGCTTTGTCCAAAAGCTGCCCACAACAGCTGGGGATATGGGTTCCATCCTTTTGTTAAGCAAACAATGAGTTCTGTTCCCAGAACTTCAAAAATTCATCCAGATCTTGGAGGTGGAGGGATATCTGATTCTACCCATCCATTTCCAGTAGTTATCTGCCATTTCCTTTCTTGGCTTCCTTGCCAGTGGAGGTCTAATGCAGGATTAATAAGAAAGCAGTTGGCTAACATGGAACCTATGTAATAGGAATTGCCATATTAGATGTCTCTTCAGGTCCTCTATCCTGCGTTCAATATTTCAAAAGCAGAGGAAGATACAAGAACCCTGAAGCTGGGGTGAGCTGCCCCCGCCATGTCATCTCTATTGGTAAAGGTTGCTTGATTTAAGCCCTGAACCATGAGGTTTAATAATCCTTCACAGTGAGCTCCACTCGAATTATATGGTGTTGTATAGTGAAGGATTTTCTGCTATCATTTTGGAATTCAAATTTAATATAATATTCCTTTCTTCTTCTGTTATAAAACAGGGACAACGGAAGCACTTGACCTACCTTTTCCCTCTGTTCATTATTTTGTTTTAGACATCTCCTGCTCTAACTCATCTCAGAGAATGAACATTCCTACTGTGTTCTGTCTCGTCACATGAGAAAGCGGCAAGGTTCTGAGAGATGAACATTAGTTTAGGTGAGAGAGACCCCAAGGGCTCTATCTGGCCATAGGAGTTGATCCAATTACTTCCAAGTCTCCTGGTCAATGATACAGAGCTCATGCCAGCATATCACTTGTGTTTCCCAAGAAAAATGCAAGAAAAGAACAGATGTAGTTACTTTGTTAGACAGAGAATGCCTTGCAAATAAGATTTCTCATCCTGCTATTGAGGAAAAACTCAGACTTGGGTTTTTGGGCTATATAGAATCAGGTGTAAGCAGAGTGCTCTGAACACATTTAAGAAGAACCACTCCTCAGGAGGGAAATTCTTACATGATGTTTTGCCTATTTATTCAGCCTGTTCATAAAAGGGTTCACACGTATATGCCATGTGCAGCAAGGAAAAAGTGGTATGTCGGTGGCCTGTAGTCAGGACCTGGGTGTCTTGGAGAAAAGGA
Organism: Alligator sinensis; assembly: GCF_000455745.1. Taxonomy (NCBI): domain Eukaryota; kingdom Metazoa; phylum Chordata; order Crocodylia; family Alligatoridae; genus Alligator; species Alligator sinensis. Next base: position 949,599 of record NW_005842177.1, read on the forward strand.
CAGCAATGAGGGTCAGCTCCTAAATAAATGGTGGGCAGTTAGCTGAGTGAGCAATGAGGAAGAAAGGAGCTTTCCAGACAGGAGAGGAACAGAGTGTTTTGGAATGATTTTTTTTTCTAACTTCATGGATGTACAAAGAGCCTGAAATGTTTAAAACCAAGAAAATGGTAAAAGGACCAGACCACAAATGTATTTTAAAACTGAAGGAGGTTGAAAAACTGTAAGTCTTGGTGTTTTAGCTTAGGATTTACAAATGCTTGGTTGATGGCAGTTCTGCCTCTATCAGTAAGTTGCTGAGATAATGTTGAGCAGTCACTTTTTCTACAACTTACACTTCTTTGTTTGTCCCTAGTTGCCACTTTTTAGTTAACATACAAATCCTACTCATGCCTGCTAATGCTAATTCTCAGTGGAAAGGGGGAATAAATACCATATTTACTCAAATAGAAGATAACCCTCATTATATGATGACCCCCCAGTAATTAGATTCTATTTATGGAAAATTTAGAAATTTGTTATAATTTTCCAGGCATAGAATCTAATCATTGGAGGTTTGTATTCAATTTGTCTCCCTCCACTGCTATACCAGGGAAAATAAATCTGGAGGGTCAGGTAGCTCCTTTGTTCTCTGCTTCCCCCCCAACTTTCTCCCCTGGTAGCCACTTCCCCCACTTTTTACTGCCAGATCCTGCTTCCCCCAAGCACATGGAAGTGAGGAGAAAATCTGAAAACAAAAACTTTGAAAATTTTTTTCAAAGTTTTGAAATTATACATGGCTGTAGCAATTTGACTATAGTAGCCATGCACTCAATTTATCTAGAATGGATTCATGCTACTTTTTTTTTTAACTACTGCAAGTTTTAGCACAGTACTCCATAAATACACTTTTGAGCAGCACTTTATTTAGAAATTTGTTATAATTTTCCAGGCATAGAATCTAATCATTGGAGGTTTGTATTCAATTTGTCTCCCTCCACTGCTATACCAGGGAAAATAAATCTGGAGGGTCAGGTAGCTCCTTTGTTCTCTGCTTCCCCCCCAACTTTCTCCCCTGGTAGCCACTTCCCCCACTTTTTACTGCCAGATCCTGCTTCCCCCAAGCACATGGAAGTGAGGAGAAAATCTGAAAACAAAAACTTTGAAAATTTTTTTCAAAGTTTTGAAATTATACATGGCTGTAGCAATTTGACTATAGTAGCCATGCACTCAATTTATCTAGAATGGATTCATGCTACTTTTTTTTTTAACTACTGCAAGTTTTAGCACAGTACTCCATAAATACACTTTTGAGCAGCACTTTGGCATTTACTTATATGTTGTACAAGTTATGCATCCTACTAGTCCAAAGCCAAAGACTTGTGATTTACCACATAGTTCATTGGGCTGAGCACCACCAGAATCAACAGCGTTTCAAGCCATGGTGACCCCACAGTTCAGTGCTGTTCAGTATGTGTGGGTCCTCCAGATACTCTCTCCCACATAGGATCCATGTAGTAATTAGCCCCCAGTCATGACTGGAACTAGGTGTTCTTGTCAAGACTTGGGATGCTCCAAAACTTTATATGCATGATGAAGCACAGGGCAAGCCAGTCCAGCTCTACCTCATAGAGGGTGGGGGCACCCTAATCATATGCAACAGGCTGAGAAAGGAAAGGACAGACGGGTTCTGTGTGAACTGTTGGGGCCTCATTTTGTGATGTATGCCAGACATTTAAAGCTGGTGAAGAAACAGGAATCATTGGAAATGGGAAAGAAAGGCACAGCTCAGTGTGTGAGTGAAGATGTCCACAATGTTGTGGTATACTATGACTTGAAAAGGAGTCAGTGCTGAAGAGGACTGCACTTAAAGGGCACTACTCTATGTCTTATTTAAATTGGATGCACTAACTTATTCTTGTGGTAGATGCCCCTCAGAATGTTTGCCCAATGTGTGCCATTGGTTTTATAGTCATACTTAGTAGTGGCTGCATTTAATCAGCTTCATAGTTGGTTTCCATTGCTGAGCATATGCTGCTTTTGGCATCAGTTTAGTGATAGAGAATGTATTTAGTGAGGTTTCCTTGTATGAGATCAGTGGCTTTTTTCCATACGCCAACTGGGGGGAAAACCCCTCATTTTTTATTCAAGTAAATACAGTAATTCAGTCCACCATATATCTCTGGCTAAAGTACATTAGTAATGTTAAAATGTCCAAGTTAAAGAATGTGCCTTATTTCTTAAATACAAAAAAGTAAGACTACTATGTTTAAATATAACAGTTAATACATGATTATACAATTACTGTTTTAATTCTTAAAGGGCTATTTGGACAGGAAAGTGGATCCAAACTCTTCCAGTTTTGAGCTAGTTTGAATTAGAATTTTGTTCCAAGGGACACATAGCACACGTTTTATCTGAGACCATAGTAAACATTACTGTACTGTATTAGTTAGAACATGTTCTGAGTGTCTACATGGTAATGTTTACTATCATTAAGTATTGTCAGTCTCAACCCTTCTGCCTCACTAAAATTTTGAACCAGCTCCAAGACCATGCTAGGGCTAGGACCAACAATCAGCTGATTGTGGGTCCCAGCCCCAGAACTGGAGTTGACTGTATTATCTCCATGGAGCAGTCCCACGTCAGCTTGACACAAGTTACTTTATATGATCTGGAGATATTCCTGCCTCAGAAAGGAGGAAGCATCCCAGGACTTTTCTAGGATACAATACAACAGCACTTAGCATGTGTTATCCTACTTGAAAACATGGATTGGCATTTTAAGTGCATTTAAAGCATGCTAAGTGTTCCATGTGACATGACCCTTAATGTCTGCCTCTTAATATCGCAAAGTCGGGATAATATTTAATGATCTTCATGTACCAGGCATAAAAATGCCCTAGAAACCATCAAGTTGTTTGCAACAGGTGTACATTTATTCATTTTAAGAATTTATACATGTGCTCTAGGAGGCGGCACTTTAATTAGAGTGGCTTTGACAGCCACTCTAATTAAAGTCCTTGCCACATCACGTGTATCAACATCCCCATGCTGAAAAATGGCGGTGGGGGCACTTTAACTAAAGCTCATTGAACGAGCTTTAGTTAAAACAACTCTGCTGCCATTTTTCGGCATGGGGACACTGCTACACATGACATGGGAGTCTACTGGAGCGCAGTAATCACCATGCTCCAGCAGACTTGATTGAGTTAGCTCTGATGTGCTGTAATTACACTATGTCGGCGTATCCTCAATGCATGTGCATAGGCACCCTTATTTATTTATTTTGAAAGGTAACCTATTTCTAGCCAGGAGAGAGAGATAATAAGGAAAGGCTCCAAGTATCTATTAGATTTTTCAGTGAAATCAAGTCAGTAAATTCAAACCTGATAATAGAATATACTTGTTCATGCAGTGCATAATTGCACTCTGATGGCATATCTACTGCTTCTGTGCTGAGCTGGAGAACACATCTGGGAAGCATGCCCCACTCAGCCCTCCTACGCCATCTGTGCCAAAACCTAGACATAAGGCAGTGTAGCCTCCCTAGAGTAGTGATGAGCATGTGTATAGAGCCACTTTAAGCCCCCTTGGACATGTCTACATATGTAATTAGTGCACATGAATAAACTCCAGAGCATATTGCTTCAGAGTATTTTGCTCTTGGGCACACCATTTGAATGTGTGCCTAGGAGCAAATAACTCTGGAGCAATTAGCTCCAGAGCTTATTCATGTGCAGCACATGAAATCCAATCAGAGCAGCTCTGAGTGGTCATATTAGCTAACTGATTGGATTTGGCACCAGAATAGGTGGACTGTGTTTTTTGATAGTGCTCTGGGTTTAGTATGATGGCAGAGTTAACTACCCTTGGAACACACTGCCTCCTGTTATGATTTGAAAAGGGGTCGTCCTTTTCAAAAAGGTTTGAAAAGGACAAGTCTTGTGTAGAAGGCAGGATGGGCAAACACTTTATTAACTAACTAAATAAGATAGAGAGAGTATGAGTTTTCATTAATTCATATTTACTTCATCAGATGCTGTAAAAGGACAGTATAAGGCAATGTATAAAGTGGTGTGAGCGATCCAAAGACAGAAGTTGGGGAAAAAAGGAGAGACAGGGAGGGAAACAAGCAGAGAACCCATAGGAAGAAAGGGGGTCACAAATGTTAATTCAGATAATGGGATAAGAATCTATAGTCTGTATTTAAACTGGATCTGCCAGAGTGAAAAAAAAAACACCTGCACTGCAAGGAATACCTGTATATGTGGAATAGCACAGCAGCTACCTGTAGCTCTATGCTGCTCCCCACCTAGGCCCTGCAGCTGCACATTGCCAGCCCCAGGCCCCATTCCCCACATGCCAGCCCCAGCCCACCTCCCCACACCTCACTATGGGAGCCTCTATTCTGCCCCCAACAGACATAACTGTGGGGAGCTGCTGTCCAGGTTTCCTAACTGCTGCAAGCATGTTTGGGTGCACATACAAGTGGCACCCCCTGCCTGATTGCCCTCCTCCCAATCTCCCCAGCCCCTTTCAGGCTGGAACTCTGTCAGCCTGCAATGGGAAACTCACCATTTCCTGCATTTTTCTCCTTAAAAAGAGAAAATCCACATTTTTCTCCTTAAACTGGGAAAATCCATGTTTTACCATGTTTTCTATGGTGAACGGAAAACCCGAATCTCTGCTGATGAGAGCTTCATTTCTGGTTTAAAAGACTCTCTAAGAGATTACCATATTTACTCAGTTCTAAGATGAGGTTTTTTTCTCCTGATTCATCATGGAAGCCTCATCTTGGAATTGTGCATCACAGCTAGGAGCTGAGAGAAACAGCTGTGCAGGGAGCCCAGGTGGGGCAGGGACAGCAGCAACATGAAGATTTCCTCCCACCTCCCTTCCCTACCCTTGCTGGCAAGGAACTGAGTTGGGAAGGATGAGTCTGCATTCCACTGCTGCTTTGATCTCCAGCCTGGCCCATGCTGCAGGAAGCAGCAGTGCTGGAAGCCCAACTCACCACCCTGCAGATTTTTCCTTCTCTGACCTGCTCCCTTCTGCCTTACCCCTTCTCTTGTCTCCCCCCTGGAAGGAGAAGGGGGAAGGGAGTGGTGTTGGCACTGGATTTATGACTTAGTCCTGATGCCTTGTTGTGGGTGGACCCAAACCCTCAGACTGACCATGACTTCTTCCATTTGATAATAGACAAATGTTATTGATACACAGTGATAGCAGATAAGAGTAATGCAGGCAAGCAAACTAATATCCCCACACCCCTCCACCCCCAATCCTACTTATCTACCGGTTGCAGGATTTTCACAGAGGGCCAGTATGCCTGGCCAGTACATGAGCACCACCCTGTGGTTCTTTGTTTGAGTGTCAGACATCAGAAGTCTTGAAGGTTAAAGGCTGATGCTCACCCTCTCCAACAGGCCAGTGGTATTCCCTCTGTTCATGCTGGCCTCAGGATCCCCCCTGATGCTCTGAAAATCCCTCCTTTTGTGTTTTTTTCTCCTGATGACTTTATTTCCAGGTACCATTGATTGGTTTCCCTGTGGTTGTCATACTCTTCATGTTACACCCTCTCAGCATAATTTTTTGCTTCTCAAGTATATCACATTCATACATTTTAATTTGGTCATTTACCAGTGTCTTAATTTGGGCATTCCTAGCCTCCTAATTTGGTCAGTCCACAAAAACTGGAAATCCCAGGGGCTTTGCAGATGGTCACTGTGACCTACTGCTGATGCTTCAGGGTTCCTTATGGATTTTCAGAGAATATTGTGCATGTTTTCAATTTCCCAGGATGCACGTGCCTGCTTGTCTGTTAGCTTCAGACACAGTAGGCATATCTACATGAGACACTACATCACCATAGCGATGAGCTACAGCAATATAGATCATTGCTATGGTGATGTTGCTATGGTTTGTGCCTGCCAATGCTATGAGCTATGTCAGCGTAGCTCACCATTACAGCGACATAGCATATAAAAGTAATTGTGTGCTGCCAGGACTGTGCAGTACTAAATGCGCAGTCAGGGGCACATGTAGACATGACCAGGGTCTCCTAAAAGGCTGAGAACATGTATCTTATATCACAGACTTTTAGAAAGCCATTAACCCTTGCCATTCCCCTGGACCATTGTTCTAATGCAATATTTACTCTATCTACAAGCCAATTCCTAAAATCAAGTCTCTAAATATCATTTTCTAATCATCAGTAGGGTGGGAAAAGAGAAATCTACAGGATGCCAAACTGGGCTCCCAGCACAGCTGCTTTTTGCAGTGTGGGGCAGGAATGGCTCTGGGACTCCACCTGTGCCCAGATCAGCATGGAGAACAGCAGAAGGAGGAGCTAAATTGTGGGGTAATAGTCACCGGGGGGGCAAGAAATGATGGGCAAGATACCTGTTCCCCGCCTTGCTTTCTCTGCCTCCTACTTCTTTCGCCACTCCTAACCCCAACCTTTGCTTCCCTCACCTGCTCCCTTGCTTCTGCTTTTCCCATTGTCTACCCCTCTGCTGCTTTTTTCCTGCTGCAGCGGTGAGAAGACAAATTGAAGACAACCCTCACCCCAATACTTAGATTCTAGACACAGAAATTTATAACAAATGTATAATTTTCCTGTCTAGAATCTAATTATGTAGGGGGCTTTTTAAATTTGAAGTCATCTTAGAATCGAGTAAATACAGTAGCTTTCTTTTCTTACTGTTACTTTTTGCAATAAGTTCTGTTCTAAAAGAAAGTAATTGGAAAGACAAATCAATGTGTGACTCAATAGCAGACATCCTGAGTAACACCCACACACCTAATAAACAATTTTAAATGGAAGTTTTTTCTGCATTGTTTGCTTGCTTCCCTCCTCTTTTTATTATAGTCATGTCGTATTGCACATTCCATATCTGCTCATAAGAGGTAATTATTTCATGTTACTCTTCTGATTGAAATCTGGAATAGACTGTGAAATTTGTGGGTCTGGATCTGTAGAGCACTAGTACTTCACACAATCCAGAGAATATCATTTAACCTCCTCCTTCTTCTCATTTTACTACTATTCTGTGCAGCAGCAGATTTCAATATCTCTCATGTCTTCAATCTTGCTTATTTTCTGCTGCTTGATTACCCATCAGAGAATTCTTGCATTTCTGATCAGTCTGCAGAAATCCATGTGTCTGAATTTTTCAGGCTTGATCCATGTGCTATCAGCTTTGCATTGTCTTATAGATCTGGTCTTTGACTTGACCAACCCATTGTATTTGTAAGGGGAAAAAAACTATCCTTACTAGCTGGGTTAAGTATCTCTGAGCCAGTTTGAGAGCCTGGGAGTTTATCTGATTTCAGCTCTTTCACTGATTGCTTACATCTGCTAACTCTGCAAAACACTACAAACATTGAGAAGACTTGTTTTCCATGTGCTGATTCCACAGTGAAAATGGCTTCCTACACTGTGCTGGGAACACAAAATCCAAAGGCAGCCTCCATGAATTAGATCAGTCCCTATCCATACACAAATTTTAAGAAGTGAATTTTTACTATTTTTTCTTGAGGTTTGAGAGAGAGAAGAAAAGGAATGGAATTGTATTCTTTATGCTCTGTTTTCTTTGTGGATGATAGCACAGGTTATCATGATCTGTCAGTGATAGCATGATGATGAACCTGGTCACATTAGACTGTTTTTCTTCTTAATTACAGCTAAAAGCAGGCACAAGGCAAGAGAAAATTACAATTAGTTTCATGTCTAATGTAAGCCATTGTGAATTAATCATATACAAAAATCCTCCACAGAGGTTTATTAAAAAAACAAGATTAAAATGTAGTAAGCTATATTTAAATTAAAATCAACACCATATGCATGGGATATGTAGATGCAAGATGCAGAATGTGATTGGCTACATGCAAACTTAAGAACAATTTAGCTAAGTTTTGTAGCATTGCTTCTGGCTTTCTGTGCTACAGTTCCTATGGATTCTGTAGCAAATACTAAATTCATGGAGAAATATTCACAAGATGAGGAGGTTGTTATCCAAATTCATTTGCAGGATGATAGTTATTTTGGCCATCCACTTTAAGAACCCACATGCACTGGAGGCTGTTGCTTAACTTTCTGTATGCTGTGCCTTCTAGATTGAGAAGTTTCTATCGATAGTTGGAGCTCCTAAGATCATAGAGTCCTTTAGTTTTTGAATACTGGTCAGACTATCTGGGAATCATTTCCCCACATCACTCTGGCTGCCCAAAAGGAGTGCAGTACAGATGGTAGTGGTCTTGGAAGAACAGGATATGGGGCAGGTAAGTGCCAGAGGATAGAAACGAGAAGAAAGGATGGGGAAAGCTATAGGGACATGGAGTTGACTAATTCAGCTTCCAAGGAGACCTGTTTTTGAATTTGCAGTTAGAAAAGTTGCTCGTCTTTGCTACTTCAGGCTGAATATCCTGGCCAGAAGCTTTCTTTGGCTCAGGTACCATAGTGCCCTAGGTGTGGAGTACACCAGTGTTACAGGAGGAAAAGGCAGCTCAAGGCAAGGGACAAGATAAGCCAATAGAAAGCACAAAGTATCATCTGAAAGCATTAAAGTTTTCCAAGCACAGACATGAACACTGCAGTACCTGTGCTTTGAAATAAGTAAGAAAGAAGGGAGAGGGACTTGCTTTCCATGGGCACTTAATTGAGAGGTCAATCACAGCTGTAGTTTTTACACTTCTGTGAGTTGAAGGACTATTTAAATCCATCACTGTTATTGGTTCCAGTCTCCTTAGAGGGGCAGGGCCACTAACATGGCATAAACCAATGTCTCATTTGAGATGATGCTGATTTATCCCTGGTTTTTGAGTCATATAAAAGAAGTGCTAGCACAGCCCTTTACATACCCTGGGAATTAATTTGAATTAGCTGTGACTACTCAACATTATCCCAGGATAAAAAAGTGTTAGCACGCTTTATCTTACGTACATCACAGGTACTTGAAATGGGACAATGGACGTATAAATCTGTAGGATTTCTCCTAAGAGAACTGCTTCTTCCAGGAGAAATGCAACATCTCTTTTTACCCTACCATCCTGTGATGGCAGGGTACACCCTCAGGGGCCAGAAGCACTGGAGGCAGACTCTGACACTCACGGAGGAGGGCCCGGGAACCCAGACGCCACAGAAAACTTACCTGGGAGGCAGGCCGGGACAGAGAAGGATCTGTGTGAGCCAGCGCTGCAGTGGCACTTCAAGCGGCTGTCAACCAAGCTGGGCGGGGGCCAGCTGATGACATCAGCTAAGACTGATGCTACAGGACATTTAAAAACCCTGGCAGAAGCCAGGTGCAGGGGGAAGCCAGGAGGTGAAATGCTAAGTACACCAAGGCCAGGCGCACCGAAGCAGATGACCCCCATGACTCTGTCCTGCCACAAACCGGCGAGGGCAAGAGTGGGAAGCCAGCCGAGGCTTCACAAACCTCAGCCCCTGGAGTAGAGGCCCATGGTCAGCAGTTCCCCACAGGAGATGCAACTGGCTTTATTGACCCCGGCCCTGAGGTAGGCACCTTAGACCCAGGGTCGGTGTAGGGATGGAGGTGGACCAAGGAGGAAGAAGGGCAGGCAGGCTGAACTTCCAAGCCTTCGCTCCCAACAGCAGCTGAGGAGGCAGAGGCTCCTCGGGGCATTTGACAAGCCAAAGCCAGGAGTTGGCATGGTGACACAGAGATCCACACAGTTGGCAAGTAGAAGGGGTGCTGAGGAGGCGGAGCAACCATGGCAAGCCAGTGAGTATCCTGTCTCCAGGTCAGGGGAAGGAACACCCCTGAACCCCTCCTTTCAGTTGTAATTCCATCAAGTCATGGCAGATGAGTCAGGGGCCCAGACCATAGAGCGGGAGCAGACTCACATGTGGGCATATTAATTTTGTTGGGGTTTGGGGCTTTTTTGTTTTGGGGTTGGATTGCTTTTGGATATCTTGTGAAATAACTTGTGAAATACTGTGAGAGCTTACAGTAACTTTCCTCATGGGAAATCATGTGATGTATTGTACTGTGCGTGAAAATGTCTTAGCGCTGAACTTTATTTTTGCTTTTCAGAATTTTCTTTGACTTGTTTTGCTCCCCAAAACAATACTGAACATTGCAGTTAGGTAGGACAGTCACTGCATCAATCCAAACTATTTTCTGAACCATGAGATACTTAAGGTTTTTTTTTTTAATTTTACATTTAATATGCAATTCTGAAAAGCAAGCTGAAGTCCTCAGCACATTTATATTGACATTTTATTCATGCTACTTTATGCATAATTTCCATATGCAAGTGAATTTTTAGATCTAGCCATTTTTCTGTGGCTTTTTAAATTTGTACTTACAACTATAACAGTTTGTGGAAATACAGATGCACGAGTATTATCAGTAGTTTAAAAATTAGATCTCAAACACAGGGTCATCTACAAAGGAATCCATTGTCCCAATAAGCAATCCATTTTCTCAAATTTCCCAAGACAGTCTGATTTTCTGGCCCATGTCCCAGTGTGCCTGGGGGCTCCCTGAAATGAGACTTTTGCCCTGAGTTTGGTTCCAGATTGGCACTACATGGCACGCTATTGCATTTGGGAAGAAGTTGCAGAATACCGCTGCCTGGCCCCACACCTGAGCTAATTAGCTTTGTTTCTCAGGAAAGCTAAACAGTTGGCTCAGAGTGCCACGCTAAGGAGGCTGCATAATCAACAGTGGAAATGGGTGATGGCTTCTAGTTTCTGATGGTCTATGGATCACCTGGGAGTATATCCTCCCTCACAGGTGGGGTTTTTTCCCACGTAGTCATGGAATCAGCTGGCCCTCCAACCTTCCAGCTTGAGTTGCTAGTGATGCAAAAATGTTTGTGAAGCAAGGACTGGAAGCCACGGTCACTCCACCACCTACTCACCACTGTTGCTTAGCTGTGTTATGTCAATTTAAAAAACAATCACCAAAAATGCAGCATTCACAATGTGTTCATATGTTATCTGGAGTTAAAAATGTTTAGAAAACATTACTGGGTCCTTAAAGCAACTGTTTAATTCTCCCCATTCACCCCTCTAAGTATGCCTCTTTCTTCCTAAATAGCATCACTGCCCTGGGGTCAGGTGATGCCTTAAATCTAAGATTCATGATCTGCCTATGAAATTTGCACAGGATGAGACTTTAAAATAAAACAAAACAATCTTCCCCCAACCAAACAAAAAACAACAGCAACCACCCTGTACCCACTAAAGACACCCCTACGTGGAGCTCAAGTATGTCCTTAAGCAGAGCTGCTTCACTGAAGTATTATGCTCTGTATAAAAACCATTCTTCCTTCAGTAAACTGGAGGAGAGCCAAGCAAAGAAGTTCAGATGCTGGTATATTCACATGTATGCATACAGTTATACAAGTAATGACACCTTTCCATCTGCTTCTGTTATTTGTTTTGCTTGCTCAGGAATACGAATTCTGCTCATCAGATGTATTTTCAAGAGATGTGTGAAAATACGGTTGTCTCTGATCTGCCATCTGTGACAGACCTCAGAAACAGCTGCTTCAGCAACATTTATGATAGCTTAATGCATCTTAGGTATTTTCCTGTACATAGGTAGCCAACCACAATGAGGTGGCACAAAGTTGAGAGCAGAAGACTTGGCCATGTGTGCAATCAACAGCATTTCTTATGGTTGAAGTTCTCTTGTAATTATAACTTAGTCTCTTAATCTTAAATGTTTGCCCTTTTAATTATAGTAGTAAAATGACCTAATTCAAGTCAAGATGACTAAGCAGGCCTAATTTAATGTTGGGGGTGATTATCCTCACCCACCTTAAACTTTCCCTTTGCAGATTCTGTTGGATACAACATTTTTCAAGACGCTTGGTCTGTACTGCTCTATAGTGCTTAAAATACTGCCATTTTCCACTCTTGAAGTAGTCACATTTCTGTAGTGGGTGAAGGAATTCCAGTATTTCTAATAAAAAAAGTCCTGAGATGAAAGGCACATTAAAAGTTGAAGACATTAACATTTATAATTGCTACTGCAGTGTTCACGGTATGGATTATATTGCTTTTGCACAACAGCAGACTCTATCTTGGTGGGCAAGTGGAGGGGGTGTTTGCTGTCTTTCTGGTGTGATCGAGGCCTCTAAATGGCTCTAGAGAGAAAGCAGTTATAATGCATCAACGGCGCTATTAGGCTGAGATCTGGGCTGACTGACAAATACAGGAACAAAAACCTATCTTTCTATGCAGCAGTCAGCCTTCAATCTTCAAGGGGTTTTCATGGTATTCATAAAATGCATGGAAATTATCTGTTCTGCAAAATGGACTGTCCTCTTGAAGGCTTAGGCAGCTTATTATTGCCACATAATTTCCTCAAAGAAGAGCCTGCTCCTTTTCACACCATTAATGGGTTGCTTAAGCCAAAAAGCACAGCTTGTAACTCTAATTCCATTAAAAGCTCCTTGTGGAGAGTCCTGTGACCTTTTTAATAATAAAGTTGAAATGCTCTGGCCTTGGTTGGACTTGTGAATGGCCTGCTGGGAATCTTGCTTAAAGTGGATTTGTGGTGGCCATACTTCAGGCAGATTTCTGTAATGCAGTAATGGGAATGAGGCAACCCTTGGGTAAATGGATGCAACTCTCATTGATTTTAGTGTAGTCTGAACCTAAGTACTTACACATACTAAAGAGTCACTTGTCTATGTGGCTGATATACTAGTCTATTCTCATTGACTTCAGTGGGTTACAAAGTACAGCCTTCTTTGATATCTAGTAGCTTAAGGTAACTAAAGGCCAGAAGGAACCTGTTACTCTAAACTGGGACAAGTACTGTCAAAATATTTATAAATATCTGGTAACACTTGTAAATGAATTACTTCACTTTATGTGAATTATTAACATTTTATGTGATTAAATTAGACTATCATGAAGGTTTGTATCCTCTATATTTTAAATTTACATTCATAAATGAGGCATTTTTAAAAATCACTGCTTTTATTGTTTAATACTGCACCATCAAGCTGTATCCAAACAGATTAGGTCCTATTATTGCTCACCATGTCAGCTGTCTACTAAGCATCCAACCAGTGTTAAGACCATGTATGCTCTTTATGACAGGATAGTAGCCAGTTGCATTCTAAGACATACTGCTGAATAATGACATAGCAAGCTTTTATATAGTTTTTTCGAGTATGAAAAAATTAAAAATAACTTTCTCAAAAGGAGTAATGAGGGGGGAAAAACCCTATTTCAGTGCTTTGTTTGAAGCAAGATAGAAGTGACATGGAATGTCTAACATTTTGGGTGCCTAACTGGACCGTTTTGAGGGACCCTGTATTTTCAGGGGATTAAAAATATTTGGGTTTCAGATATCTCAGGTTTGGTACTGATCAGCTGAGGCCACATACATTTTTTTAAAATGCTAGCTATACCCTTTAGGGAGGAACTTTCATATTGTTCTTGTTCCAATAGGCAATAACCATCCACAGTCCCCTCTTGTGTCTTTAGACTGTTGGCTTCCTCCCCGGATGTCACACCATTTTAAGACTTGGGCCGCTATTTAAATACAGACAGAGTGTTTTAATATTCCTAATCTTTCTGTCTTCATCAGAGCTTAAGATACCCACAGCTAAAAGAAGTTGCAGCTTTGCTGGCACCAAGCTGTGTGAAAATTTTTGGTTAGCTTTCATTGAAAAGGGTAGGTCTAGAAGATGAAGAAAAGATTAGAAACAAAGAGTTTCATCAGTGAGCTAGGTCTGGCCAAATTTAGGGATCCTTCAGGCTGTGGAGAGCTCGAAAGAGAGCAACATTGAGAAGTGGTCTTGGTAATCAAGGAAGCTAAAGCTACATGTGCAAGTGAGTGGGGAATGAGATGAAAACAGGTGAGACGGTAAATGTCCAAGTACAAACAAAGGGGCTTTGTTTTTCAGGAAAAAAAATACCCACCACCTTGCACCCAAAAACCTCTCGAAGAGAGTACATGCATATGTGTGGGTTCTGCACATGCATATATATTTCCCACAACAATTCACTATTTCCAAGCTGCATTAGTGCTAATAGCTTCCTTCTGAACACGCAAAAGGTACCTATTACCCTGTTAAGCCTTTTTATTTCCTTGCTGCTGAGAACATTTCTGAAGAGTTCATGTGCTCTTGCCATTCAGCCCCCTACTTGATGGCAGAATCCCCTGTGACATCACAGCTTCTGGTTTGGAAATGAGCTACTCTTTAACAGTTTTGATTTTGAAAAGGGTCTTTTGAAGCCAAGTGCATAGGTGCATTTTGTATTAGCCTGCTGTTTTTTATGCCACAAAGCTGATCTGTATGTGGAGTGTCACTTACTCATCCTATAAGACGAATCTTTAAAGGGGAAAGGATATTTTCAACCACAAAAAGAGCAATGGTTGTACATTAACACCCCTGGTGTCCGTTGCTGGTTTCCTGAGTAGGTGGCAGAGCCATCCCGTGTTCCTGGTAGGACGTATCCTTAGTAACAATACCATCAGCTAGGCACTGGGGAATGAGAAATACCAGAAGCACCTTTTTGTAGGGCTTAGGGTGTCAGAAACTTTGGGGAAAAACGATGGAGCAGGCATCTAACTGTATATTTTGTGGTGTCCGTTATCATGCTGTCTGAACACTGCATGGACAAGGGTACATTTGGAACTCTTTCAAAAAGGGAATGTTCTGAAAGGGCAACAGCTGTTATATTCTGATAGTTATGTGTAAATGAGCTGAGAACAATTCAAATGTAGTAAAACTGCTTCAGCTCCAAGCCTGGAGAAGCAAAGAAAATAAGCAAAGGCTGCATTAAAAAAGGGCTGCTCTCTTGCCCTGCTACAAAACAGGGTCGGCTGAGGTGGCAGAGGGAGGCTTGGGCACTGTGGAGGGAATCTCAGGAGAGGTAGCAGAGGAATGCATAGTGCAGGGTAGGTTGGTACATCTATTCTGAGGTTTGGCAAATGTGACTGGCTTCACTACAGCACTGTCTGGCATGGGCCACAAGTCATATAGTCATGCTCTGAAAGTCACTATGTAGAGGGCATATAGCAAGGAAGTAAAGGCACACAGCCCCCAAGACTCTGAGTTAGCTACATAGGCTCCATTTACACTAATTGCAGAAAGTTAGATGACTAAGAAGAGCGACCCTAAAAATCCTCATGCTGACTAAGGAGTGCAGCTTTCAGAGTGTCCTCTCTGTGATGAAGGGCTGTTGTTCTAAAGGTATTTAAGCACCTAGATCAGGTCCCAAATGCTCAGCTCCCCACAAGAGCTAAGAATTTTTTCTGTTTATGTGTTTGTTCTAAGCTCAGCTGTGAGATTTTCCTGAAAAATCATCATTCTCCGACTCCGTGGGAGGCTACTTTTCTCCTTCATTAGGATATTTGGATAACATGCTGGGTCAGCACATATGAGCCATTCCCTGCTAGCAGCAGAGGGTGGCAGGAGAAGACAGGTCCATTATAAATCATGCAAACAAATACACAGAGTCCCTAACATACAGGCATGTTTTGATTAGGCCCCCTGTTGTCTAATTAAGTTTCGCTGTTGTGGAAGTGTCTGCTTAATTTACCAAGATGCTTCATGAATCACTTTTTACCTAGTCATCCTCTGGCAAACCCTACCCTAAATCCACCTCTCCCCCCCCGTCAAAAAAACATTAGGTTTCTTGCCATCTTTCAGCTCCTTTTTTGTGTCCAGGCAACAGAGTAGCCAGCTGGGGAACTGAAGGAATTATTTGGCTCATCAACTGTTATCACATTAATGATATCTTTGCAACCATCCATAACACATAGCTCAACACCTTACAGAACCAAAACAATTGACATTCAGTGCTGCTTTCTCAATTAAATTTTAATTGGCCCAGAATGGAGCGGATCCCTATCTTAAGTGCTTTTATGGACCCTATCACCAGAATACCTGAGCATCTCACAATCCATTTATCCTTATAGTACCTCTGGGATTATTATCCCCATTGAACAGCTAGGAAACAGAGACTAAAGACTTGATTGAATAAAATGCTTGTACAGAACCTACAAATTATGCATAGTGATCAGTCTGCTGAGGCACCTACATCTCCCCACACATTGTATGAGGAGCTTTACTACTAAACTCTGGAGGCCAGATGCCTAGAAGTTAGGCATTACAGCACCGAACTTGAAGGCACCTACGTAAGGCACCCACAGTAATTTTAGGTGGCTCCTGGAACTCTTAATCCCTGGATTTTCTGCACATTGACACCTTAAAGTTGTTTTAAGCACTTGTTATGCTGCTCAGAATTATGCCACTCCAAGCAGGATTATCCGCACTGCCCAGCTCCTGTTCTGTTAAGGTATGGCCATTCCCCACAGTTGTGCTACTCAAGTTGAAGTCCTCCAGTATCCCAGGATGCAGTGGCCCCTCCCCAACTCCCTTGTTCTGTGTGGAAAAACTTTCTAGTCTCTGAACTCTCCTGCCAAGGAGGCAGTTCTGAGACCAAGCCAATTCCCCCTTTCACCTCCAGGGGTGTGACCTTTTCACCCAGCAGGGTGCAAACAGCATGCAGAGCACATGCCACCTAGCAAGCATAAACTTTTCCTCTATCAACCTCCAAATCACTCAGCCAGTATGACCGAAAGGATATTCCCCCTGGACCCTATCAGGCAGGCATCTAATTGGAGCTGCAGTGAGGTGCTAGCCCTTACTGCAATATGGGTAAAAGAGAAGACTATTGTGAAGGAAACTCAAGGAAACTGGTAGAATCAGATTGTTTATGAGAGGACTGTGGGGCAGCTGCTGGCATGGGGGCATTAGCAAGATGGGCTTCAGGTCAGGACCAAGATAAAGGTCCTGAGATTCCTCTACTGAGGGGCAAGGATGCTAATAGTGTGTCTGGGTCAGCAAGGACCCTGACTGCCTTCCACAAAGAGCCTGAAGACATCCTTCAGAGGGATCACACATGGCTCCTCACCATATATCCAGTGCATGGTCTTAGGGCTGGTCTGCTGTGACCAGTAAGAGGACAGCAGTGAGGCAGCCTCCTCCCAGTAGTAACCTGCTGTCCCCGAAAAAGGTTCCAAGGACCAAATGTCCTCTGTGATCCTCTTCCTGAGCCCCATCACCAAACCTGGAACTCGGGAAACCCTAGAGGTGGACTTAAGACAAGATGGTGGCAGCTCAGATGACAGACATTCAACCCCCTGCAGGAAACCTCTCTGGTAACTCGAGGTTTGGGTGCGGGGAAAGGATGGCTGGTGTTGCACTGCTTTGAAGGGTAATAGATAGGTGCTTGGGTGGAAAGGCGGGTCTTAGCTTGAGGTATCTCTGGGCCCTAGTTTAGGGATTAGACCCCTTTGCATGCTGGGCTAGCTAGGAGCTGGGATTACAGGTGATGCTCATTGATTGCCCCCACAGCAGGTGACCAGGAGAGTGAAGGTTTGTGCTATGCACCATGCATGACTAGTGTCAGTCAGTGACACATGCACACACTCTATTGCCAACCTGCTAGGCCTACTCAAAGGTAAAAGATTTCATTCATGGGCCATCCCTACCCCCACACACTATCCCCTGGCCACAGTCCAATATGACTGAACACCCCAACACAGCAAGCCCTTCCTATGGACCCTGCCCTGCTCTGGCCCCCAGGCTTGTTCAACCTGAATCCCACCCTGCTTCCCCCTCCAGTCCGTGTCCTGTGACCTGGCTGGCCAACCTTCAAGCCACCTGGAGTAGCATGGGAAATTGTCAATTAACCACTGGTAACTGTGGGTCATTGAAGCTAATGAAACTGCCTGCTGGCTCAGAGTGTAAATGCAGAGCTTTGCCAAGCCTGGCTAGGCCTGGGGCCTGTCTGAGACTGACACCACTCTCCCCTGCTCCCTGGGCCTGGGTAGGGTGGGTCAGGATGGCTTGGCACTGGCCAGGAAAAGTGCCCTCATTGACTGGGGTAGGGGGAAGGAAAAAGCTGCCTCTTCAGTCCCTGGCCTGCTCCACTGAACAACCTAGGATGGAAGAGCCCAGTCCAGCCCTCAGACTTATTTCTCCCAGCACTTCTGGCACCTGTCCCGGACTAGTCCATGCCCTGCAACCTGCTGGCCAACCTTCAGGCCATGTGGGAAATTTTCAATTAGCTTCTGTTAACTGCAGGCCATTCAAATTGATAAAGCTGCCTGCTAGCTCAAGAGTGCAGGGGTTTGCCAAACCTGGCTAGGTCTGGGGATGTCTGGGGTCAGACAGTGCTCTCCCCTGATCCCTTGGTGCTAGGGGGGACAGGTGCTCCTACCAGCCCTTCCCAAACTGGGCAGCTCAGGGAGAAAAGCCCTGGCCTCAGGCTCTCCCCCACTCCCCAGGGCTCAAAGGTGCTCAGGCAGTGGCCACTCACTGGGATGGGCCTGGTTTAATATACAGTTCAGTATGATGGGGTCATCTGGGATAAAGATCAAAAGATATCTTCAAAGCCTTGCTTTGCTGTCTCTCTCTTGCTGGTCTGGGATTGGGAGCTATGGGACCAGGTGGGCAGAAACCAGGTTGGCCAGAGAGCCCCCAGACCCAGCCAGGCTCCAGCAAGCCCCACACTTTAGGTGGGGGGAAAAAGGTTGGGGACCTGATCAGTTCCTCATGAGCTAGGGCTTCCTTCCTAGGGCAGGAGCAAGGGCAGGGGCAGTAGCTCCCCCAAAAGTTCCTTTCCTCGCTGCTCCCTGCCTCCCCTGGAAACATGACCAGCACCCCCTAACCCCAATCCCAATTCATCAAAACCAGAAACCTTCTTTAATTTACTTCCCCTTTATTTCTTTTTAAATTCTTTTCTCTTAGTACTTTTAATTTGATCCTTAACAGTGAGTGACTTGTTTCATTTGTCAGGTGGGGGACAGGCAGAAAAGATTTTAGACTAAGGGTGTGACTGTTCCAAACTCCAAGCTAGTACTAATAGCAATCAACATTTGAGCAGCTCAGTGTCAGGTGTAACAAGGTCATAAGTATCCACAAACCAGGGGGGGCATTCTCCTTCATTCATGTGCGTCAGATCAAGTCACTTCGATCATTCCTGCCTTTATCCATTGGCTTAAGGTAATAAAACTTCCTTGTAATGCAAATAAAATGGCACTGGTCTCCTTTAAGCACGAGAAATGCTCTAGGAAATGAGCCACCCCATATACTGCTTTGTTAGTCCTTGATGGAAACGTCTTATGAGTTCATTATTGGAATCCTGATAACGCTTGGTTATAGGCAAACACATTTGGCTGAAGACTGTATTGTACTACTCTCACTAGCGAGAGGTTGCTGAACTTATATGTATTGCATTTTAAAGAGAGGCAATTAAGAAGCCAATTATGTGCAGTGAATGATAGTATAGGATCAACAACTTAAACGTAAAAAGTCTGGCTTTTTGTGTGCAGGTTGGGGCTTTTTTCTGTGAAGTCAGGGAGATGGACATAGCTTAAACACAACATGGTGAGACATTCATTATGGGTTCTGATGAATCTCAAAAGCAACAGCAAGGTTCTCTACTCTCACACAGCAGCATTAATTGGATTCAACTGAAAGCTTCTGGATAGATAATATTAAGTAGTGCTGAAGTGTGTTCCTTCTAGTGGGATTTACTACTGCATTTGTCTTAATAATTAATGTAAAAACCCTACAGAAGAATGATCTTTTATTAAGACTAACCATAAGGAATCTGGGAATTCCTTCAACAGTGGTACATTAATTTCATTTAAAAAATGGACAAGAAATATTTTCAAATAAAATCTGTTTCTTCTATCACAATAAATAATGCTTTTTTCTTTTTTCAGTGTAAAGAAATTTGTCTCAAAAGAAAAAAAAGATATACACATTAGCTTTAGATTATTCTTGATGGGAAAATAAATGCATTCAACACAGCAGTAACTTAAAACATAGAAATGACTGCCAATAATAGTTTAATAGCTATAAGGTTACATTACTTTGTGTCCTGAAAACTATTAACTGCACTTTTTAATTAACTATTCAATGGAGAGAAAATGGTGTTAATGCAGTGTAAAAAGTACAGAATATATATCAGCAAATGCCAAAGTTCATTCTCTAAGAGCAACAACAATGAGGCTATATTGTTCATCCTCTGTTTTATGGAATAAAACATGGTTTCCCTAGGTTTTTGATGGTGTCCAGGGTATACACCTCTGGATTCAGATGTTTCCAGATGTCTAGGAAACTAGAGATGGCACAGTAATTAAGTGTGTGGGTGTCAATAATGCCCTTGAGGTAGGGCCACATCTACTCTCTACCTGTGACCCTCTGCCTACATCTGGCAACCGTACCAAAAAGAAATTGATCACATCACATTGTAGCCTACTCCATAGCAGCCCAAAACTTGTACCTGTCTTCCTTCCACACATCAATGACCTTTCTCTCACTTCCTATCCCTATCTCTGCCTTTCCTATCCCTCCCTTCCCCTTCAGGAATTCCCTCCAGTCTTCTCGCACTGGCTATGTTTGGTTCCCTCTTTCCATCCTCTCTGGGTCCCTGGTTTTATCTCTTTGCCTTTCTAGGTGCTTCATTGATCTCCCACTGTGCTAACCCCATCCCTGATACACTCATCATCAGACTTTCTCTCATGCTTGTCTGTTATTTCCTTGTCTGTTATTTCCTTGTGTCACTCCATTGCCCCTACTCTGGTGGCCCACTCTGAGGCTTCTGGTATAAGTGATAGAAGACAAGGGGTGCCAGGTATGCTCTAAGCACATGTACAAGATTTTCCTGTCCTGGTGAGAGCGCCATTCCTCCCCACACACGTACACATGCCTAGTCTAATAGTACTGCTTCATTACTTCTGGGGCTCTGACTTGAGCTAGACGTCCAAGCTGTTCATGAGTATGCTGTTGTTCATTCTATGCCGTGGCATTCATAAAGACTTAAGAGTCTTTACAAATGTCAACCAAGCTTTGGTTACCATGAAGTAACGGCCAGCTGGGTTTCCTGTGCATTGGCCTCCCTACAGTAACTGGCCTTGTAATTTACACTATGATAAATGAAGACTAACTTGCAGTAATTTAACCCTCAATGGAAGAAGACAAAGCTATGCTCTTACAGGGTACAAGCATTCACATGGGCTGTTACTACAGAGCATCTAATGGACTTAAGGGCACATAAGGTTAACAAGGTTTTGAAAATGTCAGTAGCACCAAAATAGTGGACCTAGGCACCTAATTAGTTTGAGGAATCTCCTTGCCTTAAAAGGAGAATCACTGATATCACCACTGTAATCCCTGCCTGCAGTCCTTTGAAAGACCAAGGCCTAAAACAGTGGTGCTCAACCTTTGAGCCCTGTGGGCCAAATAAGTGGTGTGGGGCTAGTTTGTGGACTGGACTGGACCCTGTGCCCCAGGATTGGGCCTTCATGCCTGGATCTGGATCATAATCCCCCTGCCCAGCCCCACATGCTGGGCTTAGGACCCAAGACCCTGAGCTGCCTCCATTGCTCAACTCCTCCTGGATTGGTCTAGCAGCTATCTCCCAGCTTCTTCCTCATTGATCCTTCCATTCCACTCCCAGGGACTGGGAATGGAATGAAATGGGCTTCTTTCCAACTGGTCCCTTATCTGGGGAAAGCATGAGGAATCTTTCCCACTTGGGGATGAGAGGAGTGAAATAGCCATTGCTCCCCATACCTTCCTAACCTGGGTCATTCTGGTTCACAGTTTTGAAAGGTAGCTGATCATTAGCCTAGTAGAGACTTGAGTCCTATGCTTTCCTCAGGCTGAGGGGAAGCTCACAACTTCCTGACAAGTGCTCTAAACACCAGTGTGTGGGCTAATCTGAAGGGAGGAGAGAGCTTAATCCATCCTGTTGAAACCATGACACTGGCCAGAAGGGAGGGCAAAATTTATGGGGTCAGCAAGGGAGTCTGATTGTGTTGACTCGTGGTTTGGCCTCTCAACTAACCATGAGGTGACCTGAATTCTGGTTTCTGCTCTCCATATCATTTCTGGGGTTTTTTCCACCAACACCTATTTAATTTAAAATACATTAACAGGCCCCAAACTCGCATCTCTCCTCCTCAGCTGAGTGCTTGAATCAATGGGCTGTGCTGGACCAGTCTCTCTGCTGGGCAGTTTCAAATATCTAAAGCCAGTGTTCACAGGGAATCCCCACCCCCACCCCGTACCCCATGAATAGACTCTTACAAAGCCACCTTTAGCATTCCTTCCTATATTCAAGCCACCTTAAAGAAATCTCTAAAATCTTTCTAGAAAGGAGCACAATATCAGTAGTACGTAATGGTGTTTGGCCTGTGCATTGCCCCAGGAATATTTACCACAGTCATGGGATGAGTTATTCATTTCCTGAGGTCTCTGGGAGTAGAAGTGCTCATTTACTTGGATGATATCTTGATTGCAGCAGAGTCAGAAGAGCGCCGAAAACTGCCTATCTGTGCCACAGTCCATCTGTTAAGGGCCCTAAGGGTTCTATTAAATATAGAAAAATCTATATTAAACCTTTTTTCCAGCTTGGACTTGCTGGGATGCTCAGTGGATGCCTGAATGTTCAGTCCTCCAAAAGGGAATCCATTAAAAATGCATATCCGTCTGGTTTATCACTCACAGGTATTTAGCAAGGTTTCTAGGGTTGTCAGAAAGCCTGTTCCCTGCTGTCCTTTTACCCTATCTGAATTACAGGGACATCCAGAAAAACTTACTGAATGAAAGAAAAGTGGTAAACAATAAGGAAGCAGCAAGTACATTTTCATCCTGGGCCTTTTTCTTATACTTGTGGAGGGAACCATAGTACTTTTAGAACCTCTTTCCTTTACAGGCCTGCCTAATTCCATGGAATCTGGAGTCAGCTGCCTCCCAGGTGAGGCTATGGTGGTTTGCTTACCTATCTGAGACTGAAAGGTTTATAGAACCTGCTGAAGTCCCTCTGAGAGCCTGTCTTCATGCAAAAGCTGCATCCATGTGTTGTAGTGTGGCACCAGTTTAGTTGAACTGATGCAACTTTATATGTAGATACTATTTTAGCAGCTTAAAGCTCACTTATTTTGATTTAGCATATACCATGTAAGATTGGCCACACAGGAAACTACATTTATCTAAATTAATCAATGCAACACCACACTTTAAATTAAGCTAGTACAACTGCAGTGCATAGTGAGGAACTTGGTATAAGCAGAGCTCAATCTGCAAACCGGGTTCTACCAGGTATGAACAGCTGCAAACCCTAGAGGAAAGAAAACACAATGTGTGTTAATTGCCTCTGGCTGGAAAAATTAAAGCCCACTTAGATTACTTTTCTCTGATTCTGGTCATGCAGGACACAGGGTATGTATTTCTTGCTACTCAGTGAAATATACTGGAGTTCATGGGCACGTCTATTCCCACTAGATAGCTGAGTTATAAAGAGGTAGAATCCTATCTTTTAGTTCTGAAAAAGGGGCTGGGTTTCTGTTCTCACAAGTAAACATAAGAGAAGGGTCTTTGCATCTGTAGACCTGATTTTTCAGACTGACACCCCTGAAATCTCCAGAGTTGCACCATTGTAAAAGTTGGCACATAAAAAAACAGTCGGGCTGTATATCTGGGGTCTTTCTGGCTGAATTTCTGGCTCCACTCAATAATAGGAAGTTTTGTTAATGATTCCATAGAGATCTACATTTCACCCTCAGTTTTCTGTCTTCCAAGATAGTTTATATTGTATAGCGTCAGTCCATTATTCACTATATATCCACATGTGCGTAGTGGCTTGGTTGCTTTGCAATTATGCAGAGGCAAAGAGAAGGGCACAGAGATGATGTCTTTCAAAATATTTGCTGAATATCTAGTTTAACAATGGGAACAGGAGCTAAAAGTATATCCCTGGAACTTCTGAGATGTTGTTTTTTTTGGATGATATGTATCACAACCTCAAGGCATGGATTGTTTATTCATGGCTTTCCAAAATCTCCCTTTGATTTCTGTGGACACTATTTCAGTTCCTTGATATTACTAATATGGGAAATATATTTTTCTTTCTTAAATGCTCCCATTAGAGAGAACTATCATTGCCATTTAAGTGTTAATACATTGATATCATTTACAGGAACAGCCCTTCGTTCATACATGTGTATATTCAGGATAAGGATTAAGGTTGTGTGTGTTTGGTGAACGGTCTGTCCTCCTTCAGAGTAATATGCACTAAATTAAGCTACCTAATTCTGAAAATTAGCTACTGATTGAGAATTAGTAACAGATAGTAGGACATGCCCTTAGGTTCTTGCACTTGGGGATTTGCAGGATAACTAACCTGCAAATATATGCCTGCTTAACTTTAAACATAAGTTACCCTGGAAGAGTTTTTCACATATGAATAGTCCAGACCATGAGTACATGTATGCAGGCCTGGAGCCAAAAAATTGAACACAGCAGATGAGTGACAGTGCTACTTGTGTTTCCTGTGAAAGACAGAATGGAAAAGTGATTTGCCTCATGTTTTGTTTGATATTAAAACTGGGTGGCCTGTCCTTTAAGAGCCAGGATGCCTGGTGTCAGCAGGCCATGTGCAATTAATTATCAGACTCAGCTGGGAAGCAGCCAGGATTTTCCCTATGAAGCTGGTAGGGAAGCTACTGAAGAGACCTAAATAGGTTTTTGTAGTGGGAGGGAAGGGAAGGTGTTTCTGGGAGTGGTTAGTTCATGGTATAGTAAGAGGATTGTTTTGTTTAGTGTCTTGCTCTGGCTTTAAGGTGTGTGAAGTATGGCAGGGAGTCCTTTGTGGGATGGGAAATAGGTCAGCTGCCTCACTGTAAGGAGAGATGCATTTAAAATGTGTAGGGTGTGTGGAGAAACATCTTTCAATGATGAATTAGCACTATAGGTCTGGCTCTATAGTCTGATCTTAAACTGGAGTAGCTCCATAGAAGCCAGCAGAGCTAAATGAGCTTATGCCAATAAGGATCTGACCCCAAAGCCTTAGAGAGTGGTTGAAAGAAGAGTTCAGAATCTCTTTACAAGCATGTGCCTAAAGAATCATTAAAAGCTATCAGAGTGTTCTATTAATCCTGCAGTGCTGTAGAAGCATTAAACCAAGGTGCCTCAAAGGTTTGACCTTTTAATTCTGAAAGAGTTACTGATCATGTGCTTGGTGGATGATTCTTTTAAAATGTTAGTGCCTCATTCATCTCTATGTGAAATGTGGGAAACGTGACTGGCTTCTTTAGAGGGGCCAAAAAGACAGAGATAATAATAAGAGGAAGGGACATGTTGCTGTCAGGTTCAGACCATGTAGGTCAAGTTTCAGTGAATTTTATGGCTGTGTCAGACTCGTAAACCCCCTGAAAATGGGAGTTTGTAATAGAAATGCTGACACCACCTTACCTCTAATGGCAGAAATGTGCTGCTATAATTTTCTTTGCTAGTTAATCTCCTGGTACAATAACCTATGCTGCTCTGGGGAATTCTAAATCTCTATAGAGATGGGTGGGAGAAAGAGTGTGTTCTTACAAGGGACAAGAATGCCAATTCAAAGGTGATTTTTGTGGAATTTTTGGAGTGTATTAAGCTTTCATATGCTGTATTGTTCTTAATTCTTTGCTCCCTGTGTGCGTGTAGAGTTATATCACTATACTAGGTAAAAACGTGGTTCTCTATCCTTCTTCCTCCTAATTTTTGTTCTTGTCATGTACCTCTTGGTTCCCAAGGTCACCCAAGCTAAGCTCTTCCCACGTAGAGCTGGTTTCTGACTGACACAATGCCTTACTCTTCTTTCTAGCAGATCCTCATGCAGGCATCCATAATTCTCTTTATTGTTCATTTGGAATGCAACTTTCTTATCTCTGCAGAGCAAAAAGGGCTAGTCTCTCTCTGTAGAAATTTACAGAGCAGCAGCACCATCTCCTGGATTACTGAATCATTGTTTTCCCCTTGCACCAGCAGCCAAACTACTACTGCCTTTGCTGCTATCTGTGGTGTATTTTTTGCTACTATGAAGAACGAAATGCTTGCATCATTGTAGCATATCTTTCTGACTTGTTAGTGACTTAGGACTATTTTCTGTCCTAAGATGTAAATGCATAGCTCCTGCCGACTTCAGTAAGAGCTGCCACTAAGTATCTCAGGGCAGAATTGGGTCTTAGAAAACACAAGATAATCTGAAATGGTTTCCCTTCGCTAGAGGATTTGCAGCCCTTGAGACAAGATGCAGTACCAGGTCTCACCTTGTTCTTTCCTACCTTGTTATCATTACCTACTGCCTTCCCCACCTACAGCAGTATCTTTCCAACTTGTTTTCCTGTCTCTCTCTTTCTTACTCTTCTCTCTCACTTGCTGCTATTTTGTTGTCTTATCCCCCTCCAAAGTTCACCACTCCTCATTTCATGTTTCCCTCCTGTCTCTCTTT
>NW_005842177.1:975894-1027783 GCF_000455745.1 Alligator sinensis
TCTTTCCCTTTTCCTTGCCTCTTATTTTGCCAGTCTCTTCCCTTCAGTCACATTCTTTCCTTTTCCACTCTTACTGAGAGATGGAGGGACAAGGCCATTAGTTGCACCCCCTCTAGTCTTACTGATGATCACTTTGAGCTAGTGCAGTCACATGCATATCTAGCTGTGTACTCTCTCTGTCTCTGCTGCTCTCCTTTTCTCCTTCTGCCACTAGTACACTCTAAACAGGCTTGATTGGTATTAGTAGATTTAGATTCCTTTTTAAGTCTGCACCCTACACGTACCATGCAGAGACAGCCTTGCTCTTTGCCACCTTTATATTTAAGGTGAGGTAGCCTTTTGGCTTCATGATTAAGGAAGTCAAAAGAAAGCAATTTCTGGGAGTGGCAGCATCACTGAATTGCTTGTTTGTTCCTTTTATTATATTTAAAGGCCTGTTGTGTCTTCATATTAATATTGATGTGTGGCTTCTTGGCTGGAATAGGGCCTATGTGTATACCAGGGAATCATTCATGGCACCAAAACATATGCCTGGCTTCTGCTTGTACTGTGCAAGAAAAAAAAAGTCTTCCAACAAATGATGAGATTTCCTGCATGCAGAGAAGTGAATAATTCTTGCAAAGCACCAAAAGAAACCCAAATAATGGACACCTGCTTATCTGTAAAAATACCACAAAGCAGAAACAACTACTTGGGCTTCAGTTGGCTGTTCGACTAGTCTGTATTAATGAAGGATCTCAGAGGAAAGCAAATAAGCTTTGAATGGGTAGGCTCTGCTGAATGCTTATGTGCCTAAAGTAGTGTTCAGCTTGTACAGCATTTGGATCATGCAGTAAAGGAACAGTATGGCTTCTCTTATGTTCTTCTATAAAGCATGAATCTATCTGGGTTTCTCAGTAAGCTTAACCAAAGATCTCCTGAACAGCAGGATAAAAACTTTTTGTACAGCTTCTTGATTTCTCTAGCCCTCCAAGAACATGATAAAATATCTCTGCAGCTGTGTTGTGGTTTTCTTTCTTTCTTTATCCCTTCCTTCTATCATTTGAAGTGAATGAGGTATGTATGGGTTTGATTTTTTTTTTTTTTTTTTTTTTTTTTTTAATAAATAATTTGTTTAACAATGTCCCCATGCTGAGGAAAACCTGTGATGCTTGTTTATAACATAATCCACTCCTCCCAAAATAATCTGGTACAATCACAGTTGTGCCACAAAGCCCACTTGCCCTTCTTCTGTACCCTTGGCCCAATTTCTCTAGGAACTGCAAATGTTGTGATGTCAAAGTGAACTCGCATTCTTTGGCTGGGTTCCAGAAGTGACCCAATTAACTTCCCCAGCCCTAATACTGGATTGCTAGCAGATTGGAAAACCTGTTTGAATTGTTTGCCCAGATATGGATGTATATTCTGGCTAAAAAATGAAGCCCAACCTCAACTCTTTATCTACTTCTCCCCAGCTGTTCCTCTCTCTTGTGCTCTGTCTTCTTTCATGAGCTAGGTGAATCCTACAGCTGTGCTTTTAACTCTTACGCTTTCCCTTTGTAGTTGCTGGGATAAGAAGGATCCAATGTTAGCAAGGCTAGAAGCAGAGTTGCTAGAAACAGTCTTTGGGATGGTGGACCCAGCTCAGGGATAAATCTTGATCCTTCACTCTAAAAACAACCCCAGCGACAGCCACTTAATTAGCCTCTCAATCTCTTAAATGGATCCTGGGGCTAATTACTCATCTAACAAGTGCAGTATAAGGCTCCAAATATGTGTTTATATCCATGAAAATCTCACATAAAAAGCTTGTTTCTGAGGCCCAGGTGGTGTCTTCAAGTTTGACAGTTCATTGCTGATGGAAACAATCCTTCCTAATCAAAATTCATTGACTGTGCAATAAAAGTTATTTTCAGATAACTGGCCTTTGCTGTTACTTAACAGACTAACAGCACAGCCTTGAGCTGCACTTGTGACTAAAGCTCTGTAAGGAAGAAGATACTGCCATTTATCATTGTTCCCAATCTAGGTCAGGGGGTCTCTCTAACTAGTTTTCTTATGATTGTCTTTGCTTTCCTTGTCCCCAGCTATTGTTCCTAAAAATGCAGGGTGAGATAGCTTTGCTTCTAGAATATTCCTGCTAGCTGACTTTCTGAAGAAGGAAGAGAGAGCAAGATACAGAGTGATTTATTCACAATAGCATAAGATAGAGGACTGGCCCCTTACTGAAACCTGTGCGCTTGTCATCTTGACATTTTTCCTTTTTGTGGTTTAAAACAAAAAAGCTTTTGTTTACATTAAAATAAAAGAGTAAAAATATATGTTACTTGAAGGGTGTCATATTTTATTTCTGAAGCTAGTTAAGAAGAAGAATGATTATGGACATTAAAAGAGAAAAATAGCTTTACTGGTGGACTTTGGCACTGGGTGTTAGAATCCATACGGAGTCAAGAAAGCAGTCAGAAGTGCCTCTAGCACCATGGACAGATCCTAGATAAAAGGCTCTCCTAGGCTGTTGTGCAAGCCCTTGGAGAGGCAGGAAACTCCTCCATACATCTAGGGCTTCAGGGAAGGGTATATTTCCTCCTGCCCCCTCCTTCCATTATGGGCAAGATCCTTTTAAACAGCTGAAATGTAGCAGGTGTGAATGTAGTACTGAAAGCAAGGTGGGGAAAGGTGGTTTACCATTTGTCCATTCCCTTGATCTTAGCACTGCTAAAGAGAGAATTTATCTCCAGCTAGAAAATAAAGAAAACTTAAGGATGCTTTTGAATTGTCTGGTTTCTCCTAACTGCATAGTCCTGTTTCAGCAATTGTGGAAAAGGAATAATAGAGCCTGGGAAGTGCTTTGACAATGTTTCTTTTCCCTGCCCTTTGCCTTTCAACTGGCCTTTCCATGTAAACATGCTTTCTCTATGCACCTTTATTCCTCTGTGGGCTGAGATCTGCTCCAACACTTTGTAGAGGTGATCACACACGTGTCTTTAATGTAAGCAAAGTGACCCATTTGTTTTCACCAAATTTTCTATGAGCCATTTCAAGCTTTTTGAAAAAAAAAGATGAAATGACAGTGAAAGTTAATGTCTCATCAGTGGTGTAATTGTTCTTTATGTACCCATTATCTTTGCAGAGCAAGGATCTCCAAGGGTGTTACATTTCTGAAAAAGCATTATGGTCTCCCCTTTGGTTAATGGGAAGTTGTATGAAATGGAATCCCTGGCTGAGGCCCTACTGAGAAATGTAGCCTGGCTACAGAAGAGAAGTTTGGGGATTGCAGACTACAGAAAAGAACAGAGACCTTTTCAGCCAAAACTTTAAGCTTTTTTTTTTCTCTCTCTCTCTCTGTCACACACAGCCCAATATCCTGTTTAAGGAAAAGTTTTGGTCAGGTTATCAACTAAACCATAATTTTGAGCCTTGAACATGAATTTTTCAGAAATCTAGGAGCAATTAACAAACTAAGGTATATAGTGTTAAGTTGCCTACATACAGGCTTCCCACAGACCTCGTGGGTGATGTAGTGTTCTTTTCTTTCCTATCCTTTCTCCAGACTGCAAGAAGGGAACTTTACAGGGGTGTCTCAGAGGAATGTCTCTGACTTCCATTTTGTTTCTGGAGCTTCTCTGTCATCTGTAAAGGGCAGTGAGTAAGCTTTCATCTCAGCTTTTTGTCACTCACAAAATTCCAGATCTATCAATGTCACAGTCATTTCTTTAGGTTTTCAGTCACATAGAATGAAGTATTCTTCAAAGCAATGGAAAGAGCTCTTGAGTTCTCATCCTTCACATGGCATGAGCCTTTATAACTTGCTGTGATGTTGTCTAATTAGTGTGTTTCTAATTTCTTTGCTGCTTTGCTCATCTATGGGCTAAAAGGGAGTTCTCTTTTTGGTTTTAATATCCAGTGATGTAAGCCCATAAAGCCAGGAATCCCCTGCTTCATGTCAGGTTTTGCTCAAGAAGCCAAGGTGTTTGCACATGTGGATAAAGGGGCAGGTTGGAATATGATGCTATCTTTCCTTTATGTACCCCCATTCATCTTTGTGCACAAGGAACAACAGGTTTTAAGATGAATAACAGCATTTTTGAATGGGAAAGGCATCCTAGTGACCGAGGATGCAGAAAAGGATGAAGTACTCAAGTTTCCACCTCAGTCTTCAAAGGCAAGGTCAGCTCCCAGACTACTGTACCTGGCAGCAAAGTTTGAGGAGGAGGTAAGCAGCTAACAATGGAGAAAGAACAGGTTAAGGACTGTTTAGAAAAGCTTGACATATACAAATCCATGGGACCTGACAGGATGCACCTGAGGGTGCTGAGGGAGTTGCCTGATGTGATTGCACTGCCATTGGCCATCATCTTTGAAAACTCATGGTGATTGGGAGAGGTTCTAGATGATTGGAAAATGGCAAACATAGTGCCCATATTTAAGGATGAAAGGAGGCGGATCCAGGAAACTGCAGACCAGTCAGCCTCACCTCAGTCCCTGGAAAAATCATGGAGCAGATCCTCAAGGAATTCATTTCTAAGCACTTGGAGAAGAAGGTGATTAGGAACAGTCAGCATGGATTCACAAGGGCAAGTGATGCCTGACCAACCTGATTGCCACCTCTGATGAGATGACTGGCTCTGTGGATGCGGAGAGACCAGTGGATGTGGTGTACCTTGATTTTTAGCAAGGGTTTTGATACAGTCTCCCATAACATTCTTGCAGGTGAGCTAAGGAAGTACAGGGTGGATGAATGGACTGTAAGGTGGATAGAAAACTGCCTGGATCATCAGGCTCAGAGGGTAGTAATCAATGCCTTGATGTCTAGTTGGCAGCTGGTATCAAATGGAGTACCCCAGGGGTCGGTCCTGGGGCCAGTTTTGTTCAATGTCTTCATCAGTGATATGGAAAATGGCATAGAGTGCACCCTCAGCAAGTTTGAAGATGGGACCAAGCTGGAGGGAGTAGTAGAAACACCAGAGGGTAGGGCTAGGATTTGAAGTGACCTAGACAAATTGGAGGATTGGGCCAAAAGGAATCTCATGAGGTTGAACAAGGACAAGTGCAAAGTCCTGCACTTAGGACAGAACAATCCCATGCACTGGTACAGGCTGGGGGCTGACTGGCAGGGCAGAAAAGGACCTGGGGTTTACAATCTACCATAAACTGAATATAAGCCAACAGTGTGCCCTTGTTGCAAAGAAGGCTAATAGCATACTGGGCTGCACTGGTAGAAGTGTTGCTAGCAGTTCAAGGGAAGTGATTATTTCCCTCTATTTGGCACTGGTGAAGCCACAACTGGAGTATTGTGTTCAGTTTTGGGGCCCCCACTACGTCTATGTAGACAAAATTGGAGAGAATACAGTGGATGGCAACAAAAATGGTGAGAGTGTTGGGGGACATGGTTTATGAGGAGAGGCTGAAGGAACTGGGCTTATTTAGCTTTAAAAAGAGGAGACAGAGAGGGGATTTAATAGCAGCCTTAAACTACCTAAAGGGAGGTTCAAAAGAGGATGCAGCTAGACTGTTCTCTGTGGTAACAGATGACAGGGCAAGGAGCAAGAGTCTCAAGTTACAGCAAGGGAAGTTTAGGTTAGATATTGGGAAGAATTTTCTCACTAGAAGGGTAGTAAAACACTGGAACAGGTTACCCAGAGAGACTGTGGACTCTCCATCCTTGGAGGTTTTTAAGACCTGGCTATACAAAGCCTTGGCTGGGATGATCTAATTGGGGCTGGTCCTGCTTTGAGCAGGGGGTTGGATTAGATGACCTCCTGAGATCCCTTCCTACCCTAATTTTCTATGATTTCTCTGATGGCCCAAGAGCTTCCTTCAAAGCAAAGCTGTTTTGAAACTGTTTGAAGAGGGAGAAAATTCACTGGATATATTTGTAGCACAAAAAATTTTCTAGTGTTGAAATGTGAGTCCATGACAGCAGATACTTTTAATGCTATTATAGTGGAGTGCTCCATTGTGCATCTTTTTTTTTTTTTTCTACCATATATTGTCTGTTCCTTAGCTTTGAGATTTTCTTTGCTACCAGCCAACACATGAGACACTATGGCATCCAGAGAGGTTCATTTGCTCTTTTCTCTTTTAAATGTATCTTGCCAATATCACCAGTGAAATTCAAAATATATAATTTATTCTAGTAGCAAGAATGGAGATATAGTAGAAAAAATTAGTATAATTAAACCACATAGGGGTGCATTTTATGCATTTAGGGTGGAGAAATAAACTGATGCAGTTCATACTGGAGTTGTTTCTCTCGGGTGCAGCATTAACATGTGTGCCTGGGACCACAGCATGTTGGACCAGCCCCAGGCTGGCAGCAGGGGGTCAGCCCCAGCCTCCAAGTGGCAGCATTGGGTGGGGCTGGCTGGGGTATGGGAGTACAACAATGCAGGGCTAGCGGGCAGGGAGCCTCCTCGCTGCAACACCCTCATGCCGCATCCAGCCCTGGCTGCTGTCTACAGGTGTGTTGCGGTGGTGTAAATTACTCCACCATAGGTTAGTACTTTTTCTGGACAGTACTAACCTACAGCAGAGTTAATTAATTTACTGTGCCCTAATATGGATGCATGTGTAGACAGTGATGTTTTACCGCAGAGCTAATTGGTCAACTTCACAGTAAAACACATGTGTAGATGCACCCACCCAGGGTATCTCAAACTGACATTGCAGCCTGCTGAATGGGAAGGAATGACTGTAAGGTCCTATCACATGCACAAACAATGAACTTCATGCCCATTGAGAAAAAATTGCTACAGTACTTTCATCAGAAAGATTAGGTACCCTTACAAATAGGTTATCAGTAGTATCATGGTCCGAACATGGCTATAAAAGAAAGAGTGGCCTAGTGTTTGTTTGTACCATGAGGTCTGGGAAGGATGAAACGATACACCCAACTGTGGTACTGATAACGGCTTTCTAGCAGATTTTTAAAATAAGAGCTTGATCCTGGGATGTGTTCTCAACTCCTAGGGGCAGGGTCTGAAAGAGGAGCTTTGTGATACTGAACTAAAACAAGTTCAATTGTCTTCAAGTAACTTAGGAGCAGCAATTTTCTTCTCCTGCCCCTACACCCACTTTTTTGTATCAGACTGATACTACCAAATCTCTGATTCCATGAAGAATGGTGCAAAATGTAAGGCTGACCTTTGGCCAACATACTGAATGGGAAATGTGCTCTTTTCCAGCTCTATGGGTTAATAATGATTGCTAGCACAATATAAAATAGTCAGGATGCTTCTAAATGATTAGTTGAGGGTGGGAAATGTAAAAGGAAGGAAAGTTGCCCAGCTCCTACTATGAAAATGCATTACTAAGGCACTGAATAGGCACTAATGGGCAGTCTGTGACCCCAGAACCTTCTAAAAACAGATTTCAGGAAAGACAAAATGGCTGAGTGAAAACTGTCAGAAGAAAGTTTCAGACAAAGGAGAATGTACTGTTGTCCTAAAGGAAAAAAACCTATGGGATGTGTGTGTGTCTGTTCTCTGCTGTATTTGACCTTGGGAATGACTGATAGGTAAAAACAAATGCTACTCGTTTGTCTGTGGACTGAGGAGTGCCTAAGAGCATGCAGTGCCCCAAAATTAGGAGCTGATATGCCAAATTTGGTGCAATTTTTCTGACACTTTGAAAAGCTAACTTGAAATCGTTTGACTAAAACACATATCTGCTTTGCAATTATTGTTGTGTGTTTGACATTTAAATATATTAGCTGACAAAATTTTTGTTGTAACATCTGCTACCCTGCACTAAACTTCCTGTAACTAAAGATGCACAAGCCCTGGAGAATCGGCATTAGGTAAAATAGATTCATTTAATATAATTGAACATAATTGTGCATGTAATGCTTTAACGTAATATTACTCAACAGATGTGCAAATAATAGCAGGGTTATTCGCCACCAACCATATGCTGGTGATAAGATGGAAGTGGCATTATAATGCTCAGCAAGTCTGACTCGTTACAGTGAACAAGTGGTTAGACCGGAGCCTGCAACACGGTGACCTTGGGACTCTAATGCTTTAATGCATGTCCCAATGAAACAGTGATGATCTCAGATTGCAGAAAGCCTGTATTATGTGCTCTCAATTGGTGAGGGACCCCCAAGGTCTACCTCTATATAAGCTGATAAGACAGTCTTAAGCAGCCAATTGAAATGACCCTTGCAGGCCTTAGTGCAAACTTATTGGATCTATGGCACCTCTATTAGATGAATGAGATTTCCTTGCTTTATTAAATGGTAACTTTTAAATTACAGATGGAGCTCTAATAAAAACACAGTTCCAAATGCCCTGACTTCATTTTTAATGCTTATCTGTTCTTTTGCAGCTTGAGCCTATTTCTGCTTAAGAGAGTTTCCCATATATATTCTGCCCTAGAGAAAGCTCTTCTCCTAGCTAGGTAGCAGTTTTGCCTATTGCTAGAAGACTGGAAAAATTAAACCAGATCAAAAAAGTGGCCTAAAAGTGAAGATGTCTGAAAGGTCCTCAGGGCTTCATTTAGATTGGCTAATAGCCAGTCTTAAGTTCAGAGAGATGGAAGCTCTCTTTTACTATGCCCTGCCGCAGGCATAGTAGAATGTCTAAGGCATGTCTCCTACAAAAAAAGGCATAACAGAAATATGTCCAGTTGATATTTAATAGTAAGTGAATACAATGCTATTTACTGTGGATCAGTCTCTGCCATGCCTGACTTATGAGACTTCCAATAGAGGAAATGTACATTAGAAGAAAGGATGAGCTATAGGAAATCATACCTATTGACTTCCCAGGGCCACATTCTATAAAGAAAGCATGACAGCCCAACCAAGCTTAAACTTACTCCTCTTGCATGCCCTTTATCATAGGGCATGTCTCCACATGCCCCTGACTGTGCAGTAACTGCTGTTTCAGCAGCACATGAAAATAAGAATGTGAGATAAATACTAGGGGTGTGCGAAATGGGCCGTATTTGATTTGGATTCAGGTTCGGCCTGAATCGGGGACAGTGATTCGACTCGTTGATTCGGATCACTGTCCCTGAGTTGATTTGGTCAAATCTGAAGATTCAATGCTGATTCGAAGAATCAATGATTCGGCCACAGACGCAGCTTTAAATGTTTTTTCTACATACCTCAAGGTAGCAGTCACAGCTTGTGAATGGTGAGATGTTGGGGCGGATGGGGCATCCCACAGAAGTGGGGGGGGGGCCCCCGCTTGCTTGGCAGCCAACCCAGAAGTGGACCAGAAGTACTTCTGGTTCACTTCTGGGTCTTCCAGGGAGTGTGCTGGGGGGGCCCCCCTGTACACCTTCTGGCTTGGCCATTGACTGTGGGTGGACCCCGGGTGCCCCCCCAGACCCAGGAGGCACCAGGCATGGGGGGGGGGAGGGGCAGCATGCTCCCCAGCAGACCTGAAAGTGGACTGTAAGTGCTTCTGGTCCACTTCTGGGTCTGCTGCTGAGCGTGCTGGGGATCCTCCCCTCCCCCACACACGCTCCTGTAGGCCGCTCCATCCACCCCACCACCTCAGTATTTACGAGCCGCCTGGTACCATAAGCTATGTAGAAAAAAAACATTTAAAGCTGTGTCTATGTGCAAATCTCTCTGAATCAGAACCCTCCAAATCAATTTGATTTGGAGAGATTAAAGGGTTTCCCTATTCGATTCGGAGATTCGTCCACTGAATCAGGCCAAATCTCTGCCAAATCGAATCAGGGACTGAAATGTCACACAGCCCTAATAAATATGTGCATGTGTTACAGCTTATAGCCTTAATTGTGTAGTGCCTTAAGGTATAAATGTTGTGCACAGTTTGAAAGGGGTGTGTATAATGTTTGTTTGATATGGTGGGGTTGTTGGGTGGGGGGTGGGGTTTGCATGATCGACACATGGGAGACTTATCAATGTGAATGTAGAGTGTAAATAGATTTAAAAGTGTTACCCATCTGTTAATTTTCAGGTATCAAAGCAAGTAGAATGACAAACATTGCATAGGTAATTGGAAAAAAAACCCCAAATTATTCATTACAGATACTGTGTAAAATTGTTTTGGCTGGCTGTTTGGGGTTCACTAAAAGTCTAGAATGTTAGGCTGTATGCAAAGACTGCTGACAGCTAATAGAAAGAACAAAATGCCTTCTACAATAAAATGGAGCTCTCCATACTGCTGTCATACCCATTATTAGAACAAACATGCACAAGGTATACTGAACTGACTTAAGATTATACTAGAAAGTTTCAAGGCAAAGAAATGTCAAAGCTAAATCAGATGCTGTGTGCCACACTCCAACATTAAAGAACAAGTATTTGGAGGGGAGAGGGGGGGAACATTCTTCTTTCCTTAATGACATAATTCTGCTTATATTGTTAAATGTTATTTCTGGAATCTATATGATGACAATTTGTAAAGCTGTTCATGCATCCAGAAATAAACTAAGAAAGACCTACTAAACCAGTAAAAATAAGTATGACTTGGATAAGTGGCAGTTGACCTATGGATTTCTTTTTGGAGAGTTGTTTGCTTTTTATTTCATTTGATCTTATTTTTTAGTTTGGTTACTTTGCCATGGCCAGAGGCATGAGATTTAGAAATGGACCTAAACTATTTATTTTAGTCCCCTGCCATACATTACATGTATTGCACAATTAACTGGTTAACTGTGCAGTACATTTAGATGGGCCACACATGCAAAGTCATGATCATGCCATAAAAATATCCATCCAGCTATAAAAAGAGTCAACCAGTTACAGAGTTAGTATTTGAAAATGTGCAACAACTTTATAGCTGGTTTGTATCCAGCATTAATTTAATGTGTAGAAGGCCTCCTAGTTCTGGACCTGTATATGCTCCACGTTAGCAGAGATTGGCAGGTTTTGTTTCAGGACCATCTCTAAATGGGATGCTTGTCTCATATCTTAAAAGACTGGTTTAGTAATCTTTTTCTCACGAAATTAGTATGTGCATATGTGTCTGTGTAACTGCCAGAGATCCAATTAACATTTGTGTGTACATGGCCCAAGGTATAACCGTAATCTGCATCCAATAGGAGGGCTTGTGTCAATGTGATGGGGCTACTGGTGGTGGGGTAGCTTCTGTAAAATACCACAATATTGCAACCTCCAGAGTAAGGCAGATTTCAAAACCCTGGCCCTTGTGGGCATTCCTTGGCTGGAAAAAAACTAAGGGACATCACCCTGACAGAAACATGCCCTTTCTGAGGTGTTAGGCATGCCTGGGGAAGCCTCCACTCCTCCATACTCTCAGCTAGGGATATACTGAAGTTGTATACTAGCCAAACGAATAGTGATTCACATGCTGGAATGTTTGGACTCTAACCCCTGGGTTCAATTCAGGCTCAGACTTACAAAAAATAGTACTACTAAACTATGAATTGGTCAAGACTCAGAATTGACATTTCTCCATTATCAGAAAGTCAGCTGTCAGATGCAGGTCATATCCAAGAGAATGATTGTACATTGCTGTATCTATTGGACTCGTGATGTTCAGAGTGCATACACAGAATGGCTTCATCCCAGTGTTTAGCATCTCTGCACCTACCCTTCAAGCTGGGGAAAAAAATAAGAATGTTTTCTACCAACAACTTGAAGAAGAGTTTGAGAAAACTCATAGAAATGAGACCATGATGATACTTGATGACTTCAATGCAAGAGTTGGAGGTAGTTTTAAGAATTGGCCTGGTGTTCTGGGAAAACATGGAATTGGTAATAAGAATGAAAATGGCCAGTGAGTCTTTGAACTTTGCGCATATCAAAATGTATGTGTTACCAACACCTACTTCACCGGGAAAATCACAAGAAAGACATCATGGAAACATCCAAGATCAGGGCACTGGCACCAATTAAACCTAGGCATAACCACCAGAAAGAATTCTTGCATACAACATTTTTATCACAGTGATGACTGTGACATTGACCATGCCTTTGTCTGCTACAAAGTCAGAATCAATATAAAAAAGATCCACCATAGCAAAACTACCATTTGTCCTTAGTGTAGACATCAGATAAACTAAAGACATAAAACTGCAGACTAGTCAATGAAGAACTTGCAAATGTCAGTTTTCCTAACAACTCAGCCACTGAGGACTAGTAAAGCTCACTAACATGTCCAATGCTGCTATAACAGCATTTTGGGAAAAAAATGCAGACTGGTTTGAAGAGCATTCTGAAACACGTCTACCATGCATTGAGAACAAAAGAACAGCACTACCCAACTCTCAAAAATCTCCCAACAGCATAACCCTAGAAAATCTTAGAAAGCCTCCTTTTGCATTTCTCTTTGAGACTAAGATTTTTGTCTGAAACTGTGATGATAATCAGAAAGCAGCTGATGCAGCTGCTAACCATGGAATGTATGAAAGCATCAAACAAGCAATCAGTCTAGTCAAGGAGAAAACGGCTGAAAGACTTAAACACAAATGCCATTACTGACAAACAAAAACAACATGAGCTTTGAACATTATGACCAGATCCAGATGTGCAGACATGTGAAGTTTGTGGTATTGCAAACCTCTTTATGGTGCCACAAATCACATGCCCAGCACATTGAAACATGTTCTACACTGCAGATTTATAGCATGGGGGCAACATTTGCTACCAGGAAATCCTGGTAGCAAAAAAAAAAAAAGAAGAAGAAAAGTGGCAGACATAGAGGCTCTGTCCCCCAGAGAGATGCTATCATTGGCAGAGCACCTCCACTCCTTTAGCTCCTCCCCGGCTCCTCCAGCAGGCCAGGAGAAGCTGGGAAAGGGCAGTTTGCCTGAAGCAGGGCACTTCCCCAGTTCTATGGTCCCATGCTGTCATGCCCCTGCACTCTCAGGGTCTCCTGGGAGACCATCCAGGAGCTGCATTGGCAGGGGCTGCTGGGCAATGGAGTCCAGCATGGGCTCAATTCAGCCTGTGGGCCAGACTTTGCCCACTCCTGGACTAACAGAATTGGAAAAGCAGCTAACAGCAAATTATCAGCTGTGGTGAAGATATGAATCTATGAGACGTGTGTGTGTGCTTTAAAGTTCAGAAATGTGAACTACATATGCGATGCATGTCAAGACTGAACAGCTGCCACATGACATGTCTGCATAAGATCCTGAAAATAAAGTGGGAAATAGACCACAAACACAGAGGTACTGGAACCTGCAGGGCTGGCATGCTTTGCAACCTTTTCTTCTTGATAGTAGTTTCTATGGATCAGCTGTGTCAGGAGAAGGGAAGAAGACTGTATCCCCAAGAATATTTTGTATAGTGAAATTCTAGATGGCTCTAGAAGACAGAGGTCTCCCTCTATGGTGGTACCACGAGGTGTGCAAAAATAATATGAAGTCATTCAACATCAATGTAAAAAGCTGGGTGCGTGGAATCCTGTCTGATCTGTTGGGACACCTGGTACTGGGTGCAGCTCAACATTAAGTGGCTTTGATCCAGAGGATGGAAGCAAAGTGAAAATCAGCATGCTGTAAATTTGGACCCCAGCTCGGACAACATATGGATCCGTGGAACTTGTAACAAGCTGTATCACTCTCCAGTTAGGCTTGTCAGCCACAAATGGCACCTGACCAGACCTGACCGGGTCCAAAGGATCAATGGTTGCCTGCTACTCTCAGATCTCAAACAGTTCTAATTTAAACATGGATGTCTAAAATTTAGTACTCTAATCCATTTGTGGCATGTAAATAAGCCAGCCTGAGGTTTGTTTGTTTTTCCCCAGTGCTGCAGAGGAGCCAGAGCTGCCTGCTAAAATGCTTTTTGAGAATTGGCCTCCATTTATTTAAGTTCCTAAATTAAGCTATTGGAGTTTAATTTTAGGATCAAAGGTTTGAAAGCAGTAACCTTAACTTCCATGTCTTTTTCTTCCTTTATAGAAGTAAACAAAAATGCTTTCTCCCTTGAACAGCTAATTGAAGGATTACTAAGTTGATTAGTGTTTTGACCCTTAAATGGAAGGAGTGCAAGAATATTATAATAGATCTCAATCTATCCCCAAAATTGGTGTGTGAAAGGATCCTCTAAATCTCTCCTTTGCTAGGTAGAAAGAGAGCCCTTACACCCATGCAGGAGCTCTATTGCTATGATCCACAACTCCACTGCTATCCAGATTTATCCACGTTTACTACAGGGAAATGCTACACTTAAAATTTCCAAACATTTTCTTTTAACGTTCTCTGTTTGAGGGCTTGCACAACAGGTCTGCTTTTTCTAATGTTTTCTGTACCTTGGCTCTTGCAAAAGGTGACTTTACTTTCCAATTGCTATAATTGTACCTATTGTTTCCCTATTGTATTCAGAAGTTGTTTTATAAATAATAAGCTCTACTTCTTTGTTTATTTCAAAAGAAACCAGGATCAGATATCTAAGGGCCACATTTGACCTGCAAAGTTCTTTATATAACTCATTAGGGGGTTGTCCGGCTTCATTGGTCCTTGCAAATCTTGTGTGCATGCTCTGAGCTGCCCGGTCCCCAAAAATCATTTTGTGTATTAAAATATTTCTGCATCTCTTCTTTCATTTTTCACATGACTGGATTTTTATTCTTACTAGGGTGCTAATTGTGAGGCATATTATACTTGCATCATATATAGGATGCAATGTATTATGGCTTATACTTTAGAATATTAATATAGAAGTTTGACACTAAGGAGAAATTAAGGAGGATTTTAGTGACTGTAGTCTGGTTCTTAAGTTAATGCATGTATTCCACAATCTATAATTCTGTTTGGGAAGGGAAGGAGGTAAAGATATATTTGGCTTCTTGTCCTTAAGAGAATGTTATTCGTTTCTCCTCCCCCACAAAAAAAATCTATTATTTTGTTGCTGCTGAGCAATTACTTTGTTCCACCTTAAAGGTTCCTGTAATTTTGTAAAGTTTTCCTACTCATTGTGCAGTCAGCAAAGCACCTTGGGATCCTTCTGGATGAAAGGCACAATATAAATGTAAGGTATTATTATTACTACTTCTGTTAATAATAATAATAATAATAATAATTCAAGCCCAGAGTAATGTTCATGGTTGAATTATTATAATCCCCTAAACAAATAGGTTTATGCAGAAATAAAAATGCTGACACAAGCTTGCTGTAACAAGACAGTTCTAGCAGGCATTACTATAATTCAAGCAAGGGCCAGTTGAAGTGATAGAGTCATTGTGTTGATGCGTAGTATATGGTTGTGATCACAGGTACCAGTCATGTCATAAACCAGTCCTTGGGTATAATAATTCTGGCAGATAATGGAAATAAATCATTTTCTCTTGTATCAGAATGCTCCACTAGCCTGTCCATATAATTTTCTCAACAAACACCACCTCTAACTTCATAAAAGGCTTCAATGATACAGTGTCCTCTATTTAAAAGTTAGTGACTTTCTTTTGCTTAAGCCTTTCATGAGATTGTGTGGGATGATACTTAGCTACATGACCACTATGCAGGGAACCATAGAGAATCTAGGCTGTCTGTTCTCATTAGATCTGAGAGAAAGGTAACACAGATGTTGTTGATCCCAGACAGCTACTGGAGTCAAAGTTTCTAAGCAACAAGTGTTGTAGGGGACTCGAAACAGACTTGAAATGCCAGGTTGTTTTAAGAACGTTATAGTGCTATGGCTCAGCCTGATTACCATATTCACTCAGTTCTAAGATGAGGTGTTTTCCCCCCATTTAACATGGGGTAGAGTCCCTTGGTGACTGCTCCATGCCAGCAGGCTCCATGCACACTGAAGCCTGGGGCACTGGGCATGGCCCAGCCCAGCTGGGCCCTACAGCAGCAGCATGCAGCCTGCACAGCTGCTATGGGAGTTGGGCTGGGGCTGTGCTCAGTGGCCCAGGCTAGAACAGGGATGGAGCCTGCTAGCATAGAGCAGGGGTTTCATGGGGAGGGAGGAGAGCAGAGGCTGGGAGGGGCAAGCAAGAAGCAGAGGTGGCAGGGGGCAGGTACAAACAGGGACAAACTGTTTCTTGCCCAGACCCTATGCCCCTCCCACCCCACACACACACTGCCTCCCCCTCGCAGTGGTGGGACAGATGAATTAAAGATGGAAAATTATAACAAATTTATAAATTTTCCATGTATAGAATCTAATCTGGGGGGGGTCATCTTAGATTCAAATAAATGAGGTATTTATGATGTTTTCACATTGGTCCCAGAGGGTAGGAAGAAGGAATTAAGGCTTGATCCTGCAAAGACTTCAGCTCCCTCTTCATGAACTTAGATATCAAGATTCTTGGCACCTAACAGGAGCTTTCTTGTCGTTAAAGCCAAGTTGTAAACAGATGTCTTCTGCTTAAATCGCACGAATACAATATCCTTTATGCAAGCAAAATACAACACACTTTTGAAAGTCAGATAATTCTGTGTAAAAGTAGAAAAACTGAAACTGGTACCTGGGAACCAGAATGTTGTATGCTATCCATTTAAGGTAACTCTTCATAGGGACATTTGGAAATATTCATATACGGTCCAATTCCAACTTTTACTCTTCCCATTTGGCCTACATAGTGCTTACAACCTGTGAACCTACTCACTGATTAGAAGCTGAAGACTTGACACTTTTCTTTACATTTGTTTTGAAATCCCAGCCTTAACAGGAACAGAGTTGATGAAAATTTTTCTACTGGGAGGGTGTGTGTGTGAATAATCTAATTTTGTTGAACAGAAATATTTCACAAACAAACTGACAATTTGTGTATGAAAAATTCAATATGAAACACACCTTTTAATTTTGTTTTGAATAAAACAAAAGATTAAAGCTGGGTTTTATGATTTTACAGAATGCAGGAGGAGTAGAATCGAACCCTAGCCCATTGTGCTGAAGTTGGTCTAAGAGCTAGGACAAGATAAAAATCTGACTGAGGAAATGGTGTGATCACA
Source organism: Alligator sinensis (assembly GCF_000455745.1). Taxonomy (NCBI): domain Eukaryota; kingdom Metazoa; phylum Chordata; order Crocodylia; family Alligatoridae; genus Alligator; species Alligator sinensis. The sequence goes on from NW_005842177.1 coordinate 992,728, forward strand.
GCATGTCTTATCTCTGCCTTTTCTGCAAACATTTTGTGACCTTTATCCTGTTGATGCTTCTATGTAATATATCAAAGTAAATGGCCCATAGTTTCTTCTAGCAATAAAAGATAGAGCTCTTCTTTTTATCTTGTATCCCATAGTAAAAGCCTTGCCTATTCTTACTTTCTAAACAGAGCATGGATTAGTTTTGAGTTTAGAGTTCCTATTTCTCTCGTGCACACAGCTTCCCCCCACCCACTTTTTTTTAACTTGGTAAGTTGTCAAAGAACTATGTCCGTCCATCTTTTTGTTGGAAATGCAAAGCCGCTATGATTTTCCCTGTTATTTTACCATTTTTCCTTTCTAACTCCAACAAAGGAGTTAGATTTACCCTGTGGGAGAGGAAAGAATCTGATTTACCCTGTGGGAGAGGAAGGAAGAAAAAGAAGTGCTTTGTAAAAGGTTGTTTAAGGACCAGCCAAAGCTGCTATGATAGTGGATGACCTAGTTAGGTTGTGTTAGAGTTCCTATTTAGTTAGTTAGCTGTGGGGTGATAATGCAAACGTGAGCTCTTTCCTCATTTCCAATATGTAATATCATCAAAGAAGGATTGACCATGAGTCCTAAAGTAGGAAGTGCCTACTTAACTAATTACTGCTGCTTTATTAGTATTGTTTCTGAAGGGCATAAAGAGAAACAAAGGGTAGGACTTCCATGGAAACTTCTGTTTCAAGCAGGAGCGAATGGGAATGGAGTAGCCATACTAACCCAATCCGGGATGGTGGAAGTATTACTGCAAAGGACATGCCCTTGGAGTCCCTACAAGTAATTCTGACAACCTTAGCATGGAGAAATTGTGGACATCTGAACAATTCCCGCACCAAGGCCCTGCCCCCTTTAATTCACTTTAATTTGTTCATTTGTCCATACCCTAAGTAGAAGCTGAACCAGGACAGTTCGCACCACTTACCACATAACTAGTATGGTTAGTGGGCTATTTCTGACCACCTCATAGGCTTTGAGATGCTTATCCTCACTGCAGCCTCAGAAGGTCAGGCAGTGTTTGTATCCTCAGGGGATCTGAGTAGCATCAAGAGACTAAGCAATTTGACCAAAATCATACCGAATGTCTGTGGGGTAGCCAGGCTAGTCTTTTAGTTCCAGGCTTGCATTGGACCATCCTTCCTCTCTTGGCCTTTATGCTGCTTCTAAAATGCAGTGCAGAATCTTTCCCTGAATATACAGATTGCAAAAAGACAAAAACAGTTTTAAGTTTGTCACAATGACTGAGAGAAACAAAAAGAAGTGGAGAAAATTAAAGAATTCTGACAGAAGCTAAGGGGGGGGTCTCAGATCAACATTTTCAAAAGTGACAAGAATTTTAGGTATACAACCTGACATCTTAGAACAGCTTGCTTTTCAGGAATTGCAGCCAACCCCTTTTCAGAGAGTCAAGTCCCCTTGATGATTTGAAGTTTGGACATGTGCTGTCACTAGTTTATTTTGGGAAAATCTTACCCAAAAGTTTTAGAGGAGAAGATCGTGACCTAGTTGTACCATAGATGGGTGGGTGTTAAAAACTTGGATGCTGCCCCTGACTTACTGTGTTGGTTTAAGCAAATCATATAGGTACTCCCAATAAGTTTGAATATAGGAAAGATTCAGGGCAATATTTGTAAAAATGCATTCTAATTTTAGGTGTCCAACTTGAGACATTTAGGGCCTGTTTACTTTCCCTTGGCTAGCTGGTTCTTGAAAGTCCTCCATTCTCCCATTGTTGCCAATGATCATTAGGGCATGATGCTGGTGCATTTTTACCTGGCTTGGGAGCCACAGAGGGACATGCATAAAAACCTGCTGGATTGGGGGCGGGGGGTTTCTGAAGGTTGATACATGAGGTCGTGGAGGCCTCAGATGAAAAAATTATTGCCTGGTCAGGGATGTGGCCAGATAATAGCTGCTTGACAGGCCAACTGGAACAATACTGTCATGTTTCTCACATTTCCTGATTGCATTTGTGCTTGATGAAATGTTCTAGTCTAATAAAAACAATCACTTTATTAAGGTATTGCAATACTTCATTACCAGGTGTGGGAAGAGCAGCTTGGTTAGCTTAAGAACAAGAAATATTCTCAGGAAACCTCATGATTTGAAGCCACCTTAAACTTTTTCAGCAGTCATAATACTAAATAGAATACAAATCAATTTACTTCACAATTTAATATGCTGCTCCGCCCCTTTCAAAAAACCCATTTTCTTTACTGCTGAAGCTGCACAGCTATTGAACTTGGCAGGCTCCTTGTCAGATCCTGGTGCCTCTTCATTCAAATATTTGATAATCATAAAAAAAAAAAGCAGTGCTCTGAATATGTAACGTGACAGGTATTTGGTGGTGTTAGTTTTATATTGCATGTGCACTTCCCCCTGAATGAGCCTTTTACCTTGACAGGCTCTTCTAGGGGCAAAAGAGCAATTTATTTGTGTGGGACATAAGAGGTAGCTGTTTTGCGAGTTCTGTAATTTAAACTCTCATCAATAACCTGCCATCCCTGGATACTGTCTCCCATATCACCTCTGTGACTAAGGTGCATGGTGCATCCTGGAAGATATGCTCTAGGCAGGCAGCTCAGCCTCAGAAGGAAGAATTGAGGTATCAGATGCCTGAACCGCACTACTCATAGTAGGGTCACCATATGTCCTGTTCTCATCAGAAGAGTCCTTTTTTTAAACCCCTGCCCTGGGTGTCCTGTTACTTTGGTCAAATGAATGAGTTTGTCCATTTTCAGAACCTCCATTTCTGCAAACAGGACAAAAGTGGTGTTCTCTACCCAGGGGCCATGAGCGGAGGTTGCTGGTCCTCTGACATCCCATAGTGCTCTGTACCCCCTCCTACTCCCAGGTCTCTGGTGTACGCACCAGAGGCTAGAGACAGCTGAGCACAGTAGAGAGCAGGGAGGAGTAGAGTGTAGCATTTTAAAACTTGGGGAAAATGGTCACCAGGAGACTGTGCAAAAATCCAATGGACTCAAAGCAAATTTTTGAGGGGGTGGAGGGGAGATGGAGGACAAGGAAGGTCACTTCAACAAATTCAAATGAAACTTTTTAATTATTATTTTGTTTTGGATATTGAAATCATTCATATGGAGTGAAAATGCTGAAACAATGTTTTGTGTTTATGAGACTAAATATTTTGGAATGTTCCATTTTCAGTATTTCAACGTTTTGCCCTGACTTGGGATGAAAACTTATGCTAAAAATAATAATTTCCTGCAAGAAGAAAGGTCTGATTTTTTTTTTTCTTGTTTATCTAGTTCTGTCTTTGAGCCATGACTGAAAATGCTCCACTGATTGTCACAGCTCCTTTAATGAGAAACAGAGTGCTTAGCCTTCCTGGAAAGAGTACCAATGAAACCCAGGCACCTGGAAAAAGAAGGTCCTGGCTTTCATCGGCTTTTTCATTGCCAATGAAACCCAGACACATGAAAAAGAAGGTCCTGGCTTCAGTTTTACCAGTGAGTTGATGATACATTTTCTAAATTATTTTCTCTCGTATCCATTGTGCTCTAAATAATGTTATGGTATTAACAACCTTTTTCCAATTAGCATTCAGAGTCAGATGATCACCTTCATGATGTGATGCAACTTACTGGGCACATCTATATGAGGCACTATGTTGCTGTAGCAGTGAGCTACGGCAACATAGCTCATTGCTACGGTGACGTAGCATCAGCAGGCACTAACCATGATGCCCCCACTACTGCGCAGTAGGTTCAGAAATGACATGTGTGACACTGGAACTCCACAGTACCAGCAGGTACTGCGCAGTCATTTAGTACTTGCTAAAACACTAAAGCAAGCACTAAAGTGGGGCACACTTGTAGACGCACCCACTGAGACCAAATTCATCCCCAGTGTAACTCAGCTGACTTGCATAGAAGTTGTAGGTATATGGAAACTCACTGACTTCCATACCATTCCACCAGGGATGTATCTGTCCCCTGCTGATATCATAATTTTAGCAGATTCTGACCCTAGCAAGGAATTATACCCAACATTTTCTCATGCAGCCCTTTCTGTCACCTACTCTAAATAGTCTTGGGACAAAGAAATCCAACTATAGTCTGTCTGCATCTTTAAGCACCTAAATACTTTTAACAATTTGGCCCTTAAGGACCTATTCCCACAGTCTCACCCTATCCTGGTTCCTATCTGGAAAAGGTAATAATAGCACTTCCTTACAAGCTGTCTCAATTATTACATTAAAGACTGAGGTTCTCCTGTATGATGGTAATGGGAAAATCTATATGTATGTGCCATAAATACAGTGGCAAATCCTATGCTCCTACCTTAATTTTTGGGGGTAAAGTCAGGTGGAGGGTACAAGTCCAAAATAGCTCCTACATCTTCTTTCAGGAAATTGCAACCTACTCTGTCAAGGAAGCAATCAAAATGGCCTGATATTTTCAGGCTCTAACTTCTGTGCCCTGTACATGGAACGGCTTAGTCGATCTTTGCCAATATCATGTTTTCATTAGATCCCTAAATAAAGTACCCTCAGAGATGCTATTTATATACTAATACCTGACAGTAAATGTAAGAAAATATTTCAAGGTAGAGTATCTTGGGCACAGAGGAAAATGCAGATGATTTTTGTCTTTTAAACTGATTTTTAAAGCAGTTATGACAGCAAACCTGCTTATGTGATTTCTTTGAGTAGCTTTGGCTACCAAAGACAGGATAGAAACAGGTCAGTAGTTTTTAAAATCTAAATCCATGCTTCTTTATAAATGACCATCCACTTAGCAATCTTCCATGCTTAAGTAAAGCAACTTGTAGGCAGAGGCAGATTTATAATCTACACTAAAACAAACGGTGACCCATGAAGGATGCTCCTGCTCACAGTAATTTGGCATCCAACAAACTGAGACGGTTGTGTTACAGCAAAGTCTGCAGCCTTAGTTTTACAGCTATATATTTGCTGGCCTAGTTGTTGATGCTAGCTCTTACCTGAGTCTGAGATATCTATGCCTATGTGATGATATATAAGAATCAGGGGATGCTTGTATATTAGATTATGTATAACTACAAATATACTTATATATATTTATTAAATATAATTTCGTTTATGTATAAATTTGTAGGTTATAGATAAGTGTCCTTGAAGGGTTCCTCAACCAGTGCTTCCTATCCATGCTTTACATTGCTGCTTATGGTACACATGCAAAATTTCAGGGCTCTCAAATATCCCGATTTTCCTAGGGGATCAACATGAGGTTATTGAGGACAGGTGTTTCTGTAACTATACGACACTATTCAGAGCCTCACAAGCTCTCATTCCCACATGTGTGATGCAGCTGTCTAGTATTAGAGCACAAGGCTGTAATACAAATCACAGATGAAGTCACTTTGTGATCACCGCTAGTCATCTTTCATTTAACATAGATCCTGTGGAAACAGTTCATTTTTCCACTTAATGTCATTAAGACATTTGAATGGGTTTTCTTCAAAGCCTGTTTTAAAAGTTAGCACTGTTCAGGAACCAGGTTAGCTGTATTTTGGAATACATGGATAGAAACCCACTGATTTGTTATAGTGATTACCAGAGTGACTGGACATGGTTGCTCTCCAAGATAGATTTCCCATAGTTTAAATTAGGAATACCTTTGTGGAAGTTAATAGTCACACCTGAATAAATGCAGGATAATTGGGCATTTTATCTGTGTATTTCGTTATTTGTATTATAGCCATAGAAGGTCTGTTTCTGAAAGCTGTATGCACAAGGGCAAATTTAAATTTAGCACATATATTTACCATGACACAAATGCTGGTCTGATGTTTCTATATGTGACTGTAGATGCAAACCTGGCTAGTACTCCCCTCTGCCCCTTGACTGTAGAAAGCCTTCCTGTATCTTTCTGCCTCAGGAACTCTGCATCTCTTCTTAAACCTTTTCTGAAAAATGATTTTCCCTAAACCATGTACTACTTTGTTACACTTCTGTATAACTTATTACATATTTCTATAGCTACTGATATTATTTTATGTTTTGTTTGATTGGAGAACATTAAATCTGTCAAGCATTTTGTGACCCAATGAAAGGTAGTTTTTTGTATTTTTTTAAAGAGCTGAGTTGTTGAGAACCTGCAATCCTACTGAAGTCAACAGGAACTGATCATACTTAGTACCTTTTGACAATCGGAGCAAAAACATGGCAGTATTGTTAGTGAGCTTGCCAATGCCCTGCTGCTGGAGATTATTATAAATAATAGTCATCTATTATTTACTTTTACATTCCAATATGCACACTAGTACAGCAGAGAGCAATCCTCAGATGTTCTATGCATTTTTTTTTTTTACAATTCTTGATTCAATTGTCTCAGAGCAAAAATTAGATTGCAGACCAGACACTATAATAAAAAAATCAGTTTTCTGAGAAATAGAGTAATGGAGAGACCCTCCTGAGCTTTTGTATCCCAGCAGCTCCACCTGATTACTAGTTAGTGTTCCTTTCCATTGTCTCCCATGTTGATTATGTATCACAGATTGCTTAGCAAGTTGACTTGGCACCTTTGCTAATTGCTCACTGGTTTTATGATTTGATTTTTTTCCTCCAGCGCTTTTAAATATGTTAACTTTAGTAACCCTTTCAGATTTATGTATCCACTCAGTACAGCCTCCTTGGCTGCATGCATTGCAACAGATAGAAATTTGCTGTCCTAATTTCCTCCTGCAAAGTAACGTATAAATTACAGGGAGCTGAAGGAGAGAATGACAGTAAGTAGGCTGGAAGCTACAAGAACAGAATTGAGGAGGGAGGGCTACATAACATAGTCTGGGATTATCTGGGATGTAATGTTTGCATTTGCAATTTGGGCACCCAAACAACAGTTAGGCTAGGGACAGACATTAAAAAAAAACGGAGCCTGAATTGATTCAATCTTTGCAGGTTAGTAATTTGCAAGTGAATAGACATGCACTTTTGACTCCGGACATGCAGGCGTATGCCTGCAGTGGCTCAGGCCAGAAGCCAGGGGGAGCACTACAGTAAGGCCTCAGCTGGAAGGAAACTAAACTGAGTGGTGGGGCATGGCCAGGCGGGCAGGCCTGAGTATGATTGGTGTGGGGTTTAAACCACCACCCTGGCCCACAGGGACCACAGCCAGGGTGCGCCTGACGTGGGAGGGAAGAAGCAGCCCCTGTCAGGAGTCCTCAGTCCCCCCGCCCCCACGGCCACTCACTCACTGACTGGCAGCAGGAGCGGGATGGGACCAGACCCCAATAGCCTGAGGGGAAGTGGGGGGTTAATCCTACCATTGCAGGAGGGCGGTGTGAGCACCAATAGGCTCTGTTCATGCACCCGGTGCCATACACCCAGGGCCACGGCAGCCAGATGCCAATAACCTGAGGGAAGGGGGTGATTAATCCACCCATTGCTGGCAGCAACACCAGGGGTACTGATATGGCACCCTGGGCTGAGTCCCTCTGAGGAGCGGCCAGCTGGCTGTGGGGAGGAGGGATGCGACTTGGCTGCAGTGCCGGGGCTACTAACAGCCTGACTCACTGCTGCCTCCCACTGTGGGGGCCATGGTAGCAGGCAGGCTGCAGCTGCAGCTGCAGCGCAGCTTCCCTCCCCCTCCCTTTCCTGGCAGCGGCAGAGCTAACTATCATAGAGGGTACAGGTGAAGCACCTATCGCCTGTTGCTTGCTTGCAGCAGCACTGGGCACTTGGGGTAGGCTGCTGTGGGCCAGGGGTATGGGCCTTGGTGGGGGGAAGCAATGGACCACCGCAGCCAGGTCCAGTGTGGTCCCGCAGCCCAGAGGCCTAGGCAGTGACTGGCCCATGGCAGACTGCCCCGAGCACCCCGTGCCACTGCAAACAAGCAGTGAGTGACAGGTGCCTCACCTGTTTCTGCCATGATAGTTCGCTTTGCTGCCACTGCCTCCAAGAAAGGGAGGGGCAGGCTGCTGCAAGCCAGTCGCTGCCTATGCTCCTGCACTGCAGGGCCAGGCCAGACTAGGCTGCACTCCTGGGCCACAGAGCCAGGCACTCAGGGTGGTCGGGGGAGGCAATGGACCACTGCAGCCCAATCCAGCCCAGCCCCACCACGAGCAGGCGGTGGATGACAGGTGCTCTCACCTGTGCCTGCCATGATAGTTCACGCTGCTGCTACTGGAAGAGGGAGGGTGCAGGGAGCCACGCTGTGGCCTGTATGCTACCACAGCACCTGCATAGGGTAGGAGGCTGTGGGCACTGACTCTTGCCCCCTAAAGCCGCACCAGCCTGGGCTGCACTGCTGCAGTGGGAGGCAGCAGTGAGTCAGGCTGTAACTAGCTCTGGTTCCCTGCCCCCCTGCAGCCAGGTCACATCTCTGCTCCCAGCAGCTGGCTGGCCATTCCTCGGAGGGACTCAGCTCAGGGTGCCGTGTCATTGCTCCCCACACCACTGCTGCCTGCAATAGGGATTAAACCCTCCCCCACTTTCCCGCAGGCTATTGGTGTCTGGCTGCCACGGCCCCAGGTGCATAAGAGGAGCCTATCAATGCCTGTGCTGCCCCCCACAGCAACGGGGGGGTTAAACCCCTGTTTCCCCTCAGGCTACTGGGGTTTGGCCTCACCCCCACTCCTGCCATTGGAGCAGCAAAGGGGAAAGGGGATGGGGGTGCCTGACAAGGACTGCTGCCCTCTTGCCAGGCCAACCCGGCAGCACTCCAGATCAGGGTTTCCTATCCCCACCCTTTTCTCAGCCAGTAGGGAGGAGAGGGTTAGGGCCATCCCTGCTTAGCTGGAACAGACAGCCCAGCCCATCCAAGGGCTGCAGAATATGCTGGGATGCTGGAGGACTCTGACTGAACTTAAACCAGGAAGGGGTCTGGGACAGAAGCTGCATGGGCCCAGGGTGTAAGATGTGGATCTTTTCTAAATAACCTGCTGGCTGCCACATCACGTAGAATACCTCTTCCTGATTTGACAGTGCAGCAGAACAGGGAGCAAGAACACAATGTTCTGTTTGATATGATGCAGTTGAGAGCTCAGTGCTCTTTATGCTAGAAAGACTCAGCTCTCTGCTCCCTCTTTACTACCACTAGGTGGGAGTAAACTGTTTGCTTTACATTGTTGTTCCAGTGCAAAGTCTCCTGCACATCTCCATTGCTCTGGCTTTGTCTTATTGAATGGGGTAGGGCTACTCCACATGAGTAGGATATCACTCCATACCTATAAGAGTAGCAGAATCTGGACTGCAGAGGGCCATGTGTTGTCAAACAATGCTTGTGCCTCTTGATGTGGGTATAAAGAGCCACACAATTAGGTTTTTGACCCTTTCAACCCCCATCTAGTCTAGTGAGAGAAATTTACAGAGAAAGCCCAGGTGAAAAATATAGGAAACTTGAAAACTGTTATCAGGACACAGGGGAAAAGTCTGTGATTAGAAACAAATTGGTACTCGGGGGGAGAAATAGAGAAAGTTTAAGAGCAGGTACTGTAATGTCAATGGAAGCTGCACTTGAAAGTAATTTTTGAACTGATGAGAACTCCTTGAATCTGCAGAGTTGTCACCCTCTGAACAGTTGGATTTGCTATAATTAAATGACCTGAAGAATGGAGCAGTAGTTGGAGTTGATTGCATTTCTGAAAAGTGATGCTGAAATGAGGAACCCAGAATCTGTCAGTAAATACAGAGAAAAATGAACAGGACGAGCAACTGCTATTTCACAAGCATGGCAGGTGTGTGAAAGCAGGTTTGAGCTGGCAGCAGCAGTGAAATAGAGCACCCTACTTCTTAATCAAGGGGAATGCCTTTGATATGATTATTCAAACCAAGGGGCTTTTCTGTTAAGTCAGTAGTTCTTATTCTTTTTAGACCTGAGGCACCTGAATAGACTTGTGGCACGCTTGGATAAATTCAAGGCATTCCTCTGAAAATGCCAGCTTTTAGTTTTCATTCTTTTACTACAGAAAAATAATAGAGCAATCATTCTAGTGCCAAAAAAGACCACAGTTATGGGTTTCTATTTGAAATATCTGGGTTTATCTTGTGAATCATGTTTGCAAGCCTAACACTGTGGCACCCTGGTTGAGAATATCTGTGTTAAGTATATCTCAGTTATCAACATGCTCATACAAATATCCTCCTCCAATTCTTAAACTCCAAGATGCAATATTGAAATGCACAAATGGTAAATGCACAAATATCCAGAATAAAAAACAGACTTCCTGACATGGGGGAACAGACAAACCTTTTATTTGCAGATAAAATGAATAACTGGAAAAAACATCTTTCCCAACACCAGGCATGTTTCTTTCTCCAGCACATAATACCATAGACAGACACACAAAATGGCTTTGTTAGCAAGTCTATGCCCATACATACATAGGGTGTAGGTGGTGGTCATGTTGTCAGGAAACCACCTGAATCACTGAAGTCACCTTTCCAAACTGCATTGCTCTTTCTTCATCAGTAGGTAGCCAGTGGGAGAACACAGCCTGATAGGCTTGTCCCTAGAATGAAATGCAATAATCATACAGATGTAAAATAGGATATACTGGGGGAAAGTGGGTATTTGTCTGCTTCTACGACAAATGTGCCATCTGTTTATAACTCTAGGAAGGAACGTAAGTCTTATTTCTCTAAATGGCCAAGTCATATAGCCCAAATCCTTTAACCCCTAATTATTTCATGTATTGTAATACCAGCCATACCAGTGAACATGGCATAGGACTTGTAGATCTCACTTACATTGTGGAATTTCTGTTGCTTGGGTGAAACTTTGTAGTGCATTCCTCCCATGGGATAGGAGTTTTGTACATTGTAGAGTTACTTGTTTTCTTAATGCTTTGAGCTCTGTTTTGTATCTTTGAAGTCCATATGCTTTGCATTTCTGCAGAAATTAGCTGTAGAACTGAGGCTTGCAGAGAGAAACTTTTGCTAGTCCTTAGTAAAATGAAATGCTCATACCTAGCACGAGCATTAATAGATGCCTTGGGATTGCTCTCTAGCTGAGTAAGTGGGGTGTGACCATCAGTAATGGGATCATGATACTTAGACTGTGTGTGGCACAGGAGGCATTGTGGCTGTGTTATGATGATGTGCAGGTTTTCTAGGAAACAAAGAAAATGCATCGTCAATGTGAAAACTGTTTTTTTGAAAACTGTGGGCAAATTTGCATTTGCTATCTCTAAATTCTTTTCTTAAAAAATAGAATTAATGGTGCAACCTTGCAAGATTTTTGTGTCTCTCTTGGCAACTGAGGCATTTTCTTAATTTACCATACTGAGCATTTGTTTTCAGATATTTGAGCAAGATACCAAATGGATCCTGCTCTGTGAGAGCACAGTATTTTTCTTCTTGGTGAAGCTGTTGCAGTTTGAACTATGGTAATAGAAATGTTTTAGTTGTTACATTTTAAGCATGATGGCTCCTTTTATGCCTTCAGTAAAAGAAGCTAGGCTAATGTAGTGTATTTCAGAGATTGACACAGGGTTGCTTTTCTAATGCACCATACAGCAGGCTGTACTTCAATGCATAACCTTAAAACTGAGAAGGCTGCACCCTTCCAAAGCTTAATGTAAGTAATGTTTATGAAGTATAGAATAATCCATCTGAACCACTGCCAATGCAGCAGCCCCCAGACTGACTAGTTCCGACCTTCTTCCAGGGTTCTAATATCAGCCTTTTGACAGCTTTTTCTCCTTCACTATTTCAGGAACCAGTGACTATGTAGTTAAACTGAGCAGAATTATGTTACAAATTAGAGTGTAGCCATGCAAGATGCTGTGAACTTTACTAATATGTAGATAACAGTTTGTTATACTGTAGAAATAGGTAAAAAATTGGGGCTGGCATCATGTATTATAGTTGAGAAAATTATGCACATACTTATTATGCAGGAAAGTGGAATACACTACTCCTTTACTTCCTTACTGACTTAACTACAAAACAGGAGCTGTTAGAACATGTTCTGTTTTGCCTTTTTTTTTCGGGAGACAAATAAGAAAACAGAAAACTAACAAGGACAGATAATAAGTAGACAGAGAACTAAAAATTCTGCTGTTTCCATTCTGTTGTTGAATTTCTTCCTTTATACATTGTGAAAGTATGTATCTTTGTATATGTAGAAATAGGAGAAGAATTCTTAATTACTAACACGTTCTGGATCACATAATCTATCCAGCTCCTAAAACATTTATTGATTTTTTTTTCCTTGTAATGCTCTTACTTACAGTATCTTGCTTAGCCACTGATTGCAGAATTACAGGGCACTTGCACACATGCAGGGAGGCTGCTCCGATGCACTGTAATTCCAGTGCGTCGGAGCAGACTCGATTAATCGAGTCTGCTGGAGTGTGGAAATTACCAAGCTCCAGCAGACTCCAGCATCACATGCATCTGCATCCCTGTGCTGAAAAATAGCAGCGGGGTGCTTTAAACCAAAGCTCACTTGACAAGCTTTAGTTCAAAGCAGCTTGCTGCCACTTGCAGTGAGGGGACGCTGCTACACGTGATGCTCCAAGAGCTTTTAATTAGTGCAGCTCTTGGAGCTCAGTTAATTAATGCCCCATCCATCCCCCATCTCCTGGAGCATGTCTGTAAATGCCCACAAATTTCCTAGCAAACCAGGGAAATGAAACTACAACTCAGGCTATGTTGAAGCTTGATGTTAATTGTTTGGAGCTGATTTCCTTGGTTAAACACTTCCTGTTCATGATAGAATAGGATTCTGTTACATTAATGGTCATTACAGTACACATTAGCTCAGAAACCCTTTTTAAGACACCCAGATTATTGCTCTGCTTAAATACCCCTATGACAGACATCTTCATATTTCACTGCTTCAGTCAGTTTCCTTGTTTAAGATGCAACTAATACCACTTTTCACCCTTGACATGCTCTCTCAAATGTGGCTAGCTTTGATATTTTTTCATAATTCACCCCCACTGTCAAAAACAAAAATCATAAATACATGTATGTTTCCCACCCCCCTCTCCCCCATGTGTGTGGCACTGGATCGATAAATAATTCTATATTGTCTCCTTCATGCTTAGAATCTAAAACAAATGGAGATTAGCTCTAATCCAGATCCTCGGATTTCTCTACTGGTATCACCACATTCCTACCCCAGAATAGTATATGGCTGATGATCAGTGCTGTTTGTTTTCCTTCAACTAGTTTTCAGTCCATTTAAGAATACTCCAGTTCTGTTCAAGGGTGCTTTTTATACCATACTGACTGCTGTGATGGTATTTGAGCCTCATCATTAAGCTCTGGGGCTGTGGGTGGAGATGGAGTGAAGGGAGTAGCAGCAGATGCCAGGATGCTGTGCGCAGCCTGACCAGGAAGTTGGGGGTGGAATGGATCCCCTCATCTTGTGGCCCCCACTAGCTACCCTGGCTTGAGGTTTTGGGGGGAATCAGACTGAACCCCCAGGTGAGGGGGCTCCGTTCCACCCTTCCTCCCCCTTCCAGCTCAGGCCAGGCTTGCCTGGAAGCTATTGCTGCCACAGAGGCCCAGCCAGAGCTGGCGGCACGGGGGGATGGAACAAAGCCCCCTTGCCTTGGGGCGCCTGACCTATCTCCTCCCAATACTCCAGCAAGGTGAATGGCTCCATCCTATCCCACTCCCACCACAGCTCAGGTCAGGCATAGTAGCCTTTCAGCTGGTGCTGCTCCATTTCTTCCCTGTCCGATGACAGCCCCAGGGGCAGAACTAATCTGGTGCTCACACCAGCCTAGCCCTGCCCCTGCATGAAAAATTAACCCTTGAGGGAACATAAATTCCCTAAAGCAGAGTGCCTTAACCCTTGTCTAATCAGGTAACAGATTATTTTTTTGTGTGATTGGCCATTTTAGAGGTGCTTTGCAGCCATGCATGTGTGTTAGGTCATGGCTATAGAGTGCTTTCAGGGGCTAGATTGCATGACAAATGTCACATGTGTGCCCTAACTGTCTTGATAAGGACTGAGACCTTAAACTTGACTATGGGAAATGGTAAGAGAGTGGACAAAAGGTTTTGATGTGTAAGTTAGATTTTAGAAGAACATACATTTGGTGCCTTATTGAAAAATAGCTCTATGTTTACTGTTTTCATTCATCCACAGAAAGGAGTCACACCCCAGTTCCAGGGTTAAATGTTACTTGGCTTTCTGACCACAGCATGCATATAACGTAAAGAATTAGCTTTGGACATTTAAAACAAATTTGATTTATCTTAATCAGCGTGTAATTGTGGTTTTCACAGGCACTCAGAAATAGGTTATAGTTAATGACTACAATTGCACTGAGCTATTTATGGTACACCAGACAAAACTCACTTAGGAAATAAATAAATAATTGGCCTTCAGTTCTCGCTTGAGAAATTGCTCTGTGACTGAGAGATGGATGAAATATAATGCTGGGAACTCCTGAAACCAATTAAGGGAGATGATTATAATGTTGTATCCTCAGATATGCTTAATTTACTCTTACCACTGTAGCTAATGAGGTAGATAAGAAAATTATGTCCATATGTGTGTGGATACATATGTTTTTATTTAAGAACAATAGCAAAAATCCTGATGCTAGTTAATAAAAGCCATGTGAGAAACTGATGTCATCAAGAGGCCACTTTTTGTGACTATGAAAATGAGGCTTCAAAACAGTACCTTTTTTCCTAGGTACAAGAAAGTCAAAGATAACTTTTGGCCACGTATTAAATTAAAACAGACAAAACAAACCCTGGGTGAGTTCTGGCCATGGTCCTTATGAAGTCACGTTCCTCTACTCATCAATTTCTTAGCCACAAAGTCTTGGTATCAGATTGCAAATTAAAAGCAATATATCCAATGTATTTACATGTGTTCCTCTTGTGCTGAATACTTTGTAGTTTCATTTAAAACTATCACTCTTGTTTTTTCCATGCAGTGTACAAATTTTCTGTCTGGTCTCATTCAAGTGTCTACATTGCCCTCATAGCAGTTTCTGCAGCCAAGATCCCCACCCCGTTTGAGCAAATAGTTGATTGCTATGGGAATTGGACACCTAAATACCTGTGAGCATCAGGGCACAAGTGCCTGACCCTTAGTGAGAAAGAGAATAATTTTTGTGGGTGATATCTTCTATTGGGCCAACTGCATTGTTGAGATAAAGGCATACAACATTTGCATGCAAGACATTCTTCATCAGGTAACCCTTAGTAAATTACTGCATTTTACATTACCCACCTGTTTTCTTCAGGATCCATCTCCTATCTCATCTAGTACAGCAATTGTGCTTTCCTTTTTCAACTGTATTGCATAGCATCTGGCACATTTCTTCTGTCTTGTAATCAGTGACTGAAGGGTATTTTGTATAATCCTGGTGAAATAATAGAGGTTCAGTATTTTGTGATGGAAAAGTAATCTAGACTCAAGAATTGACCTGAACACATACCTAAACTGGAGCTTGTGTGCTTTGCTGATGCAGGGCCTAAGGCCCCCTACAGTGTAACATCAACCTGATATAAAGCCCTTTGAAGACCATGAGACTCTTTACATCGCCTTTAGATAAGGAGCAATGTATACAAGTAGAAAACTGAATATTTCCTAGTCTAGGATTCTTTTAAATATGTTCGTTACTAAATCTTTCGCTACCAACTTTAGCAAAAAATGGCAGTGTCTTGCAGGGAGAGGCTTTTTTACTGTGTGCAAGTATTACCCAGTACAGAATACAAACTTACCTGGTGTATCAGTGAGCTGCAGTAGAGAGTCATGGCAGAAATCAATGAGTTGTGGTAGAGATCATCCTCAAATGGAGGGATTGCTGATGACCAACCACAAGCTTATGTTTAAGCACCTTCTTAGTTCTTTCTAACTGTCTTTCTGCAGTGCCGTTGAAACTTGCTAGGCATTTGCAGGCTGCATGGTATTTGTAGTGAATATAGGCTTGTGTCTTTAACATGTTTAAAATAATAGTTCTACTTGGGACCAAATTTTGTCTTTACTTGAATACTCTACTCTTCCAGTGAAGTCCTGTAATGATTTAGGTAATGTTTTGTTAGTTTGTCAACAAACATCTATCAGAAAGTAATTTGATTCTCAAAGACAGAATTTGATGAAGCACTTCTAGTACAAATCTGCTCACTTCCACAAACAAAGTATTTGGGTATTTGAGGCCAAATTGATTGTACAAGATCCAGCCCGGACCATTGCCCATCTCAAAAGAATACCTGGCTTATTTCCTGTTTGGTCCCTAGTTAGCTGTTTGGTTTCCTGTTCCTTAGGAGGAGGGAGGCACCTTTGTATGTTTGTGATTCTCTTTTCTTTGGTCTTCCAGATCATAGTCATAGGACTGACAGCTACTGTACAAAAACCACAAGATACAAACAGGTTCTTAGTGAAAGAACACATAGCCACAGTCTTCATGAGAAATGCCTTCCTTTCACAGTAATGAAGGGGATGGAACACGCTGGATTTTGTTTCCTGTTCTATGCTGGGGAGATTTGTTTTAAAAAGATGTGGAATTTGGGGGAAGAGATTAAGGCTTGGTGATTGCTAATGCTAGGTAATTCTTGTGTTTGGTGTAAGCTTCATCCTCTGTGCATGAATGTGTCCTGGATTGTAAGTGTGCATCTGTCACTTAAATTCCTGTAAACTTGCCCAGAATGTCACATCTTGAGTTCTATTTGCCAGGCATTAAGAAGAGGTTTTGAATGAATAGAGCTCATTCATATAGGACTCTTACATTTTAATAAAGTAACTTCTGTATTGAAATAATAGATCTTTGTGAAGGAACAAGATAAAAATTACAACCCTGACTTTATCTAATATGTGGTTAAGACCACAGATGTTAAACACCATCTGAAATTATCTGTGTACTACTGATGAATTGTATAGGTAATTACAAGCCAGTCTGGCTCAGTAGGAGCTAACTCTTTTTCATTGAATTCCCCAGCCTCCCACCTATGACATGCTATTTTCTTCCATTCTGCACCTTGGGTGTGACAGATGCTTGGGCATTTCCTTTGACAGGGAGCTCTTGGCAGCCTATTGGATGGGCTAAGTACAGGCTGGCAGATGGACAGCCTTTTAATTCATTAAATGTGTTTGGTCCTGTATGAATTCCAGATGTATAGTGTAGTGAGATCTACAGGAACTGGTGAGTCAATGCAGACAGATGGGCAAAGGCTCTTTCATCACTAGCAACTTGTCACTTTTGTTCCCTTTTCTAGATAAATCTAGAAATGCACACTCAACAGCCCTGCTCACAAAAGTAGTTTCATTTGACAAATTTAACCAATACTGAAGTCATTTTGAGATAGAGTTGTTACTTTCCATATGCACCTCTTGACAGCCAAGGGAACAGAAGTCTGCTTGCAGTGATGGATGAAGAACTTTGTAAATGAAAAACCTCAATCCAATTTTTCTTTAAAGTGGTAATATGCACAAAAAACTAACTGTGCAGACATGGTAGAGGAGGACTTGCCTTTAAGTGGATGGATCAAAAACCTAAGCACAACTTAACCCTATGGAGCAAATCGGTGTGTGTTTTTCCCTTGAGGAATTGTCTTGTGGTGGAGAGGTACCCGTTATTGTCAGGATGAAGTCTTTTGTGAAAATGAAGAGTAAATTTTCCCAGTGCCCTTGGGCAGGAATAGCTATTGAATCAATGGAGTCTGATTTAATAGACTAATCTATTCTCTTATACAGTGGCTCTCTCTTATAGCAAAGACAGCATCAAAGTTGCATTTAAAAATAAAATTTTACTTCATCTTCAGGGGGGAGGTCCAGGTCTTGGTAATGCCACTGTGTACTAAAACTCAGAAAAAGTGTTATGGCTCTGTCTGTAAGAATATTTCCATTTTTGTGACTACAAATGAGAAGGATAGTCCTGTGTTAATGCTGGACTAGGTTTTAACATCCCAGCTCAGTTCCCACCTGTAAGAGACTTACTGCATGAGCTCAACCAAATCATGTAATATAGTGGTCACCAACCTGGGGATCCTGATCTACAGGCAGATCCCGGAGTCTCTTTTCGTAGATTCTGGGCTGGGGGGACAGCTGTGTGTGCACTCATGTGCACACCCAGTGCCCCTAGCTCTAGCAACTCAATCTGTAGAGGAAGGAAGGGGCGAGGGCCAGATCAAGGCCCCTGCAGTGAGCGGCTAACAGTGTGGCCCAGTGAGGAGCAAGGGAAGGTAAGTGGGGCTCCAGTCTGGCCAGGTGGTGGGAGGATTGGAGCCCAGGGGGGGCTCCTCCAGAGGTGTGGGGGACTCCCTCCCCATCTCTGCGGGGGCAGAGACGGCAGAGGCTGCTGCACCTTGAGTCCTGCTGCAGCTGGCCACGTGCAGATGCAGCTCAGCTCAGCAGCGGGGACTCGCATGGGGGCGACCCTGGCCCAGCCGGGTCTGGCAAGATATGTCTTCCAGAGGTGTATGGGGGGGTTGCCACTGCTGGGCATAGCCCAGCGAAGGCCCTGAGGGCCTGTCCCACCCACCTGTACTCAGGTCACATTAGGCAGCCTGCAGCAACAGCTGCCTCACCTGAGCACAGGTGGTGGAGGGGCATGGGCCTCTGAGGCTTTTGCCAGGCTGTACCCACAGCCCCCTCCCTCCCCCGCACATGCCCCTGGGTGGTGGAGAGTCCCAGACCATGCCAGGCTGGGGCCCAATGCCACATTCCTCTGGCTGTTGGGTGGGCGCTGCTCAGTGCAGTTGCAGCACAGAAGTGCGATCAGGCCCTGGCCTGGCTGGTTCTGGGGCACTCCACAGTCCAGGAGCGCATGGGGCAGGGGCTGGGATGGATGGTGGGGCAGTGGGCAGGGGGAAGCGGTAGATCCTGTGGTGACCTTTAGTTCCAAAAGGTGGTCTTCACTATAAAAAAGGTTGGAGACCACTGATGTAATACATCTGTATCAATTCCTCACTGATTAAATGGGGGATACTTCCCTACCTCAGAATAGTGCTGTAAAGATAAATTAATTAACACCTATGAAGTGTCCAAACACTCTGCTGCTGGAGTCACCTAGGTACCTATACAGGATAGAACTTCTCTAGCCTCAAGTATGGTGCTTGCCTGAAGAACCAGGGCAAAGCTGGTTCTCCTCCCACATGGAGAGCAAGCAAGCAGGATCCACGTTGCCTTAAGAATATGCTTTTAATCTTTATCCAAATGAGAGTCTTTTAGTTCCTTAATAAATCAGTTTATTGAGCATTACAAAGTATCAACTACTGGTGTGCATCTGGATATAGTTTTAGCAAACAAGCAATTCAATTATATATGTATATTACCAGTCCTATGAATACACTTCTCTGTCGTCTGGCCAGGCATCACAGAGCAGGCTGGTTCCTTGCAGGCTGGTTCACTCCCAATCCATTACTCAGAGAGACCTGCAGAATTTAGATTGATTCTTCCTCCAGCTTTATGTGGCCTTAGAAAGACATAGCCTTGATTTTAAATGCATTAAATGATTCAGAATCATCAGCTGACAACAGGGTTGCCAACTTCAGCATGACTGTGGGCAGGACATGGCATGACACCACATTGGTGGTATGTGGAGCGGGGTGGCCCCCACAAAGGTCCCCGCCACTGCTGTTCAGGAAGCTCTGGTGTAGTGGTTCCCAGCCTTTTTTTGCCATGACCTTAAATCAGGACCCTGCCCCCCCCGACCCAGAGCCAACCCTAGGGGGTGCAAGGCCCAGAGGAAATCAGCCCATGCAGGGCCTTGTGGCTGGAAGAAACATAAAGAAACATTCACCCAGGGGGGCAGGCCAAACCACAGCCTCCCTGTGGGAGGGGCCGCAGCTGCTCCGCCCGGCTCCACAGGGCCAATGCGACCCTACTGCAGACCCCCCGCAACCCTAATTTGTGTCATGCCCCAAGGTTGGGAACCACTGCTCTGGTGACACATGGCCCTTCACTGCCTTGTGGGCAGTGCCAGCACCAGGTGCCCCCCGCCCCCGTCACCGTGTGTCATTGGGAGTACTGCAGTTTAGCTAAACTGACCTAATTTTGACTCTATGGGCATGACAGAAGTGACATTTTGTCACGCGATCAGTCACTGAATGCACTCTACAGCCATGCACTGATAGAAATGCATGGCTGCAGAGCACTAAGTGCCCAATTGTGCAACAAATGAACCCTCATTACAGGACCCCCTGTCCCCAGTGCTGTCTTTAGGATGGGAGGTGGGGTAGGGAGGGGAGGCAGTTCCATCTGGGGTTTGCCCAGCTGCACTGGAGTGTAAGGCAAGTGGATTGGAGCCCTCCTGAGGTGCAAAGCTCTAATCCACCTACCCTCCTCACTCCACTGCAGGCTGGGTAAACCCCAGAATGGACCTCCCTCCCCTACCTTCTCCCCATCCCATCTTAGGGAAACATTGAAGCTGGGAGAGGGAGGGTGGGGCTAGGGGAAGATGCTGCAGACATGCAGCCTTTCTCACTGGATTGGCACCAAAGTGGAGCTCAATCCTCCACCCTCCTGATCCAACAGTGAATGTCTACTGGGTTGGGAGGGTTGGTCTAACTCAGGAGCGGGCAATTATTTTGGGCAGAGGGCCACTTACTGAGTTTTGGCAAGCCATTGAGGGTCGCATGACAGGCAGCCCAGGGCACATTAATATTAATTTTCTAATTTTTTTAGGGGCCCTGTGGGCCGGATAGAATGGCTTGGTGGGCAGCATCTGGCTCACGAGCCACATTTTGCTCACCCCGGTCTAACTCATGGCGCTTTCTGTCAAACACCAGGAGTTAAAGGGGGAGCTGCACACCTGTCAATGCCTTAAATGGAGTCAGATTGCAGTTGAAGAAGTGCTTCTGTACTTGTATCCATTGTTACTTCTGGCTGTACCTACAGACTGTTCACAAGATGTTAGTTTTGGTGTCACTGTCAAGGTCCAAAAGACAGTTGCCTGCCTCAGTGTTCAGACCTGTGTCACCGATTGTTCCTGTATAATAAGACAAACAAGATCTGATGACTGGAGATTTTAAAACATGTTGTGGTGAAGGAGCCAGTTTTGATGGCCAAAACAAAGCTAGTCATAGAAGATTACTAGCCAATACCAACTAGTAACCTGAATATAAACTGAAGGCCAACACCAGTTTGTTTCATATATTCCATTGTATCCTCCTACAATAGCAAAAAGTAATGATCTAAACTGCTGTGAGAAGAGCAGAAACGAGTGATTTCAAAAGGCAATTCCTATCTTTAGAAACCACTTTAAAATAAGAATTTTAAAGTGTTTTTAGAAGGGGCAAAAAAGGAGGCCTAATAATGACACTGGCCAATACTACATACAAAGTGGTAGAATTACCAGTAATGCAGGAAAGGCAGAAGTGCTCAATAAATATTGGAGAAAAACTCAAATGTATTCATATCAGATGATGATGATAATTATACTCCTCATTTCAAAAGGAATTCATAAACATGTTAAAGAGCAGCTAACATTAGACATTTAAAATCAGCAGCTTTGGATAAATTGCAACTAGATGTTTCAAATGAGCTTCTCTAGGAATATTTTAGTCTGCTAATGTTGGTTTTCATTCACTTTTGGGATGCTGGCAAAAAGCTGTGTCAACAGTCTCAGAACTATGTTATTTAACGTTTTTATAAATGACCTGGGAGAAATCATGAAATCCTCATTGACAAAGTTTGCACATGAGAGAAGGAGCAAACTGATAAATAATGTAGAGAAGAGATTACTGATACAGAATAACCTGGACTGCATTCTAAATTGAGTACAAGTAAAGAGTATATTTTCAGTATGGTCCCATGGATCTAAGAAACAAAAGTGCAGACTTCACTACAAGGCTTTGCTGAGAAACGTTAAACAAAAGGGCTAATATGTTGCTTGGATGGACATGCAGAAGAATTCTGACTAGGAACAGGGAGGTTATATTTTCTTTGCATAGGTGCTTATGGGACTGCTATTCAAATACTATATGAAACTCAAGTGTTTTATCTTCCAGGGAGTAGAGCATGCAGATAAGACTGTAGGAAGGATTAAAGTACCAGAAAATGAACCTTACTTTAAAAAGAAATAAAGGCTTGGGAGTACAATCTCTACAGCTGATCAAAGAAAAATAACAGGGTAACGAGTATAGTGTATAAGAACCTTAAATAGGAAACTAAAATTTGATATCAGATGACTCTTCAGTTTAGCAGACAAAGGTCTACCAAGGTCCAATGACTGGAAGCTGAAATTTGATAACTTTAGACTAGAAAGAAGGCACAGAGTGGTTCAAACAATTTGAACAGTTTACAAAGATTTCTGGTATGTCAAGCCCTGATCGAGCTTTCCCCTTCTGAACTCCTGCTGGGCACATCTACACATGCACTTTACTGAGCAGTAGACTAATTTGCTGTGCAGTAAAGCATCACCATCTACACATATGCGGCAATTAGGCCAGTGTAGACTAATTTACTGCACTGTCAGATGGTCCTGTCAGACACAAGTACTATCTGATCTGATGGAAGAGTAAATAACTATTGGGGTTCTATGAAACAGCTGTATTTTTATTCAGTTTTGGATTTGGCTGTTTTGAAGGACAGTGATTCATTTCGGTGTTTTGGATCACTGTCCTGTTTCATTGTGGCCAAATCTCCTCTGAATCTCTTTTGAGCAGACTGCAAGCTTCACATAGCCCTACTGTCCAGCTGGGCAAAGCTTGGGGCCAGAGGCTTGGGTCCCCAGCAGGGAGCAGGACGGGACCATGGGTGGCTTATCAAGGGGAGAGGGAGGGCCGCTGCCCTCCATGCAGGCAAAGAGACCCCCGTGCAGATCTCTGATCTCTGTCACACTGGGTTGTGGGGCAGGAAAGCAGCACAGAGTGGTAAGCAAGCCTGCTGGTCCCTGCTGCATGACTCAGCTCCACAGGAAGCAGAGATCCACGCCAGGGTCTCCTCGCCGCCACTGCCCACCCCACGCTGCCCCGGATCACTTCTCTGCTCACTGCAGAATCGGATCATATGGCAAGGACCAGCACTGCCCTGCCATACAACCTGGCTCTGCAAGGAGCAGAGATCCACACTGGGATCTCCTCGCCGCTGCTGCCCGCCCCACGCTGAACCGGATCTCTGCTCCCTGCAGAGCCAGGTCACACAGCAGGGACCAGAAATGTCCTACTGCACAACCTGGCTCCTCAGGAAGCAGAGATCCATGCTGGGGGTCTCCTCACCTCTGCTGCCCACCCTGTGCAGCCCAACATCACCAGAGCCAAGTCACGCAGCAGGACAGCAGGGTACAACTGTTTCCCTGCAAGCCTGGCTCCAAAACTCCAAAATTTTCCAAAACATTTACGAAACATTTCTGAAACATTTAGGATGCCTCATTTCATTTCAGAGGTGTTTCTGGGCCTTCCATTTCAATTCAGATTTGGTATTTCAGGCACCAAAACAGGCCGAAACACCTCTGAAATGAAACAGCTGCTGAAACTTCGCGCAGCCCTAATAACTATGCTTAAATGCACATGTAGACAGTGACATCTGGATTAGTTTACTCTGGCTCAAATTGCATTGGAGTTTATTCAGTTGCATTAATTGCATGTAAAGACATGCCTACTGAGCTGTTGTTTAGGTCTTGACAAGCTGGATCTGTGAGCTTTAGACTTTTTAAATTTAAATAGGCTCCAGCACTATCTATCTGTGGTTTCTCCAGCATGCTCCCTGGGCTAGACTTTGTCTCTTTCCCCCTCTGCAGAAGTGGGACCTTGTAGTCCAGCTGCACTAGCTCCCAAGATCAGTAAAGACACCTGAAGACATCCCAACAGCTTAAGCATGTCACTTGCCAGGGCTCCAACAAGGTGATCCTGGGCACATCTACACATTCATTAATGCACTGTAATTATGGTGCATTAAGTTTAGTACCTGTAATAACAGGTAATTGGTGTAATCAGAGCTACTACACATTAGTGCAGATGAACACTTTTTGTGTGACATTTAATGCCCATTGGACCGATCTAATGTGCATTAGCATGGTTTTTGCCAGCCGTGCTAATGTGCAGTAGAATTAGTCCAATGGGCATTAAGCATCTTGTGTAGACATGCCCACTGTGGTTTACACTTAACTTCCCCAAGAACATGAAGTAATTGAAGCACTTAACACAAAGGCTTTGCAGAGATGTCTATCACAATCACTCTTCTTTTTAGACAGAACAAGGTATATGCAGGTCAAGACAGAACAGGATAGCTGTCTGCCGTTCTCAGCCTTCATTTCCTCACCACTCTTATGCTTGGTTCAGTATCCCATAAAGACAGGTCCCACACCAAAATTTGCCTCCTTACGGATTCTTCTTTAGAACATGGAATCAGTTTTCTCCTTCCAGCTGGCTGCTTTTGACTTTGCCTGGTTCTGTGGTCAATATATAGTCCAGTCTTCACCCAAAAGCCTATGCTTTTATGCCTCTGCTTTGTAACAATCCTCATTCTGTCTTTTTAAAACCCTGATTTGTTATCTTGCGTATTTTCAACTCTTTGCTTCCCTATCCCTGCAGATAAATATGTTTGAACTAGAGATTTCCAGGTCAGCCATCTTTCTTAGCATACTCGTGGTTCAGCTAGAGAGTAATTATTGATCTTTGCTTTGTTCTGTTGCTCCTTCCAGAAACGCTGAATGATGTGTGCCAGGGGCTTTTCCAGCCAATGACTGACTCATTGAATGTCGCCATGTATAATGATGCAATAGTTAGATTAAGCTAAGTATTTCATAAGTTGTATATAGATAACCTGTATCCTCCATCACTCACAGACTTTTTTTCTTTGCTGACCCTTCACATAGATGCACAAATCAGCCTCCAGTTTATTAAATAGAAGGTGGATTTCCACCTTGCATTCATCATAAACAATGTATAATCTTCAAGCTAGGGGGTGGGGAAACTGATCAAGGGAGAGATTTTAAAGAAGTGTTGATTCTTGTGTACAATGCTGCCAAGGTCAGTCAGACCATACGTTCATTTTTTCTGTACATGCCTGTGGCAACTTTATCTTGTGCATGTTTCCCTTTAAAAAGAAAGGGTTCCAAGTTTTGCATTTTTCAGTGGGTGCTTATTTCCTCTTCCCTTCAGACTCTTGCAAAAATCCTTCCAATGTATGCTGGAAGCATTCTGCCTAGCATAGTGATGGATTCATATTAACAAATATATGGTATATGTTTCTGTGGGGGTTTTTTGCATACATAAAGATGCAGGATAATATGTTATGGACATTGTTTTCTGTTAAGTGTGCAACTTAGTGTTTATATAGCCCTTTAGCATTTCCAAGTACTACACAAACATAATCTAATCAATCCTCACAATACCTTTCCCTTTTTCTAACTCACCACTGAAGATCTTTCTTTTTACTCCTATTTTAATCTTTTAACATATGCTGCAGATCTAAAGAGGAGTAAGTATGGATTTTAATTAAGAATGGATAATTTAGGGTTTCTTCAGAACTGGAAGAAAAGTATCATCTATTGTGAGATGCAGAAGATTCAAGAAACAGATTTTTTTTTAGTATGTATAGCATTATATATGTAATAAATATTTATAACATAATATATTATTATATTACAGGCTCTGAAAATTTATACTTACTTGAGACAACTTTCCAAAATGATTTACCTTTCACCAGTGACACCTTCTGGTAGGAATGGGTAGTTAAACATATCCTTCCTTGTAATAATTGTGTTGAAAGTGTCAGTACTCAGCAATTACTGACTATATTTAGGTCCTGATCACATGATTAAGCCCATGCAGAATCAGCTTCACTCCAGGGTATTTCTAACAACTGCTTTACTAGGTCATGTTCCAGATTTAGTCTACAGACTTTAGCACAGTGACTGCTGCTTGACTATCTTTGAATGAACATCATTCCTGAGAGCACATTCAGACACTAAGCGGTGCTCAGTCAGATATCACACAGATGTAAGACAGTAAGTACTGGTCTTTGGCAGTAATATAGTTACCAAAGATAAGAAAATGAACTGTAGTTGAAACTTTGGGATTTCCATTCTTATTATTTTAACTTGAAGCAGTATTTAATCTGACAGAAAGAGCTTTCAGGCTTTTTTTTTTTATTTTAACACGTCCTAATTAGACTGACTGGGAGTCTTAGTTAAAGGGGTTTTACTTTGCAACTGCATGTGCCAATTGATTCTTTATCCTATTGAGAAAATTGTTCCCAGTCAGCCTAGGCAGCAGGGAGCTACAGGGGGTGAGGAGACTTGCCTGCCAGCCGTGTGAAGAACCCCACGCCGATTGGGATCCATCCTGATCTCCACGCGACTGGGAGGCAGTTGCCTGGCAGGTGGGACAGCCACATGGAGATCCAGATGGTCCCAGTCTCCACATGGCAGCCAGGACAGCTCTTCCTGCCCTGAGGAGATCAGGACAAATGCCTATCTGCCTGGGGCTCACAGGCCTTCCCACCAAACTGGGACATTTCCCACCCCCCAGTCTGTTCAGATTGAGGCTGCTCCCATAGCCAGGACAGCCAGGGGCTAGCACCCAAGGGACCCTGTAGCTCCTCCTGGCTGCTGCAAGGGGACAGAGCAGGGCAGGAGTAGCCCTGGATTGGCTCAATTTGCTCCTAACACAGGTGCACATGTAGACATGTGCTGGAGAGCCCTTTAATGAGCCTAAATTTTCTGTGAGAAAATTCAAGCACATTAATTTCATGTGTAGACGTGCCCATGGTGTTGTTAATATTTGCAAACTGTTCACTTGTCTCTCAGTCATGTCATACTTCGATAATTTTACTTGGTATGCCTTTAAGGTATGAATGTCAAACCTTATTAGATCAGACTCGTTATCACTCCTGCAGCAGATGTCTTGTATGTCTTGTAATATTCTTTGTACAAAGTAACTCAGTGCAAGAGCTTTGGATTCATGGGCTATACCAAAATCTTATTTTACATTCTGGAGAGCTGACCTGGAGTAAACATGGTTCTATTGGGAATGCTTTATAGATTGTAGTGTTGTCAAGAGGTGGTTTTCTCCTTTCCTTCTTGAGGCCCAGCCCTGGAATGAGTTTCTGTGATAGCAGATTTGAGTGTTTAGCAATAAATGATTGCACTGGACTCCTCTGGATTTAAGTTTTCCCAAATATCCTTTTACAGCCTTAACATGGATAAGAGTATTTACCAAATAATGGAAGAACTGCTCTTTGGATCTAGCTGTCAATATCATTTGTGTGTATACAACAAGCAGCCTGTGTAAAAACAGTGATTTCAGAGTCCTCTACATGGGATTATAACAGAACCTTACAAGAGAAAACATACTGCTTTTTTATATTAACCAAAGCACAGAGCCCTTTTGCTTCAGACAAATCTGGTCTTTCAAATGACACCAAAATGTGTTCAGTCCTGCCAACCCTAACCATTCAAAAATCACAAGTCAGATAGAATTCTGGCCACTCATATCCATCCAGACAGTCCCTCTCTGTATCTTAGCCAGTTTGAATTTGTCTTTCTCGAATATAGGCATAGACAACTTTTCTTTTGAAAGACCACCAACATCACTGTTAGTCTTACAAAATGGAGGTTGAGAAGGACATGGTAGCTCACTCCGTGTACATCAAGGGAAGAAACTGAAGAACAGTGTTTATTCCCATTTGTTCATGAATAAATTTAGTCTGGAAATTAGGTTACTAACCATTAGAGAGTGTTAAGGCTCTGGAACAGCCTCCCACTCAACATACTAGGGACAAACTGAACGGGTTTTAGGAGGGAGTTAGATAAGTTTACGAAGAGGGATGTGTCTGTCTGATAGTAGAGGGACCTGGAGATTCATTCCTGTCCTATGAGTCAGGTGTTAAAAATTATTAGATTGACTTACAATTTATAAGACATTATAAAATAGTATATTAGGGACTCTTTTATTAATCTTCATCAAATTGAGGTCATATTTGCTAGCATGTCTTTGGTATATCACATCAACTGCTGAAACTTCAGCAGTTTCAGCATATCTTAAGATAAGATAAGCATATCTTAGCATATCACACCAACTGCTGAAACTTCCATAGCCTGACAACGGGTTTTTGAACCTGAAAGTTTGCTTTATAATTTTTTCCAACCATTTAAGTTGGTCTAATAAAAGATATCAGTTTCACCCAAAGAACCTTGTCTGCCTATGTCCTTAGACCAACATGGCTACAACCTACACCCCTCTAGCATATTTTTTAAACTATGAGCCCAATACCTTATGTTTTCACTCTAAAAACTAGTACGTGTAATGAATTGTATGGGTCATGGAACTGTGGCATTTAGGACATATCTACACATGCATTAATGGGCTTTAGTTAATGCACATTAAAGCTAGTACCTCCACTGGGCATTTGTACACGTGTATGTGCTGCAGTGCCGGGTGCTTTTCAAAGCACTCAGTGCTGCATTGCATACATTTGTATAAATGGCAAAATGCAAATTCATGGCTGGGCAGGGGTAGCACACAGCTTCCCCTGCTGTGACAAAGATTTCTGGCAGGGTGGATCCTCTCATAGCTGACACCCAGAGCTGGTGACCTACTCACCTTGCCCTAGTTGCTTACATTCCTGGATTTATGGGATGTAGATGAAAGAGGCAGATGCTTTTGTTTAGGATAGTATTGTGCATACTTAAATATCCATCACCTATGGCCCAATGACCAATATTATTTTTTCTCCTCTTGTAAAGATTTTCATTAGTGCGAGGCCTGAGGATTTTTAGCAGTTCCAAGAAGTACTCTGATTTTTTTCATATTAATTCAATAAAGCCTTCATTTTTTTTTAATTTACATTAAACTACTATAGACTATTCAGTCTTTGAACATAAGCCATGCCATACTGGATCAGACCATTGTTTCATTTAGCCCAGTGTTCTATCTCTGACAGTAGCAAGTAACAGATGCTTTAGAGCAGAGATTGGCAGCTGGCAGAGATTGCCTACCCCAGCTTTAGAGGGAGAGCATGTGAACAGGTCATGTCTAGTATAATCTATTCCCAGTCATACCCTCCCTGCCATCAGTCATCATTGATTTAGGGATGTCAGAAGATGCAACTGTGATTGTTTTACTTAACATCTATCAGTGGACCTGTCCATGAATTTGTCTAATACCTTCTTTTGAACAGCCTCCTGTGTCAATGAGTTCACAAGCTATCTGTGCAACATGTGGAAAAGAAACAAAGAAAAAAATACTTCCTCTTGTTTGTTTTAAACCTGACTCCTGATAGTTTCCATGGTTTCCCTGCAGGTCTAGTATTGGGGGGCTGGGTAAATAACAGTTCTATTCATTTGATCCATACCTCTACAGACCTCTATCATCCACAACACCATTTTTCAAATGCGGAAACCAGAAATGTACATAGTATTCAAGATGTGAGTGCACCATGGATTTATATAGTACGTGATACTTTCAATTCCCTTCTTAATGATGCTCAACATTTTATTGGCCTTTTTTTGTTTGCTACTGCTCATTGAGCTGATGTCTTGTACTGGAGTGTGACAAACTAGGGGATTTTGTTGCAGTATGTAGGGCCCAATTTCATTTTATACCAATTTAGTATAAATTACAAAAATGAAGATTTTGTTAAATGAATATGGGCAGGGATCAAATCAACACAGTACCTCTTGTTACTTTAAAATTATACTTTAAACAGGTAGTTTAAGCTGCTCTGGATTCTTCACTTTCTTGTAGGCTTTGATGTTGAACATCTGTGGCAACCTTGAAAGTGCGAGATGAAAATTTAGTGGACAGAATGCTGGAAATTTTGACAGCTGGTTAGTAGGTTATTGTGGAATTAATTCATATTTTTGGCTTGGAGGAGAGAGAATTAATGTCCTCCGGTTCACAGGCTTAGTGGCAGCTTAACTTTTGGGTGCCAGGGGAATCTAATCAATTTCTTTTGTGCCCAAACCCGCTATTTTACCCACTGGTAATTTTATATCCAAAATGTATCTTAACTAGATGTCCCTTCTAATGTGCTGAGAAAGAAAATGGTTAACAAATTTGACATTTGAAGTTTCATTGCAATTCAGATCGAAAACCCAATTACGATTCAGGGTTCACAATTCTGCTAGACCTAGTGTACCTTGTACAGTTCTGGAAAACATCCCTGCATCAGTTTATGCTCCTGTCACTTTTAGAAGTGTTTCTTTCTATCATAAGACCTAGAAACTGTTTTTTTCCCCTTTCTCTCAAAAAAATTTTTGATTCTGCTACATAATTTTTGCAGCAGGTAGCTGATGTGGAAAATTCAGCAAGTGCAGAATTAAAGAACAATTAAACAAAGCACCCTGCTAGTGAGTTGTCATGAAAATAAGATCTATCAGGCACAGTGGTAAAACAAAGTAAAAATCTTTGAAATCTCTCTAATGCAGTTGAGTTGGCAGTACCCTGACCATTCTGTTATGTGACAGAATAGTTTAAATGGTTGCATTCCTTATAGTAATACATTACAGTCGTGTAATACCACCCATTTGAAGATCTTTAGGTACTTTAACAGCCCTATTTAATTTAAGATTAACCGCATACCTGAGATAATACCATACCTATATTACAGATGATTGAACTGAGGCACAGCCATGAGGGGGGTGTTGCTTTTCAGTTTCTGAGCACCTATGGCTGTGGATTCCCATACTTCTAATATCAAACCCCAAATAATATACCATGGTTACTCAGAACAGCACCAAGTCTGGAGTACTTGGACTCCTTGTCCCTTTCCTTTGCTGTGATCATTGGCTGTCTATACACATGCACCAGAATGGAGGGGGAGGCATTTTAATTAGAGTGACTACCAGCTAGATGCTGCAGCATCATGTCTATTTAGTGTCCCACGTTTCAGAATGGCTGCTGGGGCACTTTAACTAAAACTTGTCGAATGAACTTCAAAGTGCCCCCACTGCCATTTTGAACTGCAGGACACTTAATACATGTGAAGCTGCAGCACGATGGAGCGTTCTAATTGAAACTGATTGAGTCTGCTCCAACGTATTCTAATTAGAATGCATTGGTGCACATGTATAGGTACCCAATGGCCCGCCTATTCTTTGGTATGGTGATGTGTGACTATAGGTCGAATTCTGCTGGAATTACAGCATGACTCTTAATAGATATTTGATAGGAATAAAAATATATCTACCCTCAGGCAGATAATATATATTTAACAGAGAAAGAGATAACAAATGGTAAGAACCTCAACATTAAGTAACAACAAAGATTACATAACTAAAAACAAATAAATTAGTCCTTAAAATAAGTGAAATCCATCTCCAACATTGGACTAATTATTACACTGGAACTTGTCTCTTTTTCAATAAATATTGTGTTTTAGGAAATGTCCCCCTTTCCTTCTCATGTTTGCTGATTCGTACTACAGCTGCTATAATAATACCTAATTTACATATAGATTAAAAATTACCTTGAAGACCATTTACACCCTGATGAGCCAGAGACAATACAGCAATATATTGATGTATGGCTTCCATTAAGCTCACGTCATATGAAATATTAGAGCACAAAAAAATCAGGGTTCAGCTACATGGATCACTTTTACAAATCAGACCCTGAAAAACCATTGTTGTGATGGCAGCTAAACTGCAAGGAAGCCTGTCACAGACCAATAACCAGTGTCCCACTGCCCATGGCTTTTTCGTTCATTTTTATTTGAATGATCATGTGACCAAAATCCCCCAGGTTTGTTTTCATAGACTTGCCTACACAAATTTATAAATAAAATTCTTCCCCAAAACTTTTTAATGTACGTATTTGCTTCATCTGTTTTCTGCCTGGCCTTGGATCACTCACGAGTGAAACCGTGAGGATGAGGTCTGTAAGATCATAAGTTGTCCCAGTACTGACTTTATCTCCTGGCATCTTCTCTGGATCAATTTCTAATGCAGGAGGTTACATCACTGTGAACCACATAAGCCCTCCAAAACATCATGCAATAAGTACAACAAAAATGGTTTTTCAAAGGTAAAAATAGGCAGCCAACGTTCACTTTCATAAAAATAAAGTTTAAATTTCTCCTGATAGTTTTGTAATAGATGTTTAAACTTTTCTTCTACATTCGTCTGGATTTCCAGACCTTGCCATCATTTCTCATGAAAGTTTTATTAATAAAAGATTAAAAGTCTTATGTCTTTTACTTCAATAATGCTAAGCTTGTCCTATGATCTCAGTTTAAAAATAAAAAGGACCCAGTTTCTGTAAATGAAGAACTAGATTGATGCCTAGATTTTTTAAATTTCTTTCTATTGTTGAAGTGCCTAGAAGTGTTTACCCAGATCACATCTGTTGTGCTGGCCACCTTACAATCTTGCCTGTCCAGATACCCTACAACATTGTGACTTTTCTTAAATTCCAATAATATCAGAGGTGTAGCAGGGCACCTCATGCCCAGGACAGCCATGATGCATGGGTCAGAGCCCTTTATGATGGTACTGATGGCGGTGACATAGTCAGCTTTTGCTATGGCAGTGGCTATTTTTGCACAACCCCCCCACAAAGGTAGCACCCAGGGCTACTACCCTGGTTCTCTCTGTTCAGTTAGACTGATGAATAATGTTGTATGAACTTTTTTTTTCAATGCTTTACAATTTTTTTTCTTTATGTGCCAGGAATTATCCTGTGTTTTCTTATAAAAGGATACATTTCTTTTAGCAGAAATGCATCCTATTTTTGTAAGTTTTCTTTAACAAGATTTTTTTTTGCTATAGGAAATCTGAAATATTATGCAACTCTTTCTCTAGATCTGGTTCTAAAATTTAATAGACAGAAAAAAATGGGGGAAAAAACAAAAACCATTTATTTCATTGCGAGAGAGAAGTCAGTAAGAACAAAGACCAAATTCAGTTTTGGTTTAAAGAGAGAGCCAATGGAGTTGAACCTGTTTCCACCAGATTCAAAACCACCTTGTACACTGTAGGCCCAGTCAGATTTAATTAGCCATGGAGGAAAAGAGGTATGCTTGTAAGATTCAACAGAACAAAGCACAAGCTCCAGGGGTTTGCGTGACTGATTATACAGCCTGCCAACCCTTGCTGAGAGCACATAGCTACAGTGCTGTATGGATGTGTACTTCTCTCATGAAATACAGCCTTTCTCCCAATTAGACCAAGAAAAGATATTAGGTAATTTAAAAGAAACACTGCTAAGATAAAAATGTGTACAATATGTATTGTGCTAAGCAGAGAATTGCCAAAGGAATCCTTAGATTAAACTTCTTGATAAAGAGGAGCTCTAGAGGTTGGTAAATGTACCTTGACAGAGATCCTTGTAAGAAAGAGTGATATTAGGTCTGTTGATATTTGTATACACAGGGTGTATCTACATAGGCATTTACGCTGGCTTAAATTTACTATGCAGTAAGTTACAGTGCAGAACCAGGAATATACCGGTGTCTACACATACAGGCATTAAAGCATATTAATGCTGTGTGTGAGGACTGACATGGGACTATAGTTAGTCCCAAGTCAGTCCACACACACAGCGTTAATGTGCAGTAAAGCATCTACACGTGCATCACTGTGCAGTAATTAATCGGGCTTACAGTTGATACCTGCATGATGTATGGTGTAAGTCACCATATTTACTTCACAGTACAGGCATGCACATGTAGATGCATGCCTGTACTGTGCAGTAGTTTCAGTTACTGTACAGTAAATGTGCTCGTGTAGACACACCCACTGTGTCTGATCAAGAAAATTTAGGGACCCTTGTGAAGTCATTTGATTTGACCACTGGCTTATAAACCCCTGAAGTTATCCTCACTTAGTCTGCTATTTGCAATGATGCAACATAAACCACTTAGAGTCATCATGTAGGGAGGCAGAGAACATTCGAAAAGATGCATCACAAGGATCAAATGATGTTGAAGGGATTCTTTCAGCTAGCATAAGGCTCCCTCTCTGTTACTAAGAAGAAGCTGAGAGAGAATCACCTTTTAGAGGAAAGAGATGCAATGGCAGCACAACTTCTCCTGCCTTCTGCTCTCCTCCCTCAGTCCATCTCTCCTGTAGAGCTTTCAACTTTCACAAGTACTTGATTTTCATCTGCACCAGTGGTATTCTGCACCTGAAGTCAGGTTCCAATCGCCCTGGCAGGAACTGGACAATGTCACCTTGTATATCTGGGACCTATTGCCCTGAGTCAAAGAAAACCAGAGGTGGATCGATGCAGAGTTTGGGCCTGGCCTCCACATGGTTTCAGTTGGGTAGCAATGGAGCCCTCCACCAGCCTATCAATGAGTTCTGGGGTAGACATTTTCCAGTGGAGATCAGCCTTTGCCTGCCCCACAGAGCACCTGAACAACTGGGATCTGCAGCACACCAAACTATTGAACTCCTCCTAAGCCTACTTTGGCACCTAGGCTAAGTACAGACATTCAAAAAGCCTGAGCCTGAATTGATTGTATCCTTGCAGCTTAGTTTAACCTGCATAGGTTGAACCAGCAAGCAAGTGAACAGACATGCACTTTTGATTCCAAAACCATAGGCACAAACCTGGAGTGGCTCAAGCTAGAAGCTGGGGGAGGGGGGTGCTAGAGAGAACCCTCCCTTCCCTTCAGGCTGGAGGAAAGCTGAACTGAAGGGAGGCCAGGGAGCCAGGCCCTGGCAGACTGAGTATGACTGTAAAAGGGTGCACCCTGGCCTGCAGGGACCCCAGCTGGGTTCTGTCCAGCTTTTCGCCCCTACTCATGGCTCAGCATGGCTCAGGACCACCAGAGTCCCTATCCCAGCCAGGGGAAAATCCCACTACGCCTTCCCAGCTGCCAGGGCTGGGGTTTCTCTGGGGGCAACCCAGGAGCAAAGGCCAGATCAGGGGGAGGGAGGGGAGCGAAATGGCCCAGGTGGGGACACACAGAGGGATCACAGCGGCTCAATCCTGGACACGAGCCCCACCAAAAAGAGATGTGTTTATCCCCAAGCTGAGGAGGGGCGGGGAAAGGGCTTGAGTGTGTTGGCCCTAGCCCAGGGCAGAGCTGAGCCAAGCTGAGCATGAAGCTGGGAGAGTAGCTCCTGCCCAGCAGCCCCTTCTGCTCTCTGGAGAGTGGCACCCAGGCTGGCCCCAATCCCTGCAGCAGTGTGCATGGTGCAGGCTCACCCACTCAGACCCAAGTGCTATTACCTGCATCTCCCAAGCTGCCAGATGCTCAGCTGTGCACACACTGCTGAC
>NW_005842177.1:1027897-1030707 GCF_000455745.1 Alligator sinensis
CTTGTAAGTGCTGCCTGTGCTGCTGAGCTGTGGTTAGCTGTCAGGCAGACAGACAGTGATGACAGGGAATGGGGCAGGGAATGGGAGTCCCCACACCTGTCCTGCAGTTGCCCATCTTAGGGCCTTGGAGGGGCAGGTGAGGGAGCTCCAGGAGGAAGTTAGCAGGCTGAGGGGGATCAGAGAAGCAGAGGATGAAATTAACGGGTATTTCCTTTCCCTGCAGAGCCATGCACCAAAGAGAGAAGAACCCCAGGAGGTGCCCTCCACAGCAGAATGACAGAAGGTTCCCTCCAGAGGCAGCTCTGCTCACGGCAGTGCAGTATCAGCTGCCCCAGTCCAGCTCGGGAACAGGTATGAGGCCCTGGTGACATTGGAGGAAGAGGAAGGAGAGGAGGTCACTCCATGCACAGAACAGGCTGCAGGAGGCAAGTTGACCCAGAAGAAGAGACGCTGGGTGCTCATCATAGGCAACTCCATCCTGAGAGGAACAGAGAGTCCCTTCTGTTGCCATGATCCCATGACACGCGAGGTCTCCTGTCTGCCTACAGCATGGCTTCAGGACGTGACTGAGATGATCCTGGCCATTATCCGGCCCACTGATTACTATCCCATGGTCCTAATCCATGTGGGCACTAATGATGCAGCCAGAAGCAGCCTGGATCACCCAATGAAGCTCTGGGGGGCAAGCTGAAGGAGACAGGGGCACAGGTGGTCTCTCATCTGTCCTTCTAGTGAGCGGACGTGGACGACGCCACAAGACCTGCATCAGGGAGGTCAACTTGCGGCTTAGGAAATGGTGTCTCGAGGCAGGCTTCGACTTTTTGGACCATGACCCATACTTCAGAACAAGAGACATGCTCAGGTGGGATGGGCTTCACTTCTCCCCCAAAGGTAAGTGTGTGTTCTCTTTCAGGTTGGCTGATCTCCTCCGGTGGGCTTTAAACTAGGCGCGTTGCACGAAGGGGAGGATGAGGACAGAGGGAGCCATGGAACACCGAACCAAGTGACACCCACAAGAACAGTCCATCCAAGGCAGGTGATGAGCACAAGAAGTACCCAGGTAAGAGACAGGGGTCTGGATAGTCCTGGGATTAGGGGGGCGGTGCATACACCCTCAGGAGGCCTCAAATGCCTCTACACTAATGCTCATAGTATGGGGAACAAGCAGAAGGAACTTGCCCTCCTGCTAGCTAACACAAACCCAGACATAGTGGGGCTCACTGAAACTTGGTGGGATCCAACGCACAACTGGGCAGTAAACATCAAGGGCTATAGGCTGTATAGGCAGGATAGAATGAGGAGGAGAGGTGGGAATGTGGCGCTCTACATCAAAGAGCAATACACATCCTCAGCAAACAGCACTGGGTCAGAGGAGGGGCAGACTGAAGTGCTCTGGGTCAGAATACAAGGGGGGTGGAGGGAAAGGGACTTAACGGTGGGGGTCTACTGCAGACCACTCAACCAGGGGGAAGAGCTGAACTGGGAATTCTCAGGTCAGCTCGCGGAAGCAGTTAAGTCAAGGGACATGGTCATCATGGGTGACCTAAACTATCCAGACATCTGCTGGGAAGAGCAGTCGGCCAGATCTGACTGCTCACGTAGGTTCCTAGCCAAGTTACAAGACCTCCATCTAACCCAGGAGGTGCATGGTCCCACCAAGGGAAATGCTTTGTTGGAGGACCTGGTCCTGGCCACAGGCGACAACCTGGTGAGGGGACTGTGGGTTCTCGACCACCTGGGCAATAGCAATCATTATCTACTGGAATTCACCATCCAGCGCAGGGTGTCAAAGGCCTGCAACAAGGCAGCAGCCCTGTTCTTCAGAAGGGCGGATTTTAATGAGGTAAGGAGACTAGTCAGGGAGGCACTGAGGTCCTGGAGGGGAGGGGAGTTGGGAGTCCAAGAATAGTGGTCGTTCCTTAAGGAGACGATCCTCCAAGCCCAACAGGTGACAATCCCAACATGGATCAAAGCGGGCAAGAGTGCTCAAAAGCCCCCATGGCTCACCAAAAGCATCCAGGAATGTCTCAAAGCTAAAAAGGAAACATACACCCAATGGAAGGGAGGGGCCATCACAAAGGAGAATTATACCTCCATTGCTCAAGATTGTAGTGGGACTGTTAGGAAGGCTAAGGCAGAGATGGAACTGGGACTAGCGACCTGGATCAAAGATAACAAGAAGTCCTTTTTTAAATACATAGTGGGTAAAAAGAAGATACCGGGTAACATGGGGCCTCTGCAGGACATACTTGGAAATCTGGTGGTCGCACCAGACGACAAAGCTAACCTCTTTAACAATTTCTTTGCCTCCATTTTTCTGATCAGGAACCAGGTAATCCCACTCATCAGGATCCCGGATGGACCCAGGAGAGGCGCAGCCAGGCCCAGGGTCAGTGAGGACCTAGTCAGGGAACTTCTGGTGGGACTAGACATATTCAAATCAGCAGGTCCTGACAATCTCTACCCTAGAGTGCTGAGCGAATTAGCAGAGGTCATTGTGGGACCCCTGGCACAGCTTTACAAGCACTCATGGTGTTCTGGTGAGGTGCCAGAGGACTGGAAAAGGGCCAATGTGGTCCCCATTTTCAAAAAAGGGAGGAAGGAGGACCCAGGAAACTATAGGCCCATTAGTCTTACCTCGGTCCTGGGGAAGCTCTTTGAGAAAATTATCCAGGAGCAGCATATCTGCAAGGGACCAGCAGAGGAGATTATTCTTAGGGGCAACCAACATGGGTTCATTAGAGGCAGGTCCTGTCAGACCAACCTGGTGGCTTCTATGACCAGGTCACAAAATCCTTGGATGCAGGTGT
>NW_005842177.1:1030717-1059833 GCF_000455745.1 Alligator sinensis
GGCCATTTTCAACCTGGAGGGACATGGGCCATGGGGTTCCCCAGGGCTTGGTCCTCGGACCCACAACATTCAACATCTTCATCAGTGACTTGGACGAGAGGGTGAAAAGCACCTTGTTCAAATTTGCGGATGACACTAAGATGTGGGGAGAAGTGGGCACGATAGAAGGGAGGGACAGGCTACAACTAGATCTGGACAGGTTACAGGGGTGGGCAGATGAGAACAGAATGGGTTTCAATACTGACAAGTGCAAAGTACTGCACCTGGGGAGGAAGAACCAGCAGCATACCTACACGCTGGGGAACTCCCTTCTCATCAGTGCAGAGGCAGAGAAGGATCTTGGAATCACTATTGATCCCAAGATGAACATGGGCCACCATTGTGAGAACACAGTCAGGAAGGCTAACCGTACCTTGTCATGCATCCACAGATGCATCACAAGCAGGTCCAAGGAGGTGCTCCTCCCCATCTATGCAACATTGGTCAGGCCGCAGTTGGAGTACTGTGTCCAGTTCTGGGCACCGCACTTCAGGAAGGATGTGGCCAGCATTGAGAGGGTCCAGAGGAGGGCCACTCGCATGATCAGGGGCAGCAGGGCAGGCCCTACAAGGAGAGGCTACAGGACCTGAACCTGTTTAGCCTCCACAAGAGAAGGCTGAGGGGGGATCTGGTGGCCGTCTGTAAACTGACCTATGGGGACCAGCAGGCAATGGGAGAGTCCCTGTTCTCCCGAGCACTACTGGGAGTAACAAGGAATAACAGCCATAAGCTGACTGAGGGCAGATTTAGGCTAGATATCAGGAGGCACTACTTCACAGTCAGGTCGGCTAGGATCTGGAACCAACTTCCAAGGGAAGTGGTGCTTGCGCCTACCCTGGGGGTCTTCAAAAGGAGACTGGATTTGACCCCAGCATTTGACTCCAGCATTCTTTCCTGCCTACAGCAGGGGGTCGGACTTGATGATCTGCTCAGGTCCCTTCTGGCACTTCCAACTATGAAACTATGACAGTGGTGGGGAAGCCATAGGTGCAGCATAGCCCTGTGTACCAGGTGACAGGTGCAGGTGCTACCCCTATGGCTTCCCCATCATCACCGCCACTGCTATCTGCCTGCCTGGCGGTCAACTGCAGTTCAACAGTGCGGGTGGCACCTACCAGTATGGCCAGGGTGGCCCCCCATGACTGCAGCAGCAGTAAGAATGTCATAGTGGTAGAGCCCCATGCCTGGCACCTGGTACATGGGGCTGTGCTGCACTGCCACCGCCAGGTAGGGGAAGAGTCAGCAATACCCATCCAGCTTGGCACTTGGCAGCCCTGGGGACACAGGTAATAACACTCGGAACTGAAGGGGTAAGCCTGCACTATATGCACTTCTGCAGTGGCCAGGACTGGCCCAGGCAGCACTCTCCAGTGGGTAGAAGGGGCCACTGGGCAGGAGCTGGTCCCCCAGTTGCATGCTCAGCTTGGCTCAGCTTTACCTTGGGCTAGCACCAATACACTCACCAGATCATGCTGGGCCAGTGTCTGGCTACGTCCCCACCCCTGCTCAGGCTAGGAAGCAGAGGGCTGGGGTCATCCCTGCTCTCTGGAGCAGACAGCACAGCCCAGCCCAGGGCTGAAAAGCATGCTGGGGGACTCTAATTTAACTTAAACCAAGAAGGGGTCTAGGCTGGCAAATATCATCTCAAGGGACTCACACTGCCTTGCTTTGCAGATGTTGAGGGCTATGCCAATTCCAATTTTAAAGAGAACAGACCAAAAATAACATTTTATAAAAGACAACACACTAACTAAATATTTACTCCAATTATTCTTGGGGCTTATTAGCATTTATCCTTAGGTGTCAACTAATTGTATAATTGTTGTACTTTGTACTTGTTTAAATAAGGGTTAGGAATGAGTCCCCCAAATACAGGACTAGGTTATTAAAATGCCAGAAGACGTTCAGAAGGTTTCACTACAATGCATTGACCTAAATATGCAACAGTTAATCTGTGGACTCCTTGAGTGATAGCTAATTTCCCACATTTAGACTGTAGCATCTTGCAATTGTCTCAGGGTAATAACATCAAAAATGTATTCTCTGAGCCTGCACACCATTGAGATGCTTTATGTTTACAATCACTGGCAGAGAAAACTTAAGTAATCTTCATAAAGACGAATTAAAACTCTGTCTGGGAGAACAGGATGGTGGTTCTGGCTCCTAGCCTATGCAAAGTTTCTCTGTGTAAAGACTTCCAATCAGACAATATTTATTTTATATGATTGATGAACCAGGCAACAATAGGCTTTGATTAAAATATTTGAGGCTAAGTACTGATAAGCAATGGATAGAACCCTTAACAATTCAGGAGGTTTTTTATAGTTAAAAAACAGTTTGGCTACT
The DNA here is from genome assembly GCF_000455745.1 of Alligator sinensis. Classification (NCBI taxonomy): domain Eukaryota; kingdom Metazoa; phylum Chordata; order Crocodylia; family Alligatoridae; genus Alligator; species Alligator sinensis. Next base: position 1,033,103 of record NW_005842177.1, read on the forward strand.
GTCACACAAGCTTCTTAATTAGAAGTGCTGTTCTAAGTGTATATCATGTTGATATGGCCATGAGAGGAGTTGTCCCAACTGAAAGAGCCTTCCAAGTTCAGACAGAATTGATTGGTAGAGAGCTTTAAAAATGGAAAGCAAAAATTAATAGGATAAGAATTATTTTTTACTCTGACAGCAACAAAAAGATGGGTCAATTTCCAGTACATATCACTTGTTTAATTTTTTTTTTTTAATCATCATGTCTATTAAGGTAATACATTCCAGAGCAAGTAGTCGTTCCTGAGAAAGAGGGCAAGCCATATTTTAATAAAAATTAACCCATATAAATATATCTGGAAGCACCTGTAACCTAGTACAAAAAGTCTGACAATAGTAGTCTTCCAGAATCAATCAATCAATTCTTCCAGAATCCCTTTGAACTAAAGTAGATTGCATGGCCTAAAATCCTATGAGGAAATGTTAGGAATAAACATGCTCTAAAAATTTCTGTCATAATTTTTTCCATGAATTTGGGGTTGGCAATTCTCTTTGTATTTCTTCACAAAAATACTCTGTAAAGGCCCCTGTGTAGTCTTTTACATAGTCCTGCATCAGAGTGGCTTCTCTTAAACAAATGGAGTTGCATATGATTATACTATTTAGGCTACAGAATGTAGTTAAACAAATTGAGTGACAGATTATGAGGACGGGGGAGAAAATACAGATTATTTGGAGAAACAGATACTACTTGCTGCAGTAATTTTTCTCAATTTTTGTACTCTTTTCAATATGATAGGAAACGTTACCTGCTTTAAATTGTTTCATCATTTTTCAATGATTATGATGTTTCATTAAATTCTCTGTAAGACATATGTTTCTTATGATCAACAGATATGTTGGTACTGTAGCTCAAGGTGGGAAAGGTACCTAAATGCCAGCTATCCAAATTTACAGAACAGTGGTTTGTCATAATTAAAAAATAAATCAAGTGTTGAGGTCATTCCTAATGTTTTCACAAGTTTCTGCTGTCTTTGGCTAACCATATTTCCAGCAATGTTACAGCCTCACAGATATATTCATTAGCATTTCTAACAAAAAAAGCTTCAACTTAATCCTGAATAGCAAATTAAAACTCCTGTAATAATGCAAGCAGAACTCCCACTGACTTCAGAGGCACCCCAGTTTCATCCCCTGATCTTTGTCTGCATCATCATGAACCTTCAGATTCTTATGACAGATCTATAGAGATAAATGTGTAAGTGCTTCCTGTATTGAAAAGAGTGATATCATTTGTAGGGTTATGAAAAGTTTCATATGCATGTTGTTCAGATCAATCCTGATCTCACAGTCTTTACTTAGATATCATTTCCATTAAGGCAAAACTAAAGGGCTGACCAGGCAGAGTTTTATGGGTTATGGTTAGCTTAGTGAATTTTTCTAAATGTCCCACAAGAATCCCACAAAGAGGATTTTAATGGGATCAAGTCACTTTAACTATCTTGTGTGCATCTGGCCCTTGTACCTCAGTTTACCCATCTAAAACATTTGTTTTATTTCTGTTGCTGCTATTCCAATGAGTTTTACATTTTTTTAGTGTCGTGCTCCCTCCCTCTCCCCCCCATAGCAAGTGCTTCAAGGATTTTGCAGAGAACATGCTCAGGTCTCATATTTTTCTGTTATGATACCTGGGAGAGGAATAATAGTTGAAATGCCTGTATTCTCTCTGTGCTTCTAATCGTATCAGTTTAAAAATATCTTTGTTTAATCTTTTGAAAAAACAAAATATTTCTTTTACTGCCACCCTGTGGAACTGCTTATGTCTCTGTACCATGCTGCTAAGTTGCCTTCAGTAAGTTATTCTGTAAGGCAAACTGTGTGTGTTTTATGCATAATTTTAAAATACAAGTAGGTTAAGGTTGTATATTTTATTTAAGATGATTTTCCCCTCAGATGTTTCTAAATTTGAATATGTTCTGCCTAATTAGTTACTCAAAATGGTTTAACATTTACAGTTCTTTCAAATGGCACCGGAACAGAAACATTCCTATTTTAGAATGAACTAAAATTAAAGCCTAAAATATTCCAGGTAATTTAAACTGAGTCACATGGGGTTTCCAGATGTACAGATACTGGTTGTTCGTTTATGGTTAGGGGTGAGAAGGAAATTTATTCCTCAATTGCATAAAAAACTGAATTAGTTATGTATGTGCAATGTAGAAAACCTTTATGTTGGAATACAGATGTGGATCCTTAAGGACTGGGTAGTTTAAAAAAGACACAGGCGAATTATATCTAATCTGTGGGTGGAGTTGCTATGATTGCATAATAATAACTGGTGAGGGGAAGATAGAAAGAGATGGTTTTATGTATTAATCTAAAGTCAGTCATACAGTAAAGCAGGGTGGCACCTTAGAGACTAACTGATTGAGAGAAGTATCAGATTTTGTAGGCAATACCCTACGTCTTCAGACTGACTGTGGCTTTCAGTGTGCTCTCAGATAACCATTTTGCTAATGCAGGGTAGGATTTTTAAAAGTGACATAAAGGAATTTGATACCCAACATCTGGCACTTTTCTGCATAGGATCCCACTTGCCTATATGACATGGCATTTTTTTCTTTTTCAGTGGCTTGTTTCCAAGTGTGAAAGCTGAACTCTTTCCATAGCTCTCCTTCAATCTTTTTATACTTCACAGCTACTAGCAAAACTTCTGTTAATGTCAGTACAAATAGAATTACAGCTGAAAGAAGGCAAGAAGGAAGGCCTGTTCTGAAACCCGCTGAAGTCAGTGGAAAGGATCAGATTAGAAATGCGGTGCAAAACCATTGAAAGTGACAAAACAGGAAACATGATGGCTGGTCCTTGTTGAGTATAACAGATGGTTTCTTGTCCACGGTCAGGGTTGTTTGAAAGGCAATCCACTGCTTGGTCTAATGTACATAAAGGGCCTTACTCTTCCTTAATTAAGGAAAGGCTCATTAGTTAAGATAGTCAAATATGACCCTCTACTGTTGTTCTTTTTATAATTGCATTGCAGTTCTAAGTCAAAGTGCTCTGACTTGACTGAATCAGTCTCTTGTGACTTATATAAATGACCAGTGCAGCATTTCCAGGATGCTCAACTGCATCAGTGCAAGATGGTCAAATTAACCACACAGTTGCACTGGAACCTTCAAGAGAAAAGGTATTATAAAAGCAAAAGATAACTGCTTCAATTTCACTTGCAAATACCATGAGTAACTTCTCTGAAATCACTGGTGTGTAACTGGTGTAAATCAGTTGTAAGATCAGAATTACAATGGAGAATTTCTTAGTCTGTAAGGAAGAATGGGGCTTGAATGGGGAGTGCATGCTCTGCTACCAGACTAGGAGTATTACTGATTTGGGTTGTTTTTTCTGTCACGATTTTAGCATCAGGAGCTTTTATGTTCATGAGGTAGCAAACATTATCAGTATTGTGTCATAATAAAACACTGCATAGCACTGCAAAAAGTTCACAGCAAACTATGTGCAAAGAGCACTGTCATATGGCAATTATATCCCTAAATTCTGGGGTAACTAGCATAGCAGTATTATGTTTTTCATCTCTGGCTAGATTAAACAGATAGGGAAAGCACACATAAGCTAGGGACAGAAGTTACACATAAACTGGTTTAAGTCATCAGAAACTGGTTTAAACCTGTAACAGAACAGAAGTTCAGTGCACATAAACCAGTTTCAAAATGGCTGAAACTGGTTTAAGATAAACATGGTTGAATGCAGTATCAGATTTAGCTGATTTAGGTCAAACTGGTTTATGAAACTTCTGTCCCAGACCCCTTCCTGGTTTAAGTTAAACCAAAGTCCCCCAGCATGCTTTCCAGCCCTGGGCTGAGCTATCTGCTCCAGAGAGCAGGGCTGGCCCCACCTCTCTGCTCCCTAGTTGGAGCACTGAGAACTCACTGGCCTCACTGGTTGGTTCACTGCCCCCACCCCCTCCTGCATACCCCAGCTGGGTCCTGGGACCGGAGAGGGGGGTGTTAAACTCACCTTCCTCTGAGTACAGAACTGCCCTGCCCTTCCCTGCTAAACTTACTGCTGCCTGTGACCATGGACTACCTGCTTCCAGGTGCCTCTGGGATTTGAAGAGGAAGTGATGAGCAACGCTGATAGTGCTGCTGCTCTGATTGTGGGCTGCAAATCCCAGAGACCTTGGGGGCAGCAGGAAGAGTAAGTGAACACACTGCCCAGGCTGTATTTATAGCTCTTCAGTTTATAGTTTTTCAGATAGAGAACTATTCTTGTTCAAGGTTTTATGAATTCAATGCCACTACCTTCCCCTCCTGCACTCACTCGGCCCAGGCAGAGCAGGGGTTCGGGCCTGGGCATGCCTCCTGCACTCTAGCAGGGCTTTCTCTGTTCCTTCTCCTTTGGCAGTGGCTGACAGGCTTCTGGCTTGAGCCACTGCAGGCATGTGGCTGCATTTCCTGAATCAAAAGTGAATCTGTGTTCATTTGCTTATCAGTTCAATCTCTGCAGTTTAGACTAACCTGCAAAAACTAAATCAATTCAGCCTTTGGCTTTTTTACTGCATGTACTTAGCCATACTGAGCCTGTTTAGCATTCTGTTACACTGTTGCACATCCCTGGGATTGCATTATGTTCAACTGGGATCAGAACTTGGCTCAGTTTTTTTTATCTTTGGTTTATAACATCTGCATCTTATGTAGCCCATAAGATAGCCAGGGCTTTGCTTATAGTTACAATTCATGAATAGGCAATCCTCCTTGCTCAGGGAGCACCATCTCTTGGACTTTGGATAAACACCAGGACTGAATCCTCTTTTCCAACTAGGACTTGCTCTGTTTCTGAAAAGCTGTTACCCAATATGTGCTGCATTGTATAAACAATACAATTTACTTATTCCATGTAGAAAACATCCAGTGGTAGGTAGACAGCAGTGTGAGTGTGTTGAGCTTTGTGCTGTGTAGCTGCAGAGCTGTTCTTCTGCTGTGAGAAAAGCATGTATCTTTTCTTTCACCCTGACCTTTGGCTAAAATAATGTCTGCAGGCCAGATCCATAGTTGGTGTAAATCACCAGTCTACCTCCCCAAAGCCAATTTAACTACCTAACAGTCTGTCCCTGCAAGTCTGCATTAATGCTGGGAGATTTAATCACCTCTCAAGTACTGCTGGCAGTATTTGTTGTCTTTCTGACTCACTGTAATTAAGAATCTGTAACAACAAGTCTCCTATCTATCTCACTGTCTCATTTATAAGGTTTCAATCACATTAGTATCTGAGCATAGTTTCAAGTCTCTTGGTGTTGTCACATTATACACTATCTCATTTTCAGTTTGTCTTTAATTTTGCATGAGCATAGAGCTCGAGAATTGCACCATACTGTTTCCCAGTAGACCTATGCATTTAATTGTTTGCTGTTATTGTCAGGCGAGGTTACGTATTGTAATTTAACTATCTCACTGCACATTTCCTTTACCCTTCTACTCATAGAGATCTTGTGTAAACAGATGATTCCTGAATTCCAACAACCTTTGTAATCAGGGACCAATTCCATCCCTGTCTACAAGATTTGTTCTTCTCTACTTTGATATCACCAGGTTATATCCTTGTTACTCTGCATCAGGTATCACTGTTGTCTTTCTACTGCATGATTATGGTTCCACAAGGAGTACTATAATTGTGACTCTTCTCTGCCTGGCTGTCATGCTTTACAAGCATAGACCAGGACTGGGCAAAATACAGTATCCAGACCACCAATTGATTCTATCGGTACTGCAGACAGGTGGCAGCTCTGGCTCCAGCTTCTGCTGGCACTGCAGGGAATACTTGGTGGAAGCAGCCCCACCCCTCCACCCACCAGCCTGGCACCATGCAGGTGACCCTGAGCAAGCCATGGTCAGGCTGAGCTGGCAGCTCCCCACCTGCCTGCCTCTTGGAGCTGGGGGAAGCTGCCATGGACACTAGGACCATGTGGCGGGAACTCTGCACCTGTGCATGGAGGCACTAGAGCTTCCTGAGTATGTCCTGTCAAGTGAAGCCCCAGTCCCAATCCTAGCCCTGGCACCACCTTCCACCTTACCCCATGCAACGCTGCAAGCCAGCCAAGCCACCTGCAGCCTCCTGGCTGCATCCAGCACAGCTCCTGTCCCATCTGCCCAGGTGAAACTGCCCCTAGCACCTTGGGGCTGCGGCTTCTCCTGCGGGAAGGGGAACCCCTGGGCTGTGGGTGGGCATAACCTACATGGCCCTGGTGGAGAAATGAGGCAGGCTAGAGGGGTTTGCTAGGCTTCATCAGTTTCTACGGGGGCAAATGTGGATGGGAAGGCATGGGGGGCAGGCAGATTTGGGGTGCAGGTGGCTCAAGGGGTGTGTTGGGGTGAAGGCTGAGGCAGGAGCTCCTTTGTGATCTGAGGGGTGGCTGGGAGGTGGCGGGGCTCTGCTCTGGGTGGGGGGGTCTTCCCTTGGCCAAGTGACTTGCCTCTATATACACTAGTAAAAAAAAACTAAGCCAGGAAAAAATATATTTTTTTAATAAAATTAAATTATTTTATAGTATACATTTGATTTTTAGCATATGGTTTGGTTTTTATCTGTCATTTGTTAAAATTATGTCTTCACCATTAATTTTGTGTGTGTGACCCTCAACAGCTCACCAAAATTCATTAAGTAGCCCTCCAGCCAAAATAACTGTCCACCCCTAGTACAAACCCAAAACAGTGCTCATGGGTTGTCAGCATTCTACATTAAGGTAATGGGTACTTTTTATGAGATGGACCCTTATTATTAAAGACTGCTGGTACTGTGTTCAAATATTACAATGTTTTTAATATAATCTTTAGATAATGTTTAGAATCCTCTCAGCGTTAATTAATGGCCGCCTCAAATGAAACTGCAAGCTATAATAGACCAATATTCTACAAGAAGCCTAAGATTAAATTTCTGCTGAAGAGAAATAGGGAACTGTTTTTATTTTCACATGTAGAATACTGGACAGAACAAAACTCATTCAAGTTAATAAACTCAGTTACTTTGCTGCTTTGCTTCTCCTGAGTCAATCAGTTGTCCAAATTTCAAGGTTCACTGATGTTACAGATTCTATCCTACAGCTATCCTTTTACTATTCCCTCCCCCCCCCCACCTTTTTCCCCAGCTACACTTTGGTGTGTATATAAGACTTGTAAGAGCACATTTAGCCATTCTAAGTATGAGTTAATTTACAAATACTTGTCATTTGTGTAACCGTGCCTGATCCTGTAAAACACAGGGGGATGTGTCTACACATTCATTAATGTGCTGTAGTTACCGCGCATTAAGTTTAGTATTTGCATAACTGTGGTGGTGAGGGCCACCCTTGAGGACTGATAGTGCCAGGGACAGACCCTGACACTCCCAGAAATAAACCTAGGGACCCCGGCCAGGCACAAAACTTACCCGGGAGACAAACTGGGTCGATGAATGGGTCGTGTGAGTTGGTGCTGTGCTGGCTTTTCAAGCACCCTGGGGCCTATTCAAATTCCTACATATGCCATTTGGGCTTAACGGGGCTGCAGCCGCTTTCCAAAGGCTAATGGACCCACATACGGCTTATGTGGCCGCTTATATTGACGACATCGTCATCTTCATAACAGACTGGTCACAACACCTTAAGGCCCTGGAAGCCATCCTAGGAGAACTAAGAATGGCCGGGATGACAGCTAACCCCAAGAAGTGCAAACTCGCCAGTCATGAGACCAAATACTTGGGATTCTGTGTGGGTCAAGGAATGATCTGGCCCCTGAAGGACAAAGTTGAAGTTATACGCCGCTTCCAAGAACCACAAAACTGACAGCAATTACGGTCATTCTTAGGGCTCATCAACTATTATAGGAGATTCATACCACACTTTGTGGAACTAGCGGCACCCCTAACAGTTGCCCTGTGAGGAAGACTGGCAAAGTCACCACAGTGGGCTTCCAAAATGGCTGAAAGTTTTGAGACACTAAAGGAGGCATTGTGTAGAGTTGAGGTGGTACATACCCCTTGATTTTACAGCACCTTTTATCTTGCAGACCAATGCATCCCACAACGCCTTGGGAGCAGTTCTGTTTTAACAATGGGAAGGAGAAGAGTGTCCCATGGGGTTTGCGAGCCGTAAGCTTAACACAGCTGAGGTCAGGTACGCAACCATAGAGAAAGAGTGCTTGGCAATTCGCTGGGCGATAAAGTATTTTAGATACTATCTATTGGGCCGGGAATTTTTAGTAGTCGCGGACCATCCCCCATTACAATGGTTAATGAGATCCCTCATAGAAAATGCGCGGATAGCCCACTGGGTGTTGGCCCTCCAACTGTTCAAATTCACAATAGTACATCACCCTGGCAAAGACAACCTCATGCCTGACTTTCTTTCTAGGTGCATTAGCCAAGATGACTCAATCAAGAAAATGAAACGAACGCATCAGAAGCAACACCAATTGACAAGGGAAGACTGGCAAAACATCAAGACGCCACCAGGCAGCTTAAGGGGGAAGGTCTGCAGTGACGAGGGCCACCCTTGAGGACCAGAAGCACCAGGGACAGATCCCAATGCTCCCAGAGATAGACCTAGGGACCCCAGCCAGGCAAAACACTTACCCGGGAGACAAACCAGGTCAATAAGCAAGCCATGCAAGCTGGTGCTATGCTGGCTTTTCAAGCACCTGTCAATCAAGCTTGGTGGCGGCTGGCTGATGATGTCAGCCATGGCCACCACCACGGGGAATTTAAAAACCTTGGCAGAAGCCAGGTGTGGAGGGAAGAGGCAGGAGGCAAGACACTGAGCTCACCGGGGTACTACCCGGCTGAGCTGAAACCCCACACAACTATGCCCTGCCAAGAGCGGGTGAGGGCAGTCGTTGGGAGCCAGGCAAGGCTTCATGACCCCAGGCTCCACAGGAATGGGCTTGGGGCTAGCCAGAGCATGGGCTTATTCAACTCCAAGACTGCGGAGGGCACTGCAGGCATAGGCCTGGTGCTGGGGCTGAGCAAGAACAAGGATCAGGAGTGAAGGGCCGGCTACAACCACAGGCCTGCACTTTGAGCGAAGGCCGAGGAGGCTAGGGTCCATCAACTGGATATAAGAACCTAGGACCACAGGCTGGCGCACCAGCATGACAATTATGACGGTTGGCAAGTGGGGAGGCGGAGCCCCAGGACCAACCGTGACAAGGCAATGAGTATCCCCATCTCTGGGCCCAGGGCAAGAACACCATTGAACCCCTCCTTTCAGTTAAATTTCCATCAAGTTGTGGCAGACAAATTGGAGGGCCCACCCCAGGAAGTGGGGAGATACTCACAGCACCTACCAAGGTCACTACAATAACCAACTACTAAATCAGTGCGGAGTAACTGGCACTACTGCGCAGTAGCACTGGTGCATGGGTTTTTACAGATGCTAACAGTGCAGTAGCCTAATACTACTGCGTACTAATGTGTAGGGCAAAACCCATGTTAACATGCTACTGCACAGTGTTATTAAGCTACTGCGAAATTAGCGTTTCATGTAGACGCTCCCAGGGCTTTATGTTCAGCACTGAGTACCAATGAGAATTTAAGTCCGTCAGGATCCCAGCTTGTATACCTACATAAACTTTGGGCATTTTTCCCTCTACCCCTGTTTAATGCACTTCTGAGCTAAGAGGGAATCAAAATGATTTCAAAACAGCTGTTAGGATGGTGCAATATGCATAATTGCATGTAGTACCTCACTCTTTTTTGCATTATTACCACTGTTGCTATGTACACACACTCATAGTAGCTAATTTGAGAACAAAACGGTACCCTTACTTCTTTCACAGACCTCTTCAAGCACATTTAACATAATGTTGAAAAAGTAGTAAGACTGGTTCTGTGCTTTATACACTAAGATATTTGGTGCGCTTGTTCACAAGTTTTGTATTTACCTGTTTATGGAAAGAACTTACAGAGACTGGTTGGCCAAAGGGACTGGTAATGGGACACAGTCTCTTCACATCTCAGTCACAAACCTAGCCTAGTTAATAGTATACAAAATAGTGTACAGTAGCTGAAACTACAGGCTGGTCAGTAGTCTGTATTAAATGAAGTGGTGAGTTTTTATTCCAGATCACAGGTGTTCAGCTCACAAAGGCATTGGCATTGATATTTTTATTGGAAGTCACAACTGTCAACCAAAGACTGAATTGCCTTGTTTGGAGTAACAGGAAAGTGTTGGGGACAGTAACATTTTTAGTACAGGAGAGAGAGGGGAAACCAGTAGTGTAACAAAATGGGGTAGAGAGAGGTGCACCAGCCCTGGGTGCTGACTTAAAGAGGGCTCAAAAATAATGCCCCTCTTCCCCAGAATCTTTGCAGCACTTGGAGCAGCCTTGCCCCTCTAGCTATAGCAGTCAGTATGGTGAAGCCCTTGCCCCATCCAGCTGTAGGAGCCATGTGCCGGGACACAGCGTCATGCCACCCAGTCCTAGAAGCTGAACGGGAGCAGCCCCACACTGCCCACCCATAGGAGCTAGGTATAGGGATGTGACTGGAACAAAGGGGTCTTTGAGTCTGTGGGGCAGGTAAGACCTTCCTGGGGTGAATGGTGCAGGGTTGGTTCAGCTCAGCTTCTAAGGACGGGTAGTGCAGGGCTTCTGCTGTGTCCCGTCACTCCACTCATAACAGACAAGAGTTGTGTGTCTTCTCTAGTTTGGCTTCTTTGGTTGGGGGAGGACACAGGGCTGCTCCAAATGTGACAAAGCAGCTCTTGCGTTCCCCCACTGCCCCAACACCCCTCCCTAAAGTTTTACCCAGAGTGCCAAAATGTATAGGTATGCCTCTGAGGGAAATCCAATAAATTAAATGGGCAGAGAAAACTGCCTTAATTTCTTCAATGAGAAGAGGCTTTCTAAAATGCCTCTGCTTCAGAAATTATTAGATTCTGTGGATCAACACATTTAAACTCTTCTAAGAAACTCTTCTCTATTAGATGTATGAAACTAACCAATATGGTGGGAATGATTTGTCTGCTTTGTTGAATTTTATAGCTTGTGATTATCCTGAAGGTTAAGACTTTCTGTTTGTTTATAGAAGAGGTTCAGGCTGGGTGCTGGCTGTATAAGTTGCTATATATGCCATCCAGTCAGTGTGCCTCACCCTTGACATGTAAAAACCACCTCAAAGGGTAACAGAGTTATTTGTTCTCCAAGATCATTCCATCTGTTGGTTCTGTTGAAGCTCTGGGTAGCAATGTCAGTTAGTACTGATGCATGGTGGTAGCTTTTGAAAATGGCATCTGTTCATTGGAGAATAGAGCTAGCCCACCAAATTCATTTTGCACCAAACACTAAGCTCTGTTATTTTAACATGCCTCATACCCTTCACTGATTGCTCTGCAGGTATTTTAGTACAAATGGTGGTAGAATTCTACATATTATGCAGAAAAATGTAAGTAGTCTCTTCATATCACACTCCAGTGACTCACGTCCTGAGTGCCTGGCACCTGCCCCCAGCGCAGTAAAGAGGATATTAAACTAAATCAGCCACACTTTTTCCAAACAACCTTCCTGTTACAGAAATTTCAAATAAATGGCTGCTACGAAAATGTAAGTGCTCTTTATATAATGACATTGGAGGGTTCCAAGGATTTGGCTCATGTGTGAACTACTATGTCAGAGATATTAGGGTCCTGGCTGTATTAAGTACTAGAGCATATATATTCAAACAGCATTTGACCAGCAAACAAAAGCATTAGCAGTTATTAACACAGACCCAAGCAGTTGGTAGTGGCTGTTTTAGACAAGCTGCATATGCAAAAGAGATATTGGCAAATGCAGTTATTGTTGTCAGAGCTTCCCAGCAAGGAAAGATTTTTGCTCCTGGAAGTGCTCATGTGCCTGTAGGCAGAGACGATGCTTCATGCTACTTTATTTTGTCATAGAAGCTGGATGTAATGTAGCCAGGGGGCAGATGGATTGTCCCTTTTTTCTAGCTGCACTGCGGCTCAGAAGGAAACCTGCTTGAATTCAGTGAACCCTTAAACACAAGAGTGCACGTCAGCTACTAACTGCCCATCAGCAGCTGTCACTGCTCCTCCTCCCTGAGACACCTCTCAGCTGTTGTGAACTCACTAGCCAGAAATATATATTTGCTAAGACTGTTAAACCTTGCTACAAATTCTGATCTCAAATATTTATTTCAGTAGGAAGAGAGATAAATTTAATGTGTGCCACTGTTGTTACACTAGCTTACAGAACAGAATAAGCATATGTAATATAGTGGCTGAAAGTCTGGCTTGCATGGGAGGATTTGGCTTTGTGTTGCTTAATCTTTCTGTAAAGTGCATTGTGAAAATAGAGGCAGGGGAAGAAAGCAAGTCAATTGTTTGCATCAGTAACAATGATGACTAATGGATTATGCACATCTACTGCCCATGAACAGGTAAATGAGTTTGGGTTTGATAAAGCCTAAAAAGAGCAGTGTTTCAGGCTTCCTGATGCCTGACTTCAATTTAGAATAACATGAAAATCATATTCTTTTAATCTTTGCTTCCAATAAGAGTCTACTACTTATGCAGTGGTATTAATAAATCCCTTTGATTTCTTGGCAAATATGATACATTGGAAAAAATATGCTGACTCTTCCTTGTTGCTTGAACTAAAATTCAAAGCCCCTTTCTAATATTTTAGTCATTTTTATGAGAATAACTTTGAACTCATATTCACTCATTTCTTGGCTGGAATAAGTTCCCTCATTAGCACCAGAACCTAGATATCTCATATTCCTACTGAGAAAACTATTTTTATAATACTACATATTTCCATTCCTCTGTTCTGTAGTGTGTGGTAGCTACTTAGCCTCACACCTAGGAAACTATAAATTAAACTCTCATCCAAAAGGATACCCAAAATTTTATTTTACTTAAAAGTACACAGACAGTAGTCAGCAGTTTTGTCTTCATTTTAGTAGGAGTGCAGGTATATCACTGCCACTAAGTGGAAAAGAAACTTACTTAAGGATCTGTTCTGTCTTGCACCAGTTCTATTGTTGATTGACTTCAAGGCAAACATTACACCAAAATTTTCAATGTTGATCATCAGTCCTTCAACATTTCTCAAGATTGCTAAGAGACCTTGTGCCTGAAATAAAGCTGTTAGAACGGTCTTATTGTTTTCAGTCTTAATTCTTATCACTTGTAGACAAAAAACTAAATGAAAAATCATTTCTTCCAGGTTTTTATTTATTTTAAAGTTTTCTACAGCACACATAATTGCAGCATGTTATTGTTTGCTCTATAATATCTGTATCTAAATGTTTCTGGGCTGTATATGTTTTAGCCCCCCCAAAAAAACCACCAAAAAACCCCAAAGCACCATCCTGCCATTCTACTATTAAAATTGGTGCATAGATTATACTCTAAGCTTCTACCTATAATTTTTTTTAAAGAAAGTCCTTATTGAAATTTCTCAATATACCAAATTTTACCCTACAATATCATAATGTACTAAAAGTCACATTAATGTCCTTCTGTACAGAGGTATATTCAGTATTTTAAAGTGTTAGGTATAACACTGTACTATAACAGACAGAAAATAATAGCATGTGTACTTATACAGAACATCACACATATATGATTGTAAACAATACCTTATTTGACAATGGAAAGAGTATTACAGGTGGGTTTTATCTTCAAGGACTGCTAAAATAAACTTTGATAAAAAAAAGAGTAAGTAATGCAGAATTAAAAATGTTAATAGAAAAAATCATGAGTCAGGCTATAGAGACCTGAATCTCCTCTTTGTAGAGTCTTCATAATTAGAACTAATCAGAAAATGGATGTGAAAACAAAGATCCAAGGAAATTCCTTCCAGTTTACATACTGGCATTAGAAACTGAAGCACCAAGGAAGGAATAACATATGGAAGATGTGGATAAAAAAAACAAGAAACATGAATTAAAGGCAGCATAGGCAGCATGTCATAGACAAGGGGTATGGCTTTCTCCAACTGTGTTGTGTGCAGTTCTTTAAAGAGAAAGTAAGTAGGAAATGGTACCAAGTCAAAACAGTTGATATTCTTATTGCATCAGTGTAAATGACAGCCCAGAATAATGGGGCCATAGAAAATCTGGTCTAGGATGCCTTTCTAATGGAAAATGTGCCACTGACAGATGCAGTGAGAGATTTCTTATTGCACGTGGGGGTCCAATAGGGCTCTTATTGACATCAAGGGGAGCTTTTGACATTGACTTCAATGACAGCAAGACTGAAAAGAATAGAGACCTGCATCAAAATGACCAAAACATATTCACTATAGACCAGATCCTGCAGCCCTTACATGGGCCAATCTTCCACTAGAGTCAACAGAAATTCTGCCTGGGTTGCACTGCAGCATTTGGCTCTCCTATAATAACTGCAGGGTATAAGCCACTATTTTTAATTGCTTGAAAGTTGGAAGTGCTACAACTTTATCAATATATTGATACAGCCCAATATGAGTTGTCTACAATCAGTCAAGTGCCATCCTTGTCAAGAGATGTAGTAACATAATGGACAAATGCTCTCAGACTTGCTCTCCGTCTTTTGTCAATTTTGGTACTGTATTGACTTGTCATCCAGCCCAGTCTTATATGCCTTTATACCATCTCTTCCTTTATAAACCCCTTTCTTTTCTCTGGCACAAAATCTTCTAACAGATCTTTTCCTACATTGTCTCCTTGTGTTTTTAAAACATGTCTATAGTTATTTCAGTTTCTTCTTTTTCACCATTTGCAGCAGTTCAAGCTTGGTTCCAATTTTATTGAGCACTCATTTGTTGGATCATTTGAAGGGCTCTATCTTTTGAATCTGTAAATTCCTATTGGGTATATCAATGCTTTTGATAATATTGTCATTATTTTGTTAGTAATCTTCCCACTTGTCCATATCATATTTAAATTCTTTACCATGGTATGAGCTTTGCCTAATGTACATTTTATTTGACTTGCACATTTATTGTTTTCTATTAAGATTGCACCAAAATACTTAAAACTTGAGACTTGCTGCAAGTACTTACCATGTACCATCTCTGAATGAGTAGTCCATAAATAACTCCAGACTTGCTTGATATGTTTCATAACTACTGGACTAGCTGCACAACTGTCCAAGAAAACCAAGTTTTGCTCATAAGTGATAGATATCTCTCAGTGCATCACAGTGCACATATTTATCGGCTATCCCTCAATACGAAAATGATGTCTGCCAGGGGTGGGGGATTACTGGTCAGTTTTAAGGTGACTGAGGAGTCCAATCTGTGCTTTGCATGTTTTTCCATAGATATAAGAAGTGGTGCCTTGGTGGGCAGGGGGGCACAACTGTTGGCCAGGATATTGTTCACTTTTCTGCCTCCTCTGTTGTTTCTCAGCTTCCTGAACAAGATGGTTCTCTTCCAAGTGGACTGTAGCTTGATGTATGGTGCAGCGCCATTGAGACCTGTTACCAGCCAGCAGTTCCCAATTTGTAGGGTTGATGCCACCCTACTTAAGGTATACTTTCTTAAGATATACTTGTAGTGCTTCCTCTGTGGGTCTTCTTACCATGACTAACTTGAGAGAAGAGAACTTGCTTTGGGAGACATCAGACATCAGCCATCTGCACAGAGTGGCCAGCCTAGTGGAGCTGATGTTTCATGATCTTTGCCACAATGTTGGTTATGTTAGCTGCAGCAAAGATGCTGGTATTAGTGCAGTAGTCTTCCCATCTAATGCAAAGGATCTTCCTGAGGCAATGCTGATGGAACCATTCCAAGCGGTTAAGATGGTTTTGATATGTCACTGACATCTCACACCCATAGAGGAGCTTGGGGATAACCACTGCATTGTAGACCAAAATCTTAATTTTCACCTGCAGATCTCAGTTGGCAAAGACACAGCAAAGCAGTTTTCCTAAGGATGTGCTGGCATAGGGAATCCTATGCTACATTTGTGCATCAAGGCTGACTGACTGGGAGAGGTGACTGTCAAGGTATAGGAAATGCTTGACGTGGTGCACATTCAGATATATGGAATCTGTTCACTCTACTGAAAGACACACGATCACATTAGGATGTTTTCAACAGGCCGTTATACAGATGAGCTTTACGTACAATTCTAGCATTTTCTAGCATGTGGAAAGGACATGTCTTGGCAACTAGCAAGGTACTGAGAAGCAGTCAGTTTTCTTGGCTGCTCTGTCAATCTAGTTGCTTGGTATAACCAAGTAGTATAACCAAGTACAGGTGGACTAAGAGCCATAGTGAAGTAATCATAGTAATTTTCTCTGGCATAAGAGTAGGAGGCAAGGAGATTTTAGCATTTGGGGATCTATGGTATTTGAGAGTAGTGCAGTTCAAACTATCCATAAGTCCAGTTGATGATTATTCTGCCATTATTCTGCACCGCACATGGACAGAGAACTTCCCTGAAGACAGAGAAGCACTGAAGAAATCAGCATGCGACCCCATTAGTGTATTAAATATAGGATACCAGAATGCTTTAAATGAAGTGAAATACATACATCTTTAATATCAATAGGACACAAGGGAATCGTCACATGGAACAAAAAATGGGCCGGTAATATATGAGGCAAGCAAGAAAATTGATAATCTGAGTCAGAATGCGCTGCATTCATAGACTCCACTAACTTGTTTTGATAATCAAGACAACACATTCATGCCATATACATTGTCTCCCCTTAAGGGTCCTTAAACTCCTCCCATTTTGATGGATTATGTGATAAATATCATAGCTACACCAAAGACAATATGCTATCTAGGATGTGGGAACTACCCTCAATTCTTTTGGACAGGAAACTGTAGTTACAAATTGCCTTTCTATAGAGTTACAACATCTTAAATTAGAGATAGTCAAACCTGAGCTGGCATTGGCTGGTGCTAGACATGTTTTTTTCCTGACTGTGTTGTGAGCTCAGAAAAACAGCATCATTATTAGGAAAATAGGTAAGTCTCCTAGGTGCTGTGGTTTAGATAGAAAGGTGGGGTGTTGAAGCCCTTAGGAATTTGGCTGGATGGGAATACACTGAAGAGGGTAAGACTGCAGTATATCTAGGAGTTGGGCTGAGAAGGATGCCTTCAGAGGGAGCAGTGGATTCATGGTTTTTGGAGGATAACTGCTTGCTATGTTGGGAAATTTACAAGCTGAGCAGTGCTTTGCTGACCTTCTGCATCATGTACCTAAACTGGATAATACTTATATTCCCCCCATGAAATAGGAATTAAATGAGGTAACCTTCAAACCTGCA
The DNA here is from genome assembly GCF_000455745.1 of Alligator sinensis. Classification (NCBI taxonomy): domain Eukaryota; kingdom Metazoa; phylum Chordata; order Crocodylia; family Alligatoridae; genus Alligator; species Alligator sinensis. Next base: position 1,050,336 of record NW_005842177.1, read on the forward strand.
GAAGACTCCTTCCTCTACAGAAGGAGGCTTGCAGAAATGCAGATTCAGAGAATGGATGGTAGGAAAATCTAGCTTTGGCATAAGAGATTTTGTTCAACAGTTTCACTGCAATTTTCGTAACAAAGGTGAAATTAATTAAATGAAAACAGTAGCTGCCCAATTCTTATTGCAATCAGTAATGATAGGCTGTACTAAATTCCCTTATGTGTTGTGTTTTCTCAAATGCACATAAAATTAAAAATAAGACTAGTGGCTTGGGGCTGAGGTCATTGCATCCATTTCCATTTTCCATGAAGGTAACAGGGGAAGGCTTTTCAAGGGAACCAGAGTTGGACAGGTGCCACAGAGTCAATTCCAATGCCTAGATTCAATCTCTATCAGCCATTCAAATATAAGAAAGAAATAAGCATATCACAAGTCTAGACAGCAGTATCCTCCTTGTCCCCGAACTTAGCCTGGCCAGATGGATCATCACAAAGGGAAGAGGAACAAGAAAAGGTTCTCAGAGCTTTGGGAGAGAGGCCAGCATGAAGGTCAGGTGACTATATGCAGCCCCTAGACAATAGATCTTTATAGAGTGCCTGGCCAGAACTGGCAGGATTCCCTCAGTTCCCAAAGCTGAGTGGAAACTCCTGCCATCTTTTCTTGTGGAGAGAGACAATAACTGGCACACGCCACCAAGTTACAAGCAGAGGGTGATCCCTACCCTTCATGTGAGGGGAAGGGTGGTCCTGAACTCCATCATATGCACAGGCAACCTGAATTCCTATATTCTTAACCTCTGGGTTTTAAATTCTGCTAACTTATTGCTCTCTTAATGTAGTTTTTAATGTGACATCATTTATCTTATTTTTTTAAAGCAAAATGGAAAACTAGCTGTTCCATCACAGTGACACCCATGTTGTTCAGTCAGCAAAGTTGGAATCATTAAATTCACAGCGCAAACATCTGCCACTTAATAGAGCAACTGATAGCAGCAGTAAAGCTAACACTAGAGTTAGATGAGACCAGGGGATTTCATAGCCCTTTGCTGACATCGGAGGACTTAGTTAAGTCTCAAAAATATTGGGCAGCATTCCAGAATCTAAGGAGAGTGCTTTCTAGAGGTTATCACCTTTTTGCCACTGGCCTCTTTCAATCTGAGTTGGCTCTCTGTCTTGCGGACTCTGCATCCTTCCCTCCATCATTCTCTCCTGGCTATGTCCTAATCCCTATTTTCCACCATACTCTTTGGCTGTATGTCCCAGTCCACACCACCTCTTTTTCCTGTCTTCCCCTGCCCTTGGTCCCAGTCTCTCTCCTTGCCATCCTAACTGACTTGGCTCCTAAACCCTCTCTAGCCTTGCCAAGTTGCTGCCGGCTGCTCCCTCTCTTCCTTCTTGCTATAGTACCTCCAGACGGACTACCTCCAGCTGTCTCCCGGCTCTAAGTTCCACTGCCCCGTAATTACACTGGTTCCTGGCTGCCATTCAGAGCCCCTCTGCCAAATTTGAAGTCCCTTCTCCAACACATGAAGTTAATAAAACGTGGCCAAAACAATGTGTTTCATTTTTATCTAACATGGCTAAAAACAGCATATTTTTCCCGAAGCTTCTTCTACTTTAAAATAATTAAACCATTTTGCTATAGTTTTCCGGAAAAAAGAACTTCAACCTGGGGAAGACATCTGATATAGAAAACTTCATCCCAAATTGCAAAATTATAAAAACCTGAAAACTGTGTCTTGTAATGGAAAGTATGGGGCAACTTCAACCATAGGACTTGCTATAAATTGATACTGGTAACTAAGGTAAGATTTTTTTTTTTAATCTGTGTATATACATAGACAATATTAATACGAGGATTAACCTATAAACATATAGTCATTCTGGTCATCACTCATTTTAGCACTTAGTCCTATGAGCTGTGAAAAACTTTGTTCTACTTTGCAGGAAGTCCCTGGCACCTTGCTTCCACCGTGAATATTTTATTGTCTTTATTCTTCATATTGTCATCCAACTTTCTCCCATACATAGACAGCAGTCAAACACAAAAGTATGTTTTAATTCTTGATGTTATTAGGCCAATGGGAATCTTGCCTTTGGCTTCAGTGGGTCCAGGATTTCACCTTGCATGACTTTAATCCTGTTTCCACTGATATTATCAAAAAACCTCATTGACCTGATACTCCAGTGATGACAGAGATGAGACCTGTGCTCAAATATACTGATAAGAAATGTACATCAGCCCACAACTTGGTACCATGCAACCATACTAAACTAAACTTGTCTTGCCCAGTTACGAATTAGGTCAGAATTTCAACTCAGAATGTCTGAATTTAAACCCTTAGATTTATGAATTTAAGGAGACTGAAATGCTACTTCCGACTTACATAGTTGTGATAATTTTGTTAATGAGGCAGCTAACGAGCAGATGTTGCATTTAAATGTAAGTATCTGGGAAAAGGAGTCTCTAGATGGAATTTCCCTGTAATGCAATCATCCTAATCTTGATTGATCAGTAGATCTCCATGAAACTTTAAAAATCTCTTTTTTTTTAAAGCAGGTGGAATGTCCTGGTCTCTCTCGTAGTATTTTTTCACTGTGGTGAAAATATATTACTGTTCTGATATATTTGCCGCCTTTCACTTTTGCCCTATGCTGCCTCTGTGTGTATGTCTCACATACAACAAATACCTTATTTTTTAAAATTAGACACTGAATATTAGGTTCATCACGGGGGCACAGAAGGGAATTGCTGAGTATTTATTCACCAAGGCGCCCCCAGGGGTTACAAGAAATAATGGCCACAAGCTAGCAGAGAGCAGATTTAGATTGGACATTAGGAAGAACTTCTTCACAGTTAGAGTGGCCAAGGTCTGGAACGGGCTCCCAAGGGAGGTGGTGCTCTCCCCTACCCTGGGGGTCTTCAAGAGGAGGTTAGATGAGTATCTAGCTGGGGTCATCTAGACCCAGCACTCTTTCCTGATTATGCAGGGGGTCAGACTCGATGATCTATTGAGGTCCCTTCCGACCCTAACATCTATGAATCTATGAATGGATCAGTTGATTAGTAATTATTAATTCATAAAGACATTTCTCTTGTGTGAGGCACACACTGACAGGTTACCTTGTACATTAATTAAATTGACTATGATAATGAGAATGTGTTGATGGAGTCAGAATAACAGGTGGAGAGGAAACAGGCTCTTACAGGGGAAATATTCAAATCTGATGACGCCAATGCCATCAATTCAGTAAGGCAAGTTGCCTGAAGAAATTTTCAACTATTGTGAATGAAATCAATTGGAGGATTAAAGATTATATGGAATAAGATATAGAAATGAGAAAACGTTAGAAAAAATACAAGAAAGTAAAATAATGTCTGCATGCTAAGGGAGTCTCTAGCAGTGATGAATCCATTAAATCTATAAATACACTGAACAAAGAACAAGAAGAAAGAAATTAAGTCTGAAAAACTAAAAGTCAACCTGGAAATCTACTGCCTACTTCCTTAGCTAAGGTGTTTAAACTACATTTCTGTTAGATCTTATCTTTGCCTTTTTTCCTTATCAAATGTTTAGACTAGGGTAGGCAACGATTTTTGGCCAGAGTGCTGAAAAAACCACAATGTCCACCTTGGAAGGTGCCGGAGTGCCGACATGCCCAGAGCAGCTGTTTGCAGCCTCCCGGCTGCAGCCGGCCCACGGAGCCCAGTCTGCTTGCAGCAGGGCTTGCAGCCTCCCAGCTGTGTGCTGGGAGCAGCCTGGGCTCCGTCGCTGACAGCAGCTGCTTAGAGCCCAGGCTGGCGGTGGTGTGCTGAGCAAAATGGCCTTAAGTGCCATGCTCAGCACACGTGCCAGGGGTTACTAACTCCTCATTTAGACAATGCAAGGATGTATAGGGCTAAAAGCAACAAGGCAATGGTGTGAGGAGACCTAGGCCCTCTCTACACATGCAGGTAGAGGCACAATTGGATTTAATGCATGATCTACATAATAGTTCCTCCCACCATGCCACATGTGCTTTGCAGGAGGCATGATTGTGGGACCATGCATTAGATCAAATCGCACCTTATTGCCAGTGTAGGGGAAGCCTGATCCTGAGCTCCCCCTGCATCGGCAAAAAGCAGGCTCCCACGGCTAGGAGCTGAGGGGTCTCCCAGTCACAGGGAACATGTACTGAGACTGAGTGCTCCATCAGGTGCAGGATTCTCAGGATTTTTCAGGCAATGGCAGATTTCACGAAATCTGCAAAATTGCAAATTTGGTAGGTCCCTAATGATTGCCTTATTTGTGTATCTGAAGATGGCTGATGAGACCTCTCTGGGATCAATAGACTCTACTACAGCTTGGACATGTGTTTCTATGTGAGGTGGGTCACACTGGATTCTTGCTTTGTTCCATGACGCACTGTTTCTGCTGCTCCTGCTTTTCCATCTCCAATTGTTGTCATGAGGTTTCAAAGTACTGAGATCTCTGCAACAGACTCTTCCTCCATTTGGGGCAGTCCTGGGTAATAGTCTCCCATGAGTTGGACATCAATGTTGCATTTTTTTAAAAGTTGGCCTTGAGGATGTCCCTGAAGCCCTTTCTCTGCATTCCTCTTGAGCATACACCTTGGCTGAGCTAAAATAAAACTTGCTTCAGGAGTCTGGAGTTAGACATCTGGATGATATGGCTGGACCAACAAAGTTGATGTCAGATGATCATCACTTCAATACTTGTGGTATTTGCTTGCAGGAGGACACTAATGTTGGTGTTCTTCCCACTGGATTCAGAGGATCTTCTACAGGCAGTGTTGATGGTACTTCTCGAACTTTAGGTATCTCCTGTATGTTGTCCGTCTCAGGTCTGTACAGCAAGGTGAGGAGCATGACTACTTGGTAAACCATGCCTGGCTTGGAATCTGATGTCATGATCTTTGAACACCCATTTCTTCAGGTGTCCAAAGGCTGCACTTGCATATTTGAGGCATGTTGGATTTCTTCATCAGTGTCAACCTTCTGCGAGTGACGGCTTCCGAGGTACAAGAAATACTCAGTGTTCTCCAGGGAGTTACTATGGATCTGGATTACAGGAGCCGGGGACTGTTCATTAGGACCTTGTTGGTGGAAGTCCTTAGTCTTTTGAATGTTAATCGTAAGTCTCACTTCTTGTATGTCTCAGTAAAGACACTGAAGATTGCCTGAAGGTCTGTATCTGAGTGAGCACACAAAATAGCATCATCAGCATACTGGAGCTCAATGATTGTGGTCAGATGGTTTTGGTTTTGGCTCAGAGTCAGCTGGGGTTAAACAGCTTACCATGCATTCAGTAGTTTAGCTCCACCCTGGCTGGATGCTTGTTGGTGGTCAGTTGTATCATGGCAGCAAGGAATATTAAGAAGAGTGTTGGAACAATGACTCAGCCTTGCTTAACTTCCATTTTAACCTCAAAGGGACCTGTGATAGATCCCTAAGAAGCACTGCTTGCATACCATCGTACAGCAGGCAGAAAATGGTGGCAAATTTCAGTAGGCATCTGTACTTCACAAGGATCCTATACAACATTTCTTAGCTTACAGAGGCAAAAGCTTTCATGAGGTCAAACAAGGCCAGGTAGAGAGGCTTATGTTGTTCCTGGCATTTTTCCTGCAGCTAGGAAGCTGTGAATATCATGTCAGTTGACACCCTAAATCCACACTGAGATTCTGGGAGGAGCTGTTCAACAAGTAGAAGGAGACTATTCAGGAGAGTTCTTGCAATGATCTTTCCTGTGGTGGACAGCAAGGAGATCCCTCTGTAGTTTCCACGGTCGGACTTGTTTCCTTTCATGAAGATTGTCACTATAATGGCATTACGGTCGGACTTGTTTCCTTTCATGAAGATTGTCACTATAATGTCATTCCTGAGGTTGTCTGGGATTTCCTCTTCATTCCAGACCCTAAAGATAAGGGCATGAAGCTGTGATGTGAGCTACTCTACCTGCTGCTTGAAGACTTCCACAGGGATTCCATCTGCTCCAGATGTCTTGTCGTTCTTCATCTGCTTAATGGCTTTCCTCACTTTATCAAGGGTTGGAGGGATTCCGAGATCATCTCTGACTGGCTGTTGCAGGATGGAGTTGAGAACACTCTTGTCAACAACCGAGTCTTGATTGAGGTCTCCTCCATCCTTACGTCTCAAGGGGGTTGGTCCCTGAGTGCCCAAACTGTAGATGGCTTTGGTGGCACCAATGAAACCACGCATATCGTGGATATCAGTGAGATGTTGAATCTCCTTCACCTTGTCTTCCCATTTGTCCCTAATATCACAGATCCTCCTTTGGACTTCAGCCTTGGCTTGTTGGAAATTCAGTTTCTTTTGCTTTGGGTTGGTGTCATTCTGCCATGCATGAAAGGCCTCACATTTGCAGTCGATCAACTTTTTGGATCTCCCAGCCATTTCTATCAAAACAGTTTTAGTGTTTCCTGGTAGAGAATCCAAGTGTCTCTGCACAGGCACTGATGACGGTGGCCTTGAGTGCACCCCAAATGTTGCTGGCATTCTCCCATTTCTTTTGAGTGGAATTCACCAGCTTTTCATTGAGGCACTGGTGGAAGAGGTCTCACTTAGTTAAGTCCTTGAGTTCTTCAATGGTGATCTTCCATCGACATACTTGGGAGCCAATTTGAGTGACATAACTGACCAGATGAGTTGATGATCAGTCCAGCAATCGTCAGGTCAGCAATCGTCAGCATAGCTCAAGTGATGCGAACATCTTTGCTATCCCGGGCATGGATAATGACAGTCAATCAGGTGCCAATGCTTAGATTGCAGGTGTTGCCATTATGTGTTGTGCAGAACAGGGTGTTGGTGATGGTGAGTTCATGTTCCATGCATTTGGTCAAGAGGAGGATGCCACTAGAGTAGACCTTTCCTACTCCTTCTTTGCCGATGGTTCCATTCCAGAGATTAGAGTCCCTTCTGACTCTGGAATTGAAATCACTGAGAAGAATAAGTCTGTGTTCCTCTGGAATGCCAGAAAGGTCTTTGCCAAGGCTGGCATAGAATTCCTCCTTGGTTTCATTGGCAGCGTCAAGAGTCAGGGCATACACATTGATGACAGTGGCATATTGGCTCCCTGCCAGTTTAAAAGAGAGACTCATGAGATGTTAATTAATTGCAATAGTGAACTCATTGAGTTGGTTTATGAGTTCATTCTTAATAGCAAAACCAACTTGCTAAAGTCGACATTCTCTTTCATGCTTACCCTGTCAGAAAAAGGTATAGCCACCTCCATGTTCTTTGAGCTGCCCATCTTCCGCTTGCTGGGTCTCACTCAGTGCAGCTACATCCATGTTGTGTCACCTGGGTTGTCAGGCCACAATTGCAGCGCAGTAGTCTGGGCGTCCACTATTAGGGTTGTATATGAGGGTCCTGATGTTCAGAGATCCAGGTTTTCCATTTCCCACAGAAAAATGTAGTAAAATGTGGATTTCTCATTGTAAGGAGAAAAATGCGGATTGTCTCCTTTAAAGCTGAAAAACACAGGAAATGGAAGGTTACAGGCTGGCAGAGTTCCAGCCTGCAAGAGGCTGGGGGAGTGGGAAGAGGGCAGGCAGGGGGCGCCACATGTATGTACAGCTGCACACATATGCATGTGGCAGCCAGGCAATGTGGAGAGCAGCTCCCTCAGGTAAATCTGGGGGGGCTAGATTGAGGCCACCAAAGGGAGGGAGGGAGGGAGGGAGTTGGGCAGAGCTGGGGCTGGGGGAGCTGCCCAGCTATGGCAGTGTGTGGGGCTTGGCACCTGGGGCCAACGTGGGAATGCGCAGCCGCAGGGCCCAGCTAAGGAGCAGGATGGAGACACGGGCAGCTCACCGGGGGCATGGACGGGCTGGCTCCCCACTGCTGTGTGCATTCCCAGTGGGGTATGGAGGCCATGTGCCCCTCAGATTTGTGTGTGGGGTGAGAACGGATGCAAGCTGGCAGCAGGGAGGCTTGGTGCAGCTGCCAGGACCTCTGCACCACCATGGGAAGGTGCCCCCTGCCCACCCAGCACCAGTGGGGGCAGAATGCTCCACCACCAACCCCATGGCTGCTAGGCAGGCAGGGAGCACCTTGCCATGGCAGTGCAGGGCTCCTGGCAGTGACACTGAGCCACCCCCCCTCTCTCCTGCCACACCGGGTCCCGCACACTGGGCCATGGAGGCACCAGGGGGAGAGCAGCACGGTGGGGAGGCCCAAGCATGCAGCAGCCAGTCTGCATCTGGTTTCCACCCCCCATGAGCTCTGCTCCAGCCATGCCACCCATGGGGGAAGGGGAGCTGGGCTTTGTGCTCCACTCCTGCTGCATTAGAGGCTGTCTCCCACGGGCAGCAGCTGGGGCTTGGGCACTGCTCGGGTGGGGAGCAGGGGGCTGCAGACCCAGGTCTCTGGCAGCGGGGGGCTCCCTCCAGACCTGCTGGAGGGATGGGGGGGCCGTGTGTGGGAAGTAAGGGTCACCAGCTGGGCCAGGGGATTGTGGGTGGGAAATGAGGGGCACTGGCAAGAGCCCAGGGGACTATGGGTGGGGAGTGAGGGGCAACCAGTAGCGCCAGAAGGCTGTGGGTAGACAGTATGGGGTACTAGCAGAGCTGGGGGCTGCAGGTCCTCAGTGAGGGGCCAGGGGGGCTGTGGGTTCAGAGTAAGGGGCACCAGCAGGGCTGGGGGGCTATGGCTTGGGAGTGAGGGGCAATGTCTTGGGCAAGGCAATGGCATTATCAGGGCTGCTCAGCACCACAAAGCAGTGTGTGAGAGGGGGGGCGGGGTAGCTGCAGCTGGACCTGGTGAGCAAAGGGGGCAGTGGGAGGTCTGATTTTCCATGATTAAAAGACACAAACTCAAATGCCAAAATTCATAGGTATTTAGAACTTACTTTATTTTAATAATTGAGGCACTGGTAGGCTTCCAAATTGCTTTAGATTTGTAAATATATCAAAACATTGTGTTCAACCGATACATATATATAGTGGTGTTTCACTTTAATCACAGAAAAATACAGATTTGGGGTTTTTTTAATCAGAGAATTTGCTATTTTTATCAGAGAATTTGTGATTTTTAAACAGAGAAAACCAGGATCCTCGCTGATGTTCCAGGTCCTGAAAATGATGGTGTGTCTTCATTAGTATTTTTTACTGTAGTAAAGGTGATCCCACTAGACATGGTTATCCAGTCAGGAAGAAATACAGAATACTGTATTAAACAAACTATGTTCAGGGCACCTTTAGGTTAGGTAAGTAACATTATGCCTTAGTAATCCCATCTTTAAAACCAGGAAAGAGATTAGGGCTGACATTTTCAGAAGTGTCCACTAATTTAAGGCTATTTCTTTTCTGAGTGACCACTTGAGAGACAGACATATGGAGCATCAGCAAATTTTGCAAGCAGTCAGAACAGTTTTTCAAGAAATTACATATTTCCTTCAGCAACATGCAGCATCTAAAATATTATAATCAAGGGCATGACAACAATGGGATAATGGCCTTTATAAACCAAAACAGTAATTTATTCAGCAGG
>NW_005842177.1:1059843-1070592 GCF_000455745.1 Alligator sinensis
GGTTGTGACACTAAACTGCAAATGCTGGAGAGGAAGTTTTATTTGAGAAAGGCTTGTTGTTTAATTCTCTTTTAGATTAGAAAAGGAGAACTGGAAATGTTGAGCACTGTATACTTTATGAGTTTGCACAATAACAATAATGATGATAATACATCTCCAGAGAAAATTGCTAGCTTGGTTTGAAAGCTTCCAAAAGCTGGGACACAATTTGAATAAGCCCGAGTGATCTTGTGGATGTTGACACCAAACAAATCAAAGGCACAAAACATTCTGACTCACCCCTTGCTAGTTGTGGCATGAAAATCTGTTAACTTTTCCAAAATGTTTTTTAATTGGTTTCCCTGGCATATTTCCTTCAAACCCAAAGGTTCCTTAGCATTGCTAATGATACATGCAAGTAATAGTGCATCAGCAAGGAATGAGGCCAGCATTTTTAAAAAGTGCCCAATCCATCCAAAGCTCCAGTACCACCACTCCAGGGCAAATGTGAAACTGCCATAATTCCCACTGTGACTGTGCTTCTGTTCAGGAGATTACTGCCTACATGCATGCACACACTGGAACTGCTATCTCTCCAAACACAATTACCAGTATACGGGGTTGTAAAAGGAGTCTTGAGAGATCTGCACTCTGCAGTTTTCAAGGAGAGGGCAGATAAATGCTGCCTCTCTGTTGCAATGGCAGAGTGCCATTTCCCAATCTATGGAGAAAGGGACAAGATTCCCCCATTTCAGACTCTGAAGACCATGCAGCCATTGCCAGCAGCAAGCATTACAATGGAAATCCGAATCTTTTTTTTCAGACAGGCAAAACAATACTGGAAGCAAGCTGCCATCCTGAAAGATTATCGTTTTTCAGTGCACAGCACTGTAACCAAGCAAATATACAATATGCAAAAAGAAATAAGCAGCTTTGCCACCCTGCTAGCTATAATTTATAACACCAACATGCCTCCCAGCCCATTGAAACCAGTAAATTTTCCCCAGTTAAGAGAAGTAAAACTCAGTAGAAGAAGTTAGTCTGAAGAAGAAACAAATGAGGATTTACATGAAATCACTAACACAGAGGAAGTTTTGCTGTAGCTTTCTGTACACTTCTGGCTTTCTCTTTATTTCTACCTTATAATTAAGATTAAAATCTTTTATTCTGCTGAGAGAGGTATTTGGGGGTGGGTATTAAGACCTGAAAAGCTCTCATATCTGCGTATTCTAGTCTGGAAATGTTACATGAGGTTAATGATTTGTTTTTGTTTGCTTGCTTTAATAAACTGTTACATCATTCTATCTCACTCCTGTGAACTGCAGAGGAAAAACTAAGGGAGAAAAAGCAAAAACAATGATATGGATGAATGCAAGAAACAGGTCCAGAATAATTTTAGGTGTTTGGTGGTCACATTCATAGAGAGTATCAGACTGTCCATAAAAATCATGAAGTCACCAACTATTACATGGATGGTATATATAACTGCATTTTGTTAACCCCCTCTATCTGAGTTATCAAAGCCTAAGACAGGAGCTCTGTGTTGTTGGAGTGGTGGTGTTTCAAGTAAGATACAAAAGAGAGTGTTTAAACATTATTAAAAGTTTTTAATCCCAGTTTCCAACTCAGGATATTATACACCACTGAGGTAAATTCAGCCTGTTTTTCTCTTCAGTTGGATACAGCATCCATTAACTGGGATGGTTTAGTCAGAGATGACCCTGCCTTGAGTAGGGGCCTCAGCTAAATGACCTCATGAGATCCCTTCCAGCATTACTTATGATCCTATCCTAAGCTGTCACCAGCTCCTTGTCAAGCACAGTGAACTGCCTCCATGTTTTCCATAGCAGAGGTGGCTGCTTTTGACTATAATGAGCCATATCCTGATCACACTAAAATCTTACTGTTAACAAGATCTCAATTTTATATTTCACCTAAAAAGGAACTCTGTGGTACATTGCTCTGCACATCCTACCAGTTTCTTTTTAGGGTAATTATATTCTATATGCATATACTTCTCTATCACTGCTTTAAAAAGTATCCTCCTCCAGTTGCTGTCCTGTCTGTATAGTGCTGGCTGGGATTGATAAGAGCACTGGAGGGAGATACAGATCAGATGTGAGAGAAGAGTCCTCTGCTTATCTAGTTTTGAATTTCTTTAAATTTATGATTGATATTGTAGAAGTAATTCTTATTCCATATCCTTCCCATTAAAAGTTGCTTAGTTAGCTGTTATGATTACTTGGTGCTTACTTTATCAGTTGTCATGACTCAAGAGACCTATAAAAAGCTTGAAACAAACTGAAACATCACTCCCTGCTGTTGACCAATCTTTAGCGACTTTGAAGGCCTCTTTCTTTGATTCCATTTCTTTTTTCACTTGTGACAGCATAGCAATGATCTCCCTCTCTACTAGCCCTAACACTTGAACTACAATACACATTGCTCATTCTTTCCCGTTCACCTACAAGTGCCTTTATTTGGTAATTATAATAATCAGGAGAGAAAAAATTGCAACTACAAAAAGAAAAGAAATATGTTGTGTTTGGTTGCTTACTTGAGCCCTGGTTCAGAGCCTGTAACACTTTTCCTTCTCTCTGTGTTTCATATTTCTTTTAATTAACTTTTATTTACACATGCAGCATTGAGCTTTGCAACCAGCTGTATTTTTGGCTTGGGGAAAAAAAGATCTGCTTACACAGCAGTCTGTCACCATTTTCCTACTGCCTCTGCAAAATGCACCTGCAGGAATATTATTAGTCTTTTCAGATCATGTAAAATGGGATTCCTATTGTCTTGTCTGCCTGAAGAAACATGAAGAGCTGAAGGAAAAACCAAAAAGACAAAGGTCAGAGTTGCTACAACAGACAGAAATCTCACTCTGCAGCAACCTCAATTTGGCAACTGAAGAACCACAGATATTATTTAAAAGGAAAAATATTTGTAACTTGTCTAACAACAGTGCATAGTGGTTGGTGATTTCTATCCACTGCTCTCAAAGTATTTTGCAGTTTAGTAAACTGAGGTACAGAGATGTTAAGTGACTTGCTCAGTGTTATAGAGCCCACATATCTATAACATGCATTTACTAAGTCATGTTTCACTTGTTTCATGGGTATGGTCTCCTAGGCCAGAAGTAGGGAAGCTGCCTTAATGTATTTCTGTCTACATATCGATAAGCTGTAAGGTGGCTATACTTCCACTGTGAAAGGTAGCATACGTAGGGTGTCTCAGTATGGTACTGCTGGGCGGCCTGAATTAATTGGGGGATAATTCAACAAGTGCATGGCAGAAACAATAATAGAAGTCCATGCCTCAGACTCTCTTCTTGTGGAAGCTGCTCCACTTCACAAAAGTGCCAAACCCCTAAAGCTGTATTCTCCTAGCTTTCGATTTCCTGGCATTTCACAGCAGTCTTCATACTTGAAAGCTTGTTATTTGATTCCCATGGGAGGCGGGTTGCCCCAGTTTAGTTTCACTGCCCCAGTAGGACCAGGTGCAAAGTTAGGAGGGGCTTTGGAATCATCTCCCACCCCAGCAGAGCCAATGCCCCAGCAGCAATAGCAGCCCCACAGTTTACCCTTGCTGGGAACTCCAAAATAGTTGCTGGCTGAAGTTGCTGATATAACAGCAATAGCTAAGGCAAGCAGAGCAGCTCAGCCAGGGACTGTTTAGGAGTTCCCAGCATGTGTAAGACTGCTGCACATACATAGGCCCTTCACCCCCAACTCCTGGAACTGTGCCGCCCTCCCTTCTCGCGCCCCCCACCCCTCCCTATTTTGCCTAGGGTGCCTACTCTGCTTGCTAGACCACTGCATTGTGCAGAACAAAATGTAAACTGCAAACTTGAAGAAATGAAGAACAAATAACTATCAATTCTGTTGTTCTTTTAGTACCTGAGACTTGTTGGAAAAGGAATATATTAGGTCAAATTTAAGAGCTCATGTAAACAGCTCATCACCAGTGAAATCATGCCGGGCCAGTTTACAACACTACTGAGTTTGAGGCCTGATCTTTATCTGTCACTATGTTCCTTCTGCAAATTCAGTTTCAACCACTTCTGTAACTGGAGGCTGGTTTTGATACTTCCCCCAGTCTTCATACAAAAATTATAGAGATTTTTGGATAACTTTACTGGAACATTTCCTTTTTTACAAAACAAAACATAATCTCTGCAGATAAATTTGATGCACAATATAGAATGATAAAATGTATAAAATGTAATAAAATGTATTTGTGCATCTTATGAGTAACACTGTATAAAAATAAAAGCATTATTTTAATTTGTAAAAAACCCAAAATAATGAAATCAATTAGTAAAATTAAATAAACGAGTAAACTAACTAGTAAAATAAAATAATGAAATTAACTAGTAAAAAAAAGGTGGGGACATAATGCAACAAAAAGGCAGAGTGGTTCTGCTTCTTTACAGCTGTTTACATGTATGTATAGCAGTGTTTCATTTTAATCACAGAAAAATGTGGATTTGGGGTTACTTGTTTTAATCCAAAAATTGGGGATTTTTTGAAATCAGAGAAACCAGGATGCCTGTACATCATTGACAGTGATCATTGTGCCTGAGGGGTGGTTGGCCTGTTGAAGTCAAGAAGGCAGGGCAGAGTAGATATGCTTTTGTGGCCTGAAGGTCACTTCTCATCTAATGACCTGAGCATCACATCCCCGCCCTCCTTCCGACCGCAGGAGGACACAGATATAACAGCAAGCATTTTTTTTCTAGCAAGCAAAGCCCAGGCTTGGCAGGGAGTTGCCGAACCAAAGGTGCCAGACCAGCCCAGAGGCGTGGCGTGGTACAAGACCAGCCATCCTCCTTCCAGTGAGAAGGGTACACCGCTGGCAGAAAACCCCAAACTGAACCTGAGGCAGAAGGCACACCTAAAGCCGCCCGTTCCCCCACTCCTGCTTTTCAAGTCAGCCTCACGCTTCGTAAGAGCTAACCCCAAAATGCTTGCGCGCGCACTAAGCAGCGCGGACAAAAATATGCGCTCCCTTGCCACTGCCGGGCTCACTGCTTCCCTGTGCGCATGCGCCACACATGGCCACGCGGTTCCGCCAGGGGGCAGCGCTGCTCGCCCGGCTCCCGCGCAAAGCCGTGAGGCCCTGGCGCATGCGCCGATTCGCACCTGGTAACTGCGGTGGGGGGGGGGAAGAGCCGAGTGGTTTTTGCGCATGCGCGAGGGTGGCGGCGTCAGGCGGTGACAGCTTGTCCGTAAGTTTGGTTGCCGCGCGTCTGAGGGGGTCGCTGGGTCGCGGGAGGGAGCTGGTCGTGTGTGCTGCCCGGCGGGTCGGCCTCAAACCCCCGGCGACGGGGGTCCGAGTCCCGGCCTCGCCCGCCTCACCCGGAGCCCCGCGGCCGGGGGCCTGGGGGCGCTGCGCGGGTGCCGGAGCGTGGACGGCTCGGCCCAAGCCGCTGCCTCAGTCTGCCTGGCACCAGGGCGGGTTAGAGGGCAGCGGCGCCGCCCACCTGCCGGCCTCTGTGTGCGTGCGCGTGCGTGTGTAAGCTTGTGTAACTAGAAGTTTGTGCCACACACCCCCCTCCAAAACTAGGTGGCAGGTTTGGTGCCTTTACCTTTGATGCTCAGACTGACCACAAGGCAAATGGGTGGCAATTTAAACACCTGCCCGTGCCTCTGCACATACCCGCCTACATAGACTTCAGCTCATACAAGCTTGTGTGTGCATGTATTTGTGTGTATGCATGTGCACACGTTTTTATGAGGTGAACTTTGTGGGTACACACGTGTGTGGGCAGCTGTTAAACGCACGCAGGTAGCACAAGCTTGTGTGAATGCGTATGCGAGTCTGTGAGAAGAAATTTGTTCTACACACACGCGCATGCATATATCTAGCACAGATTTCAACTCACAAAAGCTTGGTTTTGGGGGTTTGGTGTGTGTGGTTTGGTTTGTTTTGGCTGGGGAGGGAGGGTGTCCATTTAACTAGCCCAGCTAGTGCTGTCCTTTTGCCCACTGGCCAATATAAGTATTAAAGGCTGTTAAGCCACCAAACTGGCTGGCTAATTTTGGAGATGCAGCGTGTACTTGCCTGTTTGCGTCTCATCTCTGCTTTTTTACTAAACAGCTTCTTCCCTATTTGCAATGCTGACAGGTCCCATCAATTTAGAGGATGGGCAGTTTGCCATCTCTTAGTTTCTGTGCTTTTCTCTTTCCGGTTTCTTACCTTGCTCCAAACTTAAAGCCAGTACTGCTGCCCAGCACTGACAACGTTTGGTATGGGCTACTGGGATTTCTGATTCCCTCGCCCTTAAAGAAATGAGTGTCTGCCAAATGAGCTTGTAATAAACTGCCTATACTACAGAAACCCACTTAAGTTATCTAGTAGGTAAGGGTAAGCACCTTTACAGTCTTTCCAAAAACAATGCTGGCGTAGTTAAAAACAGCAAAACTTTCTAGAGTAGATGCATCTTGGTTGTAGACCTGCATCTGTGACTCATCAGCAGGGATCCTGGTTTTCTTTGATAAATAAAAATTCCCCAATTTTCAGATTAAAAAAAGTAACCCAAAATCCTCATTTGTCCATGATTAAAATGAAACACCACTAATAGATAGATAGATATACATATAGTAGTGTTTCATTTTGATCACAGAAAAATGTGGATTTTGGGTTACTTTTTTTAACCCCAAAATTGGGGATTTTTTTATCAGCGAAAACCAGGATCCCTGCTTATCAAGTAGAAACGCATTAAAAATGTTTGAAAACACATTTCCCCCTCCCATTCCTGCCATGCAGGAGTAGAAAGCACCCAGGAAACAGGGATGCTTGCCTTAGAAATGTAAAAAGACGTGTAATTTTAACCATGTATTACATTCCTAGATCCCAGATCCTGTCACTCTTGAATGCTATTCCATTGTAACTGATGTATCCCTTACTCACCGGTGTTTTATATTTTATATATATATTTTAAGGTACTGGTTGAACACTGCAGGTTTATTAGATTAGTGAAATTATGTTTTGAGGCTTGCTTGATTAATGTTGATAAAACATCTGTTTGCTCTCAGTCCCAATTAATTTTCAGGGTGAGGTGACCTTAAATTTCAGAGCATTGCAGCTTTCCCTTTGAATATTATGTCATTCATATATCAGCATATATTGGTGCCACCATACCCTGTTATCTCTTGTGGAGCTCAAATGCCTGTACTTTCTAGCTATGAGCAAGCCTGTTTTCCCTAAAGTCTGTAGATATTTTTGGTTGTATACAGCTTGATACTTTCTACAAGAGGTAGGATGCAATCTTTGCTGCCCCTTTGAAGTGCTTGTGTTGTTAAAATGATGAATGGTGAGGGAGTTGTGCTTGTGTTTTCTTGTTGGTGGGTTGTTTTTTTTATTTTTGAAAGCCTTATTCTTTCAATAAAATTGGCAGCAACTGGATTTCCAGCCACAGGGTTCCCAGTGTAGAGACTTAAAATACTTAGTAAAGAGTGAAGCTTTTGTGTAATCACTGGGATTATTTATCCAGGGGTGAATGAAGCTGTTGTCTGAATCTAACTGGAGACTTGCCTTCCACAGTACAATGTAGACACGAATAAGTAGTTGCTGCTCAAGTATGAAAATTGTACAAGGAAGATAATTGTGGAACTGATTCAAGGGAAACTTCCTGTCTGAAAAATGAAGTATATGTCTCTTTAAAGCAGAAGCCCGCTTTAAATTTTTAGTGAGCAAACATTTAGCTTCTTCATATGTTAACATATGATACAGTAAAGCTTTAATGTAAGGCCTGGGGAGATCCTGTGAGGTATATACATAATAGGATGTGATGTATCTATTTATTTTAAGTAACTAATATACATTGTCCCGTTATCTGGGATCCTGAACAAACTTTATCTAAATTGGTAACTTGTAATTTGAAGCACTGTTAATTCAGTGTATGACAATTCTTAAGTGCCTGAAGAATTTAATTCTTTAGTTAAATGACTATTTAAGATGCATAAGTATTTCTAAATTAGCCATGGCTTTTTTTGTTCTTATTTTTAGTGTGTTTGAATATACAGTTGAAAGAGACTAAGGCATGGTGTTTATTCCTTCTCTAAGGGCTGTTGTATGCACCAAATCTGAGACAGATTGTACACAAAACTGAAGTGGAAGGTACATATGTAAACTTTCTCCATGGGTGGAGATTACAATCAATGGTTTGCCAGACAGAGGAGGACAAATTTGTGAACTCTCATTTGATAACAAAAATGGGGAAACTGATAAATGGATGCTACTCTCACTTCTTGTTAAATTTATTTTTCTAGATTACAAAAGGAAGGATTTTGATGATGTGACAATTAGAAAGAAGTCATGTCGACACTGTGTCCACCACCCTCTCCTGCAGTTGCAAAGACAGAAATCTCACTGACTGGAGAGTCACCACTACTAGCTGCTACTTTTGCTTACTGGGACAATATTCTTGGCCCTAGAGTACGACACATCTGGGCCCCAAAAACGGAACAGGTGCTTCTCAGCGATGGGGAAATAACTTTCCTTGCAAACCACACACTAAATGGGGAAATACTTCGGAATGCAGAGAGTGGTGCAATAGATGTGAAGTTTTTTGTCTTGGCAGAAAAAGGAGTAATTATTGTTTCATTAATCTTTGACGGGAACTGGAATGGGGACAGAAGTACATATGGACTATCAATCATACTGCCACAAACTGAGCTTAGTTTCTACCTTCCTCTTCACAGAGTGTGTGTTGATAGATTAACACACATTATAAGGAAAGGAAGGATATGGATGCATAAGGTAGGTCTATTCTTCATTACACCAAAAATATGCAAAGGGCTTTAACTTTTTGTATGGAAGGCATATTTTACAAAAGTAAAACTTAAGAGGCATATAATATTGTTTGTGGTGTTATCTAGAAAATTCCATATAGAAAATATTCTTCACCTCTACACAAAACAAACCTTTATCCTGCCAATGTGCCTTTGAAATTACTGGGAGTTATACATCCTCAGCATCGCTCAGAAAGTTGCTTTGTGTCTGATTCCAAAACAGGAAAAACTGTGACTGAACCTTTATACAGAGCATCTTAATGTGCCCTGCACATTAAACCCATGTCTATACTCAGATTGGCAAGAAAATGTGAACTTCTGGGGATAAAACATTGTCTAAAACTAAACGGAGAACCTAGGAAATGCAGAATCATACTTTCAAACTAAAAGCAAGAAGCGGAAAGAAAAGTTTTCGTTTAGTCCAAATGTCTTCTGCCTTTGATATTCCAAATGAGTTTTCTTAATCAGATTGTGTTCAGCAGCGGGAGGCCTCATCTCTGAGTCCACTTCAGAAGTTTCTCTACAGACTGAACATTTTAAAAATAAAAAGCAGTCTCATTTTACAGTAAAAGCTGTTTTATAGTAGGTTCTATTAAATTAAAGTATGCTTGGTGCTTTGTAGCTAGTAAGTATCTTGTAATTTTGTTGACAGAAGTTGCCAAGCAGCAGTTTGAGGTAAGGAAGTTCTAGTTCATCTTGCACACTAGATATTCTTTTATAAAGTTAAAATTCTATCCTTATGATATAAATGGAAATGACAAGGTTTTGTTAATGTAAAAAAAGTATTTATTTCATAGTAACTACACAGTAAATACTGCATTTACTGATGTGTCCGATTTTGATACGTTAGTCATTCTGTTTCAAAGGGGAATCTAATAATTTGCAGTCTTGTAATTTTTCAGTATAATATAAACATAAATTTCATGCCTACTTTTATCTTCCAAAACACAAGTTTTGGAAGATAAACTTGAAATAAACTTGCTTAGCAGTTTATTATTTAATAACCATCAGTTAGCAGGTTCTTGTGCTTTTGGACAAGTACTTTCCTTGTTACATATCTCTTGCTTCAGTCTTCTGACAATTGAGGCAGAACGATCAAACTCAAGATGAAATACCGATTCTCCAGAATCAGTACAACTTATTCCTTACTTCCTTACATGTCAAAGTTTCTTTTCAGAAGCAGTTGTCAGTCCCTAAACCTACATTCATAAAGTCTTTTTATTTTGTGGAACAGGGAAGCTGCTTGGCTCAGTAATGATCCTGAAAGTAGTCAGGAATACTGAACACATCTTATCTCTCTTCCACTTTACTCTTGCCTGGAAAATGAAGAGCTGAGTGAAAAAGTGCTCTAAAATATAGATTAAGAAACATAAATTGCTATATTTTTATGTACTTGTTTCTCAGAAAGCTGTCCAGTTAAAAAGGTTTAATCTGACCAAATACTATTATTCTTAAAATAAAAGCTACTGGAGCAACCCAACATACATAAGAAGAATGTCTTGACGCCTTATCCTGCAGGAGGCCGTTGGAATTGTAATGGATATCATGCCTTCCTGTTCCAACTGTGGTTGAATTGTTGACCATCCAACTTTCCTTAGAGGAGAAACTTGGTACAGATTAGAAATAATATCCTGAACTGACATATTCACTTGAGGTTTTGGATAAATCTCTAAAACAGTGGATAGAATGATGGACATAGACAAGCAACTACCTTAGAAGCCATTCAGAATGGAATTTGGCTTTATATCATGAAATTAGCTGTTGAAGGTGTTATGTTTGTGAAATATCAGCTATCTCTCTACAAGAGATGTGTACAGAGCTTTGTTCAACTTCAACTGCATTCTCATTGAAACCAAAGTCAAGGATAGAAGTGCCTTAAAGAGATCAGTGTGGTACCATTGTTGTTTTTCCACAAGCACTTGTTTCAGGTTCAGTGAAGTAAGTTTTATTGCTGCCTGGAAGGGAAATCCTGCTG
>NW_005842177.1:1070612-1097222 GCF_000455745.1 Alligator sinensis
CTGCTGAAGTCAGCTCATTCTTTATTTGTATGTTGTAAGGAGTTGCCTGTTTTTTCTATTCCCATTGCAGCTGATCAGCCTCAAGTAGCTCACTAATAAGAGGCTAATGAGTAAACCTGCTAAAGACATGGCAACTCTTCAGTTTCTGTAAGACAATATCTTTGGATCTTGTAGAATCTTTGCCTGGGATAGTGTATTGACTGATGCTACCATTCATTAGGGCCAAGGTTACGTACCAGATGGCGTGACATACTGTTGTAATAAGCTATGTTTTGATTATGTTCTCTTCTAAACTTCCGAATACTTGAAGCCATGGGATTCCCACTGAGCCAGTAACATGACCTCCTGTGTATTCTGTGATGTAACTTGAACCTTGCATGGAGATCTTCAGTGCTTAGTTTTAGAAAAGTTGAGATGCTTTAAAGACTTCTTTTTTCTCATTGTCTCTAATGTGAGAATACATCCTTTTGTAGAAAGTAAATCAGCTTCTTCCAAAAGATCTGTGCTGCCGTGTGATGGGACAGATCAAACTATTCCTTTTCAACTAAAAATTGAAAATCATCATGGATGAATTTTACATCTTTTTTCATTTTTCTTTTTAAATTTGGGAGCAAAGGATGTTTTTGGTCTTATTTACACCTACCTCCAAACAAGTTAAAGATTTATTAATGGGTAGGCAGGGAGCTTTTATATAGTATAAAATGGCTTCTCTTGTCACTACTGTGAACTCTGTAAAGGGAAAAAGTCTTGAACATCAAAATGTGAATCAAAGAAGCATGACTCTACAGGGAAGAAAGTTTTACCAGTTGATACTTGCGTGCATATGTGTGTAGACGTACCAAGGCTTTTATAATTTTTCTGAAAAGTAACTGCTTCTCTTGCTCAGGAGAGGCAAGAAGGTTTCCAGAAGATTGTCTTGGAAGGCACAGAGAGAATGGAGGATCAGGTAAGAGCGACTGATTGCATACAGCACACCGTCAAAAAACTATTTTATTGGATTCTAGAAGTTGGTGCTGCTGCTTATTTTTGAGATCCAGAAAGATGCCTTGGACTGGCTGAGTGGCCTGCAATGCACAGGAGGCAATCTTTGTGAAGATATGATGTTGGAAACTATGAACATATTGAAGGAAAATATTTCCCATCACGTTATGGGTAAAGTGAAAAATCTATGAAGAATATTATCTTTCAGATAAGGGAAACCACTTATTTGTACTTGAAAATCTCTGAAGTTGACAGCTTCCATAGATTTATACGTTCTCCTTGTCAAAGGTAGGTTTTTCCTAGGTCATTAACGTGTGAGGATACAAAGCTGATGCTTGGAGGCCTTCCTTTTGAAACAGAGATGTGGTTGTAGACTGCAGGTATGAGATAAAGGGACTTCCTCAATCTGAAAATGTGACCCTAGTTCTTTGTAAAGGAAAGATAGCAGAAATCATTTTGCATGTAATTATTGAATGAAAATGTATTTGTCTGCTTCTCTAGAACATCTAATTTTGGGATTGTAAAACTAGCCAATAACTGCATTTGTGGTACACTCTGGTAAAATGATCAAATTGTGTATGTCTTGTCTGAGCCAATCAAAATTCATTCAGAAGATTAACATAACAGGTTATAACGGGCAGGCAAAATACGGCCCGCAGGCTGCATCCAGCCCACCAGGCACTTTCATCCAGCCCATGGGCACCCACCAGCAAATTGTATCCAGCCCAGCCCTTCCTCCCACGATGGTGGGATTGAGGAACACACATATACACACACTTCTCAACATACCCTATTGTGCCTTGCTCCCACCCTCATGGGCAGAAGGGCCTGGCCTGGCCAGCATGCAGCCACCCCAGGGAAACTGCTCAGTTCCCCTGGCATCCCCCTTGCTCTGGGCAGCAGCTAAGAAAGTGATGGGGGTGGGGTGGA
This sequence comes from Alligator sinensis, assembly GCF_000455745.1. Lineage (NCBI taxonomy): Eukaryota > Metazoa > Chordata > Crocodylia > Alligatoridae > Alligator > Alligator sinensis. Next base: position 1,072,524 of record NW_005842177.1, read on the forward strand.
CTACAGCTGGGTGGGGGCAGGGAGTGTGGAGCCTCTGCCCAGGGGGGTGGCGGGAGCGTGTAGCTCGGCTGGGCAGGGGGGGGGTATGAGGGGGAAGGGACTGTGCACACACTTCCCCCTCCCCTCCACCCCCCATGGTGCACAGGCCCTGCGGGCTGCCAGCAGCAGACAGGGACACTTGGGATACTCATGCCCCATGCAGGTACTGATGCCCAGTGTCTTGTGGCTCTGGTCAGAGTTGTGCATGGGAGTGAGTAGTGCAGCCTCCCTGGTCCACCTCTATCACAGGCGCTCTGCATGGCATGGTTGCAGGTCCAATGCTCGCATGGCACTAGGGGAAGAAGTCCCGTGCGGGAGCCAGCTGCCTTCCTGTCACCATGCTGTGCAGGTCCCAGGACTTCACAGGGGAGCAGGGGCCAGGGCTCCCCTCTATTTCTGGCAGAGTCCTGGGACCTGCACAGCAGAAGGCTGCCAAGGCAGCCAACTCCAGTGCTGGGCTTCGCCCAGTGCTGCATGAGTGCAGGAGCTGCAGGCAGTGGGTGCTGAGCACAGCCAGGGAGTGGGGAGGTGGGAGTGTGTGTGGGGTTCCCACCCCCTCTCTTCACACAAGCCTCACACACTCACATCCCTGCCCCCACAATCCCTCACGTATACATACCCCCAACATACCCTATGCCCCCCTCACACACAGCCACAGCCCACCATACATGCACACGCTTCCCCAACACCCCCCCCCCACCACACACACACACACAAACAATGTATATATAAGGGTAAGACTTTCTTTTTGAGTTATTATACATTTCCTTCCATATATAGTATGTAAGCACAAATCATGACATTTTTTGTAATAAAATTAAAATATGTTATAGTAGGTGTTTAACTTTTAGTGCATGATTTGGTTTTTTTCTGGTTCCAAAATGGCAACCCTCCATTCCCAAAAGTAGTATTTCTTGAGGGCAAGGGGAGGGACTTCTGGTGGCAAAGGTCAGGGGTTAGGGGGCAGGACTTCCAGTCCCAATATGGTGACCAGGGTGGGGCTACCCATGTGGTGCTCCACAGCTCACCAAAACTCATTAAGAGGCCCTCCAGCCAAAGTAATTGCCCACCACTGGTTTATAATCAGCTGTTTGCTTCTGTTTCACTAGCGTTGAACATATGTATCATTTGCCTTCCCCAAAACAGAAAAGTAAACTTACATGACTTGTTGGTGTTGCACTATGGCTAGTAGCTTTCTATCTTGCATGCTATGCTTTTACTTCACAACACTTTATTTATTGCCCAGGGCCAGAGCATCATTCCAATGCTGACAGGAGAAGTTATCCCTGTAATGGAACTCCTTTCATCTATGAAATCACATAGTGTTCCAGAAGAAATAGATGTAAGTTCTTATGTTAGCTGCATTTTGAAAAGGAAGCACCTCTGCCCTTCCTATTTAGTGCTGCCTTTGGTAAAATAAATCATTGTTCCCAGAAATCATTATCCATTTTGAGTGTTTGGTGCAAGAAAGCTCTCCTAAATGGTATTTTTGGTAATAGTTTATGCCCCATGAATTATCACAGCATTAGCAGCAATTTTGATCAGCACTCTAGCTAAAATGGCTGTTGAATGGTGGTATTCTTTTTATGAAGGGAGAGGAAAGAATATTCCACTGGCAATAATATTGCAGCAAAGGAGTAGATCTTAATATTGAGATCCATTAGAATGTGGGGCAGTGTTCCTAAGGAAACAGCTTCACTGGGGCCAGTACAAACTATTCTGGATAGTGTACTAGGAAAATGCTGTGTTGGAAACAGTCTACCTTTTTAAGTGGAGGAGGAATAGAGTAATGGTATAACTACTCCTCTCTTGGTGTCTGGCCTCATTCAGAAATGTAAGACTGATTTTTTGTGGTTTATAACATACTCAATTCTTAAAATTTCCAAAACAGAAATGACTCAGGATCTTCTTGGGTTATCCCCAAATACTTTTAGGAATAGGAAATGATGTATTTTCTGGTGTATTGCATATCCTCATCTAAACTTTTTCTTTTCTTTTCATTCTCTTGCATTCTAGATAAGTGACACTGTCTTAAGTGATGATGACATTGGGGACAGTTGCCATGAAGGCTTTCTTCTAAAGTATGGTCTTGTTCTTTCTTTTATGCCATTGTGAAATAGTTGATGCTAGTATCTCATCAGTTGGTTGCCTGGATTCATGGTTAAGGGTTAGTTTTGGGGAAATTAAAAAAAAACCTGCTAGTACTGATTATAGGTTCTTCATATGTTTATCTGTAAGATACTGCAAAAATTGTTTCTTTTTTAAATGAATAGTCAGGGACTGATAAATCTTAAACCATACGTTCAGCAAAACGTAACTTTATCATCACTGAAATAATTGCATTAGATAAATTGAAAGGAATTATATGACTTTGAAAATGGTTTTAAAAAGGATGTAAGGAATAAAGAACAAAATTTTGGGTTATTTAGTACCTGAAAGTGGGGGGCTAGGTTATTGTAGAAATGGTGGCTAATAGTATCTACATATATTTTTCAGACTTGCATTAAAATAAGTTTTCTTTTTTTGTACATAAACAAGAACAGTTTACTAGAGCAGTAAATTATTGCATAAACATGTATTGACTTAATAATGCTCAACACTTCCATACTTAAGAGGCTTTTTAATAGGCCATCTTCTTCCTTAAAACCTCTCCATCAATAATCACCTGACTTAGATAATACCTACTTCAAAGAGGTAGCAATGTTTTGGGGTTTTTTATGCGTCGTCAACATTCTCACATTACCACCATAGAAGTCCAAATGCTGAAGATGTTAACATCCCATTTTAAAGCATTCTGCAGCTTTTTCCTAGGTTTTGAACCCTGTGAGATTACTAAACTTTTAGAAATATTTAAAGTAATATCGCTAAATGGCTAACTGGAGGGGAATCCAACTAAGAAATGGCAAGAGTAATTGATCCTGTGACAATGCAGCATTTTATTACTGCTCTTTTAAAACATAATTGTCATAGGTAAATGTCTGGTTTTCATTAAGATATTGATACCAAGATTGAGTGTTGTTTACTCTTTTATAATGTGCCTGTGCAATAATAAAACTGATTCCATGAACAAAGCTGGCAGAGCCACAAGGTGCATAAGGTTGAGCATTCTGCTTTGTGCTATTCGCAGTTGTATGTTTGAGGGGTAAGGGAGACTTCTGACTTGTGCAGTTTTAAAATATCAATCTTGGCATGCTCTTGTCTTAATTTTAATGCAACAAAAAAAAAAAATTAAGTGCCCATAAAAAAAAAACCTCTGACCACTTCAGATGTGTGGTTATGTATTCCTTTTGGAACATGCAAAATACAGCTGCAGACATGTTTTTTCACAGGTAGAGAGCTCCTTAGTGTTCACGTACTCTCTTGGATCCTAGTTTCTTTTGCAGTGAGATATAATAGCTTGTGCAAAGTCCACTATGGGATTAAGGCTCTGTTGTATTTTACTTACTTAATTTACTAGGCCCAGACCTGACTATGTGATTAGACTCCTTGTACACATGAGTGGTTTAAACACACTACAATACATGTTCTTCATGTTAAAGATAAATGATTTTTTACTTTGGCTTATCTTTGAGAATTGAGGAGAAGCTGTCTAACTGTAGGGTGTGTAAAAGTGATGTCCTTACCTAAAGGTCCTTAAGAACAGGTCATCCAAACATTGGGAGAGAGTCTCTGCGGGTGTTTTTACATGTGCTCCAGGGATGTGGGGGAGCACTTTAATTAGAGCAGCTTCGAGAGCCTCCGTAATTAAAGTACCTGAAGCATCTCGTGTGTCAGTGCCCCACACTTCAAAACAGTGGTGGGGGCACTTTATCTAAAGCTCATTGAACGAGTTTTAGTTAAAGTACCCGCACCGCCATTTTGAAGCGTGGGGGGTGCTGATACATGAGACGCAGAGGCTGGCTGGAGCATACTAATTAGCACACTGCAGCAGGCTTGATTAATCGAGTCATTGAGTCTGCTCCGATACGCTGTAATTACAGTGTGTCGGAGTAGCCTCCCAGTACTCGTACAGGCACCCTGCATTCTTAATCCTGCCAGTAAATAAGGTGATGGATTAAACGATCTCTTGAGGTTCCTTTCAGCCCTATGTTTCTGTGATTCTGAATGAATGATCTTATGCTTTAGCTGTTAAAGACATAACTGAGTTAGATGCTATAGTAACTTAAAATATTACATGTTAAGTTTGCTTAAGTTTGGAGAATCTTGTTTTAGTTCCAAAATGCATTTGGGTTTTGGTAAAGGTAAGTCTGGCTCTTGACTCTTTCATATTAAAATCATGCTTTTAGAAGATGAAGGATTTGCTGGAAAGTGGGCTGTTATGTATTAATCTGTATTTTGTTTAATTTGCAGTGCCATCAGTTCACACCTACAGACTTGTGGTTGCTCTGTAGTTGTAGGTAGCAGCACAGAGAAAGTTAATAAGGTAAATTCACTTTGTGATTCACTGGGTTGGATAGTGATTATTAGCACATCTGCAGCAATGTAGAAGTAGCAGGTAATGGGAAACAAAATATTTTTTTCAGTAAAATTTTAAATTGCCTGTAAATGCATTTGGCATTGTGTGGATGACAGCACTGTATTGCTATCAGTCTTGAATTGGGTGCACTAGTAATTGATGACATAGTCTGAAAAAGGGCTTATCAATCATGTTCTGATGACTTTTAGCAGCCAGTTTCATTTTGCTGACCCTTTGCTGACCCAGCATAAAAGCTGAGGCCAGTACTCAAGGGTAGGATTTAAGAATTAGATTTAAATTGTCCATAATTTGTAAACTCATGGGATCTAGACTGACTTTTTTTTTTACCAGTTACCTGTGGAAGTGAATACTAAACAAACAAAATTCTGTATAACTTTATTGTGCTGACTAGTTACCTGCCAAGGCAATTGTTCCACTGTGAATTGCTTCTGCACAGTATGTTTTAAGTCATCAATACATCCAGGGCCACTTGTATATTAAAAAATGTATGCTTGCTGGGGCAGTGATTCTCAGCCAGGATGATGCGACTCCCTGGGGTGAGATGCTTTTCAGGGTACTGGGAGCACTGTTAGGTATTCAAAAACCTACACAACTCATAAAATAAACCCGGAGATTTCGAATTAGGAATCCATTGTGTCAAAAGCCTTCTGACCTGTTGTGGTCTTTCAGAGTTCTTTGCGACAGAATTGCTGTATTAAAGAAATGATCACAAGTTAAGACCTGGTATTTTCTGAGAGGTGTCGTGTCTAACCAGGGGTGTCTTGAACCTAAGAAGGCTGAGAACCATTGTGCCTAGTGCTTATATCTCACCCATAGGATTTCCATGAGAGCATTTGGTGCATTGGATGAGATATATCAGATTTTGAGAAATGCGAATGTAGGACCCATGCATTCTGATCCTATTTCCTCATAGTTTTAGCCGTAAGTAATACAATTAAATGAAAGAAATAGCTTAATTCTTTAGAAGTTCAGTTCATATTTGAGTTTTCATTGGCGACATGGGAGATGCAACGTGCCAGTCCAGACTTAAAATGTGTGCAGGCCTACAGTGGATAGCTTGCTGTTGAAATATACATTTGCTAGACCAGGGGTGGGCAAAATACAGCCTGCAAACCAGATCCATCCACCAAGGGATTCTGTCCATCCCACAGTAAGTCCCCCTGCCCTCTCCAGCCCAGACATGTGGGGCAGCCTGGGCCATGGCATGTGAAGTCAGTTCCACTGTTCCTGGGCTCATGGCGGGGTGGGGGCAGCGTGGCAGCCACACTCAGCTTCCCAGCAGCCCCTGCCATGGTAGTTCCTTCCAGCTGCTGCTGCCAGTCTACAGCACTATACCTAGCCCTGCTGCCTGGACGCTCCAGCCTGTCCACCCCAAACTCACTGCTGGTGTGCCAGATGGGGTGGGCAGGGAGGCAGGGTCTCCATGGAGCCTGGCCTGAGTCCCCCGCAGGCCGGGCAGATGGGATAGGGCTGTGGGTGGGCGGGGAGTGGCATCCAGGAGCAGGCAGGAACTGGGGCTGTGACAGCATGGGGCTGGGGCCAGGGGCAGAGCTGGAATCTATTCCCCACACATCCCTACAAAGGGCACTGGTTCTGTGGGCAGAGATGTGTGGGGAGTAGATTGTGGCTCTGCCCTGGCCCTGCACTGTCACCACTCCATGATCCTGGGCCACACCCTCAGACACCACTCCCTGCCTGTGGCCCCATCCCATCTGCCTAGCCAAGCATGCCCTGTCTGGGGGAGGGTCCCAGGCTGATCTCCATGGAGGCTCAGCCTGCTCTATCTGGCACCCCTGGGAGTGGGTGAGGAGTGGACTGGCCCAGGACCAGATAGGATCATTCCCCACCTCCAGCCACGCTGGACTGGGTCAGCAGCCCTTTTCACCCCCCCACCCGCCCCCAGGGGCCCCCAACAGCTCACCAAAACTCCTTAAGTGGCCCTCCAGCCCAAATACTTGCCCACCCCTGCGCTAGACTTTTTGGAACTGTCACCCTTCAAAAGGGTACTTCCTGTCTGCTGTCCATACTCCAAAGATAGAGAGTACTGGCCAGATGCCTTAATGAAGGAGGACTAGGCTTAAAGGCCAGGAATATCAGGATAGTGTTATATTTTTTTTTGTCTCTGAAAGCTGCATTCTCAGGTGCTGTGCTCTCAGCCACAATTGATTGATTAAACTCTAATGGGAGACAACCTTCTCCCTTTTACATAAGTCTTTTTCACAAAGATGAGATCATTTTGAAACCCTGTTTTAAACCTTTTTCCTAAACTAATAACAGATTTTTCACTTGAATAAGAATGGTGCTCTTGTCTACTTTTTCCCTGAGTTCCCTGACTTGGCAGGCAACTATGTAGCTTGAATCCATAAAAAAGTTATTTGAGAAAAATAAGGGATAAACCTGCCTAGTTGTTGTGGGGAAGAAACCAAATGGGGGAAGTTCTTTTTTACTTAGACTCTTTCAAAGTGATAAGTAAATATTCAGAAATGCCAGTTTCATATGAATTGGAAGTATGTTTTGCACAAAGCGTGCCTCCCCCTATTGCCTCTATTGAAATATGTCTATTAAAACTTACTGATTTCTGGCAGGAGATTTAATTTCATTTCTGGTTGAATTCATTTCTGGCAGGGGATTTCATTTCATTTCTGGTTGAATCTATACTTCAGTATGTCTTTAATAGACAGACAAGATGCTTGTTTCAGTAGGTCTCCAATTTATTCCTGTTAAAGCTATTTGTCAATTCAATTACCCATCTGCAGTTGAGGTCTGCAGAAAGAAATAATGATAGAGAAACAAGGTTTTCTTCACTGGTGCATCCAATTCATTTGGACGGTTCCTTCTCCAGATCCACAGAGACTGTATTCCACATGTGTCCTCTAACTTACTCATTTGATTCAAAGGACAGAATGGGCTTCTGTAGTAACATCTTGTCTTGAAAGTGTTGGAGTGATGTTGTACCCCAGTTGGTTGAGGAATTGAGGGGCAAGGATTTTTGTGTGTGATATCTTTATCCCAACCATTCAGTTGGTCCAATAAAAGTTAAACATGCTTTTGAATGCGAGGCATTCTTCGTCGGGTCTGAGGAAAGAAGCCAGCTCAGTGATGATTAAAAACAATGTGTAGGACTGTGAAATTGGAAGTGAGAGATTCCCAGGAGCAGCAGACAATTAAGCAAAGAAAAGAAACTTGATTAATGAGAGGTCAGGAACCTTTCAAAAGGGAAGAGGGTGGTTATCACCTGCAGTGCAAAGGAAGAATTTCAGAAATCAGGTAAAGTACAGTGTGCTATGAAGTAAATATCAATGTTTAGTCCTTGGTTCTTCATGTCCAGCCAGCATATGGATTTTTGCTTCCAAGCCCATCTTTTAAGGGTGTTTTTTAAATTTCCCTTGAGCACAATGTATTGAGGTCAGAAAGGATGTGGTTGTTCTATGAAAAATGGGCTCCTACCGACATTTGTATGTCCCAGTCCTTTATATTTTTTCATAGTTCATTCCAGTGCATAGCTTCCATCTAGTTTCACCCATGTAGTTTACTATGAGGCCATTTGGTGCATTGGATCAGATGTATCACTTTTTGAGAAATGCAAGTGTAGGATCCATGGATTTTGTTGGATTCATTATGGGAGGTGTTGATCGTTAAAGCAGTGGAGATGTGTTGACATCTATTGTTAAGACAAGGTTATCTCCCAATACAGTCCTGGATGGAGAATCATAGAAAATTAGGCCTGGAAGGGACCTCAGGAAAGCATCCTTTTGTAATGGGGGGCCCAAAATTAAACAGAGTACTCCAGATGTGGCCTCACCAGTCCTGGATATGGGGGAATAATCACTTCCCTTGACCTACTGACAACACACTTACCAATGTAGCCCAGTATGCCATTAGCTTTCTTGGCAGGAAGGACACAGTGGTGGCTCATTCAGCTTATTGTCCAGTGTAACCCCCAGGTCCTTTTCAACAGAGTTGCTGCCCAGCCACTCAGCCCTCAGCCTGGACTGGTGCTTTGGATTGTTCCACTCTGAATGCTAGCCATATCCTCCAGCATATCTGCTCCCCCCCCGCCGCAGCTTGGTGTCATCTGCAGACTTGCTGAGGGTGCACTCTATGCCATTTTCCAGGACGTTGATGAAGATATTGAACAAAACTGGCCCCAGGACTGACCCTGGAGCACTCCACTTCATACTGGCTGCCAACTAGACATTGAACCATTAATTACTCCCCTCCAGCCAGTTTTCTATCCACCTTACAGTCCAGTCATCCAGCCCGTACTTCCTTAGCTTGCCTGTGAGAATGTTTTGGGAGACGGTATCAAAAGCCTTGCTAAAATCAAGGTACACCACATCTATTGGTCTCCCCGTATCCACAGAGCCAGTTGTCTCATGACAGAAGGCAATCAGGTTGGTCAGGCAACTTGCCCTTGGTGAATCCAAACTGATTGTTCATAATCACCTTCTTCTCTTCCAAGTGCTTAGAAAGGGACTCCTGGAGGACCTTCTCCATGATTTTTCCAGAGACTGAGGTGAGGCTGACTGGTCTGTTGTTCCCTGGATCATCCTTTTTCCCCTTCTTAAATATGGGCGTTATGTTTGCCCTTTTCCAGTCATCTGGGACCTCTCCCAATCACCAAGAGTTTCCAAAGATGATGGGTGGCAGCTGTACAATCACATCACCCAATTCCGTCAGCATCCTAGGATGTATCCCATCTGGTCCCATGGACTTGTATATGTCCAGCTTTTCTAACTTTTCTGATTTTGCCATCTAATGACTCATATGCTGCCATTAAGGCATAGGAGTTTTTCTCTTCTGTGTTAGTTATAGCACATATGAATTACAGTATTTTCTGGGCACTGCATTGGTATACATCAGTGGTCTCCAGCCTTTTTAAGTAGGAGATCACCTTTGGCATTTAAAACCAACCCAAGGTGCACTGCCACCACATCCTGCCCCTGCCCAGCAGGTAAGTCTGTGGGGAGGGAAGGGGGGGCAGATCGAGACAGAGGGAGAAAAAATTATTTGGGGGCCTACCTCCCCAGCAGGTAAGTCCCACCTGGCCAGGGCCCCACTCAACTTAACCCTGCTCCTGCCTCTGTGGCAGTCCCTCACCATGGCGGCTTCTATCTAGCCCCTGCCCTTTCCCTCTTCCACTGACTGACCTCCTGGGTTGGGGCGCACACATGCATGTACACGGGCACTCAGCCCACCCCAGCCTCAGATCAACTCCAAGAGGCTCTGAGATCTACCAGTGGATCAAGATCCACTGGTTGTTGACCACTGGTATACATAGTTCTGAGTTGTGAAGCTATGACATAAGATGCCTACAGTGTGCCTCCATAGAGGTAATATGTGTAGAGAACCTCAGTTATGGAGAAGGAATCTTCCCACACTTCGTTTTTTGTTTTCCTTCTTATTTATGTTGTCGTAATCACAGAGTCCCAGATTACTTTACAGGACTGGAACCTTTTTCTGTAATAGATTCTTCTTACAGAACTGGGAGGTAGTTTTGTTCAAGTGTGTGCATGCATAGTGCATGCTCATATTAATATGAAAGAGGCAAGGATGTCTTAGAGTCATATCTTTAATTGGACTGACTGTGTAGTTGGGATAAAGTTAGAAAAGCTTTCAAATGCAAGACATTCATGAATGCGTGACCTGAAGAAGAATGTCTTGCTTCAAAAGCTTATCTGACTTTATCCCAACTACATAATTGGTCCAGGAAGAGATCACCCTAAGAAATATTTGCTTCCCACTTAATTTCTGGACCATCACAGCTACAACATCACTCTTATACTACAGTATTTATAGGACATGCTTCCAACAGCAGGGAGAGTGGTGGTAAGCTCTTTGAGGTTGTGCTTTGTATAGGAGACTGCTTAGTACTGTGGTGTTCTAATTCATGAATAGGACTTGTAGTCAAAACCACTGATGCAACATACTACATTTCTATGTAAATGTAAATACAAACTATATTTAGAATACATATGTTTTCAAATTAGATGCTACGTGACTTGCAGAAAAACTAATACGGGAAAAAAGTAGATTGCCTTGGCTATCACATGTTTTGATTTACACTGAAAATTTTGTGATGATGGCATCTCTGTCCAGGTAATCAATAAAAGGTAAAATCTGCTTCATTGTCACAAAATATGCATGAGAAATATGATGGACAAGCTGTTGACCAAGACTACTAAGCATTATTTTAGGGTTGTGGCAGAAGGGCGACACCTGAAGTTTGCATTGCTGCAGTAATGAGTCTTATTAGTATCACAGTGTTTTGAAAATAATATTGAGCAAGCGTGATATTTAAAACAAACAAACAAAAAAGCTGGAGAAGCCTATATCAGTGTAGAACAAGGGCATATCTCTTAAAAGTTGCACCAGTGCTTCTAACTGTATGTGTTCTTTGAACCGCAGAAGGTTGCCAAAGCCAAGAAAAGATGAAATTTTCTGAAGAGCTTGGCCACTTAATGAAGTGGCTGGCAAGTCAAGAAAGCTCAGAATTTTGGACAGTTTCTAAGATTTGGCTGAAGTTGTCATTGGAGACTGAGAGCAGTTTCATTTGAGTGCTGGGGATGGAAGCCAAAATAAGGAGAGCCTACTTTGGAATCAGAGGAGAGGAACTCTAAAAGCAATTATATGTAGCACATGTAATCATTGTAAAGATAAAAGGAAGATGAAGGTGGTAGTTTTAGAAGGCTGGGAATGAAGAAAGTATGTTTGCAGTGTGAGGGGAAAGAGCCAGAGGAGACTGGTATTAAACAAAAGAACAAGTACTTGTATTTTGAGGAAGTCTATGCAAGTATGTTCTGTTTGTCTGTCTTTCTGAAGGTGCACTCACTTTTGCACTTCTACCTCAAATATTTGTTTGCAAAGTAAATACAACAGGGGCATCTCTTTTTTTTTTCATTCTTAAGAAAGAATTTTATTGAACTTGTAAATTATCTGCTGTTTTTGGCATCCTATGATCATTCAGCAGTTCATAATCTCAAGTTGTAGGTGCCTTGGGGCATAGACCATGCTTTCTTTTCAGTATGGGTAATGACAGATCTGCTAGATCAGGGCTTGGCAGCTTTCCCACCATGGGCTAGAGCTTGCAATCCAGCCCCCTGCGGTGGGTTGCAGATCTTTGGTCCCCATGCACCCAAGCTGCCTACACTTATCCATTAACACCTATTTTAGTTTACTTCATTTTTGAGCAGTATAACTTGCATTTTTATTTTAGTCTGGTGAGTTGTTCTGACTTAATTATTCATTTGAAATGTATATGTTAATTCTGGTCAAAAGTTGTCCAGAGCTATGTTCTAAAATCAGTGCAGTCTTCACTAGTGTCTGCTCTTTTTTTTTTTTTTTTTTTTTAAACATAACTTTTAATATTACAGATAGTGAGGACACTCTGTCTCTTCCTTACTCCATCAGAACGGAAGTGTTCCAGACTCTGTAGAAATGAGTCTTCCTTCAAATATGAGTCGGGGCTCTTTGTACAAGGATTGCTTAAGGTAAGTCCATTTTGCCTTTAAGTGTTGCACAGCTAAATTTTACTCTGTTCCAGCTAGAAAAATCCTTCTGTATTTCAATTGTTGATAGTTTTTCCTCTTCATTTGATTTCTGCCATCAGTGTTTAGAACCAGGCTTATCCCTATTTCTGTGGCTTTTTGTTTTTAACACTGCTAACATTTCAGCTTGTCGCTACTGTGTCCCTTTTCTTTGATGATACTTTTGTTTGTATTGTCCCTTTGCTTTGGGAATACATCTGTTTATTGATCCGAAAGGTATTAAGTTGCCTTCACTAAGTAAATCATGCTTGCAGAAAAGAATGTTAGTTTCCAGTAGGTTAATGTACTAGGAAAAGTACTTTCAGATAATTATTAGAAATGTTTGAAGCTTGTTTAAAAAAAATAAGACTGATATTGCTCAAAGATGTTTCAGTCTGAATTTGCCAGGCAAGATGTACACAATTGTAAAATGACAGGAAAATAAGAATTAGATTATTAAACAACAGCACAATGTGTCAAACTGGAAGTGGGGAGCAGAAGATCAATACGGTGGAGCATAGAAAGTAAAGAAGGGAAAATGTCAAGACCCAATTGCACTTTAAATGTAATCCCTGAGAAAGGTACAGTGAGTCTATGCCAGTGCAGGAGCAGGCCAGAAGCCATAATCTAGATTTTAGTCTCCCTCTATTCCACAATGGGAGTAATTTAAACCATCTTTGTATGGCACAGGCTACTTCCCTTTCCATGCCACTCCCTTTCCATGGCCAGTAGGATACTGCTTGCTTAAAATCACACTTAGGTTATACTATTGCTGTTTTTAGCCTTGTATATTGCCTTGATTTTTGTGTGTGTAATATGTCATGTTAGTGTTGTACCATTTGCATTGACACTGGAAAGGTGTCACTAGCAGCCACACAGTGATGTATGTAAAACTACTTCTTGATCCTTCCAATGCTTCTATCTATATTAAGGCATTAATCCAGTGTAACAATACAGTTTTATAAGATATATAAACGCACCTCAGATTGCTCCTGAAGTGAATATTTTTAAAACATAAGTCTGTTTCCTTAATACTGTCTTTCAGATACCTGTTCTTTCTTGTAACTAGAAGACTTTAATTCTTTTCACTGTAACAGGATGCGACTGGAAGCTTTGTGTTGCCCTTTCGTCAAGTAATGTATGCTCCATATCCCACTACACATATAGATGTGGATGTCAACACAGTGAAGCAGATGCCTCCCTGCCATGAACATATATATAACCAACGGCGATATATGAGGTCTGAGCTGACAGCATTTTGGAGAGCTAATTCAGATGAAGAGATGGCTCAGGATACCATTATCCATACTGATGAAAGCTTCACACCTGACTTGTATGTACTGATCCTGTACTTTTTCTCAAAATTATATAGCTCAGAAGAGTGTATTAGTATAGCCTTTACATATTAGCATATATTTGCTAATAAAATCTATTTATGTTTACTCAGAACTGCTTTACTTAGGATAAACCGCCTGGTATTTGTGTTCTTCATGGGAGGGAAACAGTGTATAGCAAGTTTAAAATATTAACAAAATTATTGCTCAATATTTCATTAGCACTTGTTCTTTAATGTGTGTTAATTATCTTTTAATAGGGGTTTGGTTATTTTGGTTTTAAATAAAGATGCTGTACAGTAAAGTTCATTTTCAAGTCAAGTGATGGTTAACCATTTAGTGCTTCAGGGCTGTCACTTTGCCTTATATTCTTAAAAATAACTCACTGAAATGTATTTTTATTTCAAATGTTGTTATAGTTATTTGTCTGGAAGAATTTACTCTTTTTGCCATGCACCAATATAATGCATTCATTGCTGCCTCATGATTTTTTTTTTTGCCTGTTTTTTCATAGGAATATCTTTCAAGATGTCCTGCATCGAGATACATTAGTAAAAGCCTTTCTAGATCAGGTAATGGCTGCCCTTTTAGAAGGAACAAAAGATAAAAGCAGTGCATTGCTCTGCATAACAAATAGCTTAATATAAACAGATCCTTCCCTGCATTGCTGCAAATGACTGAATTGGCATTAAATAGATATGAGTTTGTGCAGAAATGTAATTGCTTGCTAGTTGCAAGTTGCTTCAAAGCATGTATGACACACAGCAAGAATATCAAAATTGCATAGGCTGCCCACATAGACTTCTTGAGTTGATGCTGTGATCCTTTGAATGGATAGATAGCACAAAGCAGCAAATATTTTGAACTGGAGTGCAGAGGGGTGAGGGAGAATTGCAAGATCATGGGATTGTTCGCTGGCCAAGAGTATAATTAGAAGTTGTTTTCAGTTTAAAGTGCCTGGCTGCTCAATATACCTGCTGCAGGAACCCTCAGAGAACTGCAACTTAAGTTTAGATTCATTCTTAGGATGGAATTTGAATGATATAACTTAACATGTAACATGTCTAGCTAATTTTCTACTGTTACTTTTAACAGGTCTTTCATTTGAAACCTGGCTTGTCTCTGAGGAGTACTTTCCTTGCACAGTTCCTGTTAGTCCTTCACAGAAAAGCTTTAACTCTTATAAAGTACATAGAAGATGACACGTAAGTAAAAAGATAATGGAAAGGGAGGGTATGGGAATATCTTGCTGTTCACTAAAAATAATTCTGTACTGTAAAAATGTTTGTTTGTTCCATTACTTTTGCAGGCAAAAAGGAAAAAAGGCTTTTAAGTCTCTTCGGAGCTTAAAGATAGACCTTGACTTAACAGCAGAGGGCGATCTTAACATAATAATGGCTTTAGCTGAGAAGATCAAACCAGGTCTACATTCCTTTATCTTTGGGAGACCCTTCTACACTAGTATGCAGGAACGTGATGTGCTAATGACATTTTAACAATACATTGGTGTGTGGTATTGCAATTCTGGATGTTGCTGAACGAGTTACCAACATAAACACCACTTCCCTCTGGGCAAGCTATGTCCTTCTTCTCTTATGCAGCACTATATAAATAAAGTAACACTACAGTCCATCAGAAGTGAGCAGGCAGCATTATTCGGTGGAGAGTCACTTCAGTCAAAGAAGTCTTTTTCAGAAGAATCCCTGTTTTGTGTGTGTGTACACGTTCCCCAGTGGAAATTAATATTTCTGCAGATTTTGTTAGAGGTTCATTGTGTAAACTTGGCCACAATTGAGGTTTTCAGAATCACAAAACATTCTGGCTTAAACTAATTTAAAGGAAGGGTTTTTATATTCTCCGAAGAGATCGCACAACTCTTTCTTCCTTTCCTCCCTCCCACACATCACTTTCCTTCAATTTTATGTCAGTTTCCTCCATTCTGCTAATTGTATTTCCTAGTATGGTAGAAAACAAATTCTGCCCTGCAGCATGGGGCCCTTTCATCTGTGAACTAGAAAATGGAAAAGAGATATTTCTGTTTCTTCTTTTATTCTGTCATCTGTGATGTTTGCATGAAATCTACCTTCCTTTTCCCCTCCATTCCAACTCCAGTGAAAACTTTTGGTTATCAAAGCTGAAGAATTTTTTTTAAAACCTTGAAAAGGCAAGAGAGGACAGTGCTTTGCAGTGTCATTCTTTGAAGCAAAGTGCTAACATTTTGCAGATAGATAGAATAAAACTGATGGATAAAATACTGCTTTTAAAACCGGGTCATTATTTTTGCTGCTTTGTAGGTATAAGTGCCAAGCAGGATATTCTGTCACTGATTATGTTGGACCATCATGCATTTCAGTGTTTAATGACCCAACATAATTGAGCTCTTTCAAAACACAAAACACGAAAATTTGATTTTATGCTTGAATAGCAATTGCCAATCTTTTCTTGTATCACCTGCTGCTATTTTTCTCTATTAATAAGAGCAAGGGCCAAATTAAGACATTAGACCACCTGTGTCTTTTCTTTTTGGAAACAGATGCAAACAGACAGCTATTTTTTTTTCATATTGTTTTTATCAATATATTCATTGTAACTTAACTGATAAATTGAGATGGTTGTGAACTAATATGAATAGTGAAGTTCTTGGATAAAGCCAAACCTGATTTGCTCGGATCCTAATCTTTCCTCCATCTCCAGTTCACCTCTGTTGCTTGTTCTGGTTTTCTTGGAGAAGATAAAGGGTAGGAAGAAGATGGGACATATATTTTACCTGCTTTTCACTTTTTATTTCTTACTTGAATAATCTGAACTTTTGAATTCATTTTCAAGTTTCCTAGAGACGTTCAAGATTTTGCCATCATACTGCATGCTCTGCTGTAATCAATAATCAATCTGCATTGCATGCTGCTTTTTTGCCAAAGGTAGGAATCTACTTCTAGAAGTGCAATGTATTAGTGTAAATGCAATGACTGGAGGTTACTTGTCAAAGAACTGTCCTTGTTATCCTGTATTTCTAAGTAAAGTTGTTGATTTCCTACTACACCCCTTTTTGGAGTTTATGATGAGATGGTTTTCTCTTTAAACTAGCCATTTTCTATGACCCTGTTCTGTTAGGTGAAAGACAGTCATGCTTCTGATGTATTGCCTCCCTTAAAAAGGGATATTGTCAAATACCAAATGTCCAAAATGTATCATTTTCTTTTAGGAAAGTGTATTCTGCAATCCAGATTTTTAGAACTTAATTTTTAAACAACTTGGATGTGCAGGTGTGCACCAGAGATGCATGTGCAATTATTTTGATGGCACATGAAAGTCAATTATGTGCAAATGGCCATAATTTGCTATTCGTCTACTCAGTTACCTGATTACATGTATAATCACATGTGGTCAGTTTATGGCTCTCTTTTTTTTTTTAAAGAGTTTAAGTAGGAACCTTGCAAAATATATCAAGCTCTTGGATACCCTTCCCCCAGTTTCTCACCAGGAAAGCCATTGTTAGAATTATGCTGACATATTCAGTGATATAAAGATTCAGATTCTATTTTACCTTTTTGTTGTTAATTTTCTTCTGCATTTTAGTCAGCTTGCCAACTAGAAAAGGGCATAATTGACAAAATATCTGACTCAATTTTCTGAAATGTAAGTAATTAAGGGGTTGATGTCCAACTGGTTTTAGATGCAGAGATGGAATTAATCATTCTAGCTTGATAAAGCTTTGACACTACTAACATTGAAGCTCTGTTGTTTGAAAATATGTTAGTGTTCACTCTGAAATAACTAAATGCTGGAAATTTGTTCAGCTGCTAGTTTTGTTGCACTATTGTCATGGGTACAGATTGTACAGTGAAATAATTTATTAATACATTTGCATGCTGTGTTGTAAATCTTTTTGCTCAGGAGAAGAAAGACTTTCTAATAAAATGCACGTTATTTTATTTGTTACTCTTGAGCTTCTCTTGAATCTTTTTTTACAGAAACATAATTCTGCGTACAAGGTCAAGTGAGTTAAACTATTTTAAAAAATTATGGGAAAAGTTCCCTCTTTTTTTCCCAGAATGAGAAGAAAATTTTTGTCTTCCAAATGCAGGATTTTAGGCTACATTGGTGAAGGCATTAAATATAATTGACACTTGGCAGCATCTTTGAGTAAATACAAGACAACTAGTAAGTATAAAGATGCTAGTCTTCTAAAATTGTATACTTCAGAACTCAGGGTCTCTGATTCTTCATGGTTCAGTTTATTTCCAGAGATAAATGGAAGTTTTTGAGTGTTCAGGCCCCTTACATGTCTAAATGTAGATTTAGAAGCCTGAAACTAGGTTCCTGATTTTAGAAAATAAAACTTTTCACCAGGTATGAGAATTAAGACCATGTCTTTTAAGGAGTGCCTGCGGCTCATTTGTATGTCTAGTAAGCAACTCCTTGGACCTTTTTTAAAGGGTCCTATATTGTCTGTTTATCAAGTAATCTGCTTTGCATGGGAGTGGAATATAGTTTATAGGCTTCTTTGGTGTTGGAAGGGTGACTAGCTTTAGAAGATACTTTCTTTTGCAAGTCCTCCCCTATTTGGCACAGCTGCCATATCCACATCTTTGGTCACTTTCTGCTGCCCCACTCTCTGGATGACTTGTTATTAAGCTATAATGTACATAGAGTTACATTTCCCTCCCACACACATGCACACACTTCTCCCACTTACCTAGGATCACTCCTGCTTGGCAAGAATTTGAATGTAACATCAGCTTTCCATCTCAGAATTAGTGACTCTGTCCACAGTGGGTTTTTTTCTTCCCCATCCAACAGCACACTATGCCACCCCAGTTGAAGCACAGCAGTCCCTTAAGCAGACTTTTGCCTCAGCAACAATTTTATTACCAGTGAAGGGAGTATTCGAGCATGAATTTATATTCTCAAAATTTGACTGATGCTGAGACATTAATAGTAGGGTTCATCCAATATTTGTAGCGTATTCCTTATGTTAAGTGATACTTCCTCACTTCAGATGTAATAGGCTATATAACAAGTCAGTATTGGTTGTGCTGTTTCTTGTGTTTCAGCAATAAACATACTAAGGACCATACAACATCACTCTATGGCTTATCGTACCCCCAATAGAACAGTGTAAGGTACTTAATCTGTGTCCTGTTTTTGGCCTACAATTGTCCTTTATTTCATTCAAATGTAAAAGGACACTTCCCTGGGCAAGTAGGCCTTTTCTTTTTTTTGCCAGTGGGGAAATTCTGTGGGCGGGTGTTTACATGCTAGTCCCTGGAATATACCTTAAGTTGTTTAGAGAATGCTGCTTACTGAACCATTCCTAAGTTGCACACGTTTTGTAGCAGCACCGGAAGCAGGAGACTAAGAATAAATTTGACCACACCTTAAGATCAGTGCACAAAAACCCATGATCCTAGCAGTGACTCGTCAATAAGTCTGACTTCAATGCCTACTAATATAGAGCTACTTTGTACAAAAATTACAACTACAGACTGAAATACAGAAGTAGTACTACTAGACAGGTAGGGTCTGAAGAGCCAAGTCTCTGTTCTGTTCCTATATTAAGAAATGTCTAGTAGGGCATTGCAGTAACAACTTTGCTCCTATCTTGTTCACTTTCTTCATAAACTGATCACTAGTAATTTTAGTTTTCTCCCTTCAAGATAAGCTACACTTGAAAGGTTGCTGGCACTTATCAGGATAGAGACATTTCTTAAAAGAAACTTCAGGACATCAGATGTATGGATGGGAAACAGCAAAGTCTTTGAAAAATGAGAGGGCAAGTTAATAATGCTGGAGATTCAGACATCCAATGGGGGAAAAATCAGAAAAGTAGTAATAGAGGACAAAAAAATTTAGACATAACTAATATATGTGAAAAAGACAAAACAGGAGTAAAGTTGGGAGGGGTGGCAGAGCAATAGATAAACTTAAGTGTGACAGCATGAAGAAGCAATGGTCTGGCCTGGATTGGTATGACAAGTGATCCCTGGCCCTAAGGCTAGGGACAGAAGTTGCACCTAAACCAGTTTAAGTGATCAGAGACTGGTTTAAACCTGTAACAGAACAGAACTTCAGTGCACATAAACCAGTTTCAAAATGACCAAAACTGGTTTGAGATGAACATGGTTGAATGTAATATCAGACTTAACTGATTGAGGTCAAACCAGTTTATGGAACTTCTGTCCCAGACTCCTTCCTGGTTTAGGTTAGATCAGAGGCCCCCAGCATGTTCCGCAGCCCTGGGCTGGGCTTTTCTCTCCATTCCAGCCAAGTAGGGTTGGCCCCACTCCTCTCCCTAGCCAGAGCTCTACCACTGCTCCTGCTAGCTGAGAAGCTGGTGGGGATGTGAAGTTCTGCTTTGGCATGCAGCCCGTCTGCCTGGCAGTGGGGCAACAGCCCCTGCCAGGGGTCCCCATCCCTGCTCACTGGCTCGCTGCTCAAGTGGCAGGAGCTGGAAGGTGGCCAGACTCCAGTAGCCTGAGGGGAAGGGGGAGTTTTAACACCCCCACCCCACCATCACAGTGGGGGAGCGGCATGGACACTTATAGGCTTCGCTCATGTACTCAGGGCTGTGGTGGCCAGACACCAGTAGTCTGAGGGAAAGTGGGGCATAGCATGGGCACCAACACGGTGCTGGGTCTGTTCCACAATGAAGATCCTGTCAGGCAGGGCCCACACCACAGCACCTGGGTCAAGTCTCTTGGAAGAGTGGTGAGGCCCAATGCCATGGTGGGTCTGGCCACAGGGAGGAGGGATCTGACCTGGCTGCAGGCGCGGTGGTGGGATGGAGGGGAGCCGGAGCTAATCATGAAGCCAGGCTCACTGCTGCCTCCTGCTGTGACAGCGCAGTCCAGGCTGCGGCAGCCCTAGGGGGCAGGGGGCAGTGCCCGCTGCCTCCAGCCCCATGTGGGGGCCATGGTTTGCAGATGGACTGCAGCTGGAGTGTGACTCCATGCCTTGCCCTCCCACTCCTCGTGGCAGCAGCGGAGCAAACCATCACAGCAGGCAAAGGTGAAGCACCTGTCATCTGCCTCCTGCTCATGGCAGTGCTGGGTGCACAGAGTGGGCTGCTGCAGGCCAATTGCTGCCCATGCTGGGGGGGCCAGGCCAGACAAGCTGCAGCAGTCCATTTCACTGGCTCTTTCAGACTCAAGAAACCATATTCCTGCAGGTTTCTGTCCTGTCGTGCAGCCTTCATGTCTACACCATCTGACTTCCTTCCCAGTCATTTAAATTTAGAAATAAGTCATGTTATTTGCAATGAGATATAGGCAGATGAAACAATTTTCTGTAATCTGAATTGAGGAAGATGTAAAGTGATGTCTACAGTAACATATCTGGATACACTGAGTGGGGGGGAGGGGGCAGAATTCCAAATGTTCCAGTCAAAAATGGAACTTCCAAAATGGATTTTTCCAAACCAGCCAGTCCTCTCAACAACTACTTCAGAAATTTTCTTAGGCCTATCTATTTTCATATTTGAATGGGTTTCTTTGTTTGTGCAAGAACAAATGTGCTATTTCACTGTCATGTGTTTAAAGAGATGATTGTTTTGCTTGACTAGTCTCGTGGATATGCCAGCGTCATGATCTGACTTATTAGTTCCAGAAAAATGTCGGCTTCAGAAATAACATGATACTCATTAGTGGAAGTGAAACATCAAATCTACAGAAATGGTTTTAAGTACTTGACTGCAAACTGTTTATTCTCTGACTTAACATAACAGTCTCATTTCCACTGAACTCTTGCATAGTTCTTCAGTAGATGTATGGTTTGGTTTATATTGCAAATTATACTGTTGCATGTGAATTTGCCATATTTCATTGATCATAGATCTACAAAATCTGCCAGTCTGACAAAGTTCAAAATACCCAAATCTAACTAGACTAGGCTGTAAAACATCAACATCGGAGTCCTCATTTAAGGGTTTGTCCACACTGCAAATGGGTCTGCTGGGACCTCCATGATTAATATTTATTAGAACAGACCGGGGCAGTGCTGGGATGGGGGTCAAAAGTATTAATGTGGTGTATAAGCAAAGTGGAAATTTAAAGGTAAATATTTTGGCACTGAACCTCAACTTATACACCATAAATAAGAACTGAGTTAAACACAGGCCCTCTTTTACAGATGCAGAGACAGTAATTTGGCATGGGATGAAGAAGAAATAAGTGAACAATGTATGCCAGTTTTAGGACCTCGACTTTTGCTCCTAATCCTAGTCCAGTGTATGGACCAACGGGTATAAATAAGCGTTGAAGCACAGTTTACTGAGTAGGGTAGGAATTAGTCTGAGTTACATTATAACAGCGGTATAGGTATTTTTTTCTAAATTTAGGCTAGATTAAAATACATACTTGAGTGCTAGGATGTTCAGTGACTAATTTTTTTAGTGTCTAGGCACTTGGGCTCCCTATAAAGTGCATGGAGAGAAAATACCTTGGGCACTTCACAGTGGGATTCAAAAGAGCCAGCAAGCTGAACAGCAGTTACCCAGGATGAAACACTGACAACAGACACACCTGGCCTCAAGTGCCTTACTCCAAGCAGGACCTGCAGGGAGGTGCCTTCTTCCACTCAGGACTCAGCTCTAAACCTGTTTCTGCTTTCCTCTCAAAGGACTATTTCATGTAATGATTAAATAGCATCCAAGACACTTTCCTCCCCTACTCTGATCCTGCCCATCAAGCAGTCTAACCATCAGCACAAAAGAATGCCCAGTGTTACTTTTTCTGACCCAATATGTTGCTTTTTCTGTTAAGTGGAACAGTTTTAATAGGGGAAGAGTGCTAGTGTTCCCATCCCAAACAGTTTAGTGATAGATGATTAGTATATTCCCTTGGCAGACAGAAGATGTATGTTTATACCTTTCTCAGCCAGAGAGAGCCTAGGTCTCTGACATCCTGAGTGTGTGCACTAACTTCTAGATCAATGGTTCTCAACCAGGGTGCCACCACACTGTAGGGTGACTTGGGATCCTTTCAAGGGTGCCATGAGGTGCCCTACAGTGTTAGCACTCTTAGGTTTACAAATATGATTCGCAAGATAAACCCAGAGATTTCAAATAGAAATCCATAGCTGTGCTGTCCTGAGTTCTTTGCAACAGAAACTGCTCTATTTTTCTGTAGGCAAAAAAGAGTGAAAGTTAGCTGGCATTTTCCAAGGACTGCCTCAAATCTATACGTGGATGCCATGAGTCTAAAAAGGTTGGGAACCACTGCTCTAGATCAGTGGGGCTCAACCTTTTAGCCCCACAAGCTGGATGGGTGGTGTCCAGTTGATCCATGGGGCTGGATTTGGCTGCTGAGCCCAATCCAGAGTGGGTAGGGCCCTATCCAGCCAGGTAGAGCAGGGGTGGGCAATTATTTTGGATGGAAGGCTGCTTACAGAGTTTTGGCAAGCCATCAAGCGCCGCATGACACGCAGCCAGGAGCAGATAAATATTAGTTTTCTAATTTTTTTAGGGGACCCGTGGGCCAGATAGAATGGTCTGGCAGGCCGTATCTGGTTTGCGGGCTGCATTCTGCCCACCACGGGTGTAGAGGGAGGTGAGGGTAATCCTACAGATTTGGCTTGTGGGTTGGGGGTTGAGCACCCTTCTCTAGATGATTGTATAAGATGGGGAGGGGCTGAATTTCTCCTGTCTGAATGAAAATGGTGCCTGCCACTGTTCTGTGTACAGCTCAGTCTTGTAGGTATATGTTCAAAGTGTTCACACTATGCCTACTAAAATGGGCTTGTCAGGGTAGTAGGCAGGGGAACCACCTAATTTGTGGATCCCATGAAATAATGCTGAGTTGCCACATGCTGACAGGACTGAAATGCTTCTGGGCACGTGCAAAAAATGTCAGTGTAGGTGGCTCAAGATCTTTGCTGGCAACACTCTGACACCTCCCTGGTCAGGTGTGGGTTTGAGGGTGGGGATTTGGGTTTGAGCAGGTGCTTTCTAGGTGCTTAAATTCAAATTAAGGTCACTCTTTAATCTCGCCTGTAGTGTAGGCAAACTGCCTGGCTGGGGGAACCAATCTTGGTCACTAGCTTTTCCCTGGAAAGAAATTAGTTCCTTATATGCCCTTTCAAGGGCTTGTAATAGAGAAAGAATAGGATGCTTTTTCTGTTTGAAGATATTAGTCTCAAATTCAAACAGAGTATTTATGTAGAGATTGAAAATATTTTTGTTTTTTACCCAAACCAGAAAAAAGAGCTCATCAGAACAAAGTTGGTAGTTCTTCTCCTGTATAGTGAAAGATCAATTCTTTGGACTGTAAAAAAAGGAGTTCTGTCAAGTAATTGAAATACCAGATGTTTACATACCACACAGTCCTCTCCCATTCTCTCTCTTACTTGTTTCATAAGAAGGACCTTCCTCTGTGTGGGCTATGCTTATTGGCACCGACTGGGTTACAGTCCAGTGGTGGATGAACCAATCTAGTAATAGCTGGTGGGATTTCAAATATTTGTTGTACAAAGAGAAATAAAATGTTCTGGGAAAACAATTAGAGAAAACAACACATTGACAAAGCAAAAACAAAATTGTATTGACTGCAATTAACTTGGTCTTGGGCATGTTTAAAGGTCAGTGTTCAATCTAATGCAATCCAGCACTGGGGAGGTAGAGTGACATATAAAGGCCTCAGTTAAGTGGGTGGAGACACGAGCGGAAGGTGAAAAACCAGAAATGGGAACTGGAGCAATGAAAATGGTCATTTTTGTTAGGAGAGACACAGATGGCTAGGGAACTACAGTAGTTTGGGAGACATTAAGGTTCATGGTTTGTGTGTAAGCATGTATGTGTGTGGGACACTGGTGGATGCACAGGGAGAAGAAGGGAAGAGGAGAACATTGATTAATGGGATGTGTGGAGGGGATATCTAACAAGTGATGACCAGAGATCCGGGCTTTCTGTTTCTCGCAGGAAAATGGAAATAAGTGGATTTTCCCTTTTAACTGAGAAAAATTCGGATTTTTCATTTTAGTGGATAAACATGCAGATTTTCCACTTTTGCAAAGAGCTCCTTACAGACTGGCAGAGTTCCAGCCTGCAAAGGGTTGCAGGGAGCAGGAGGAGGGTGGTCAGGCATGGGGTGGCATGTGTGTGTGTGTGCATTCACACATGCACATGGCCACCAGGCAGCCTGTAGAGCAGCTCCTGCAGGTAAGTCTGGTGGGGGGAGGGTGGACTGATGCCCTCATAGAGAGGGAGGGAGTTGGGTAGGTCTGCGGCTGATGCCAGCTGGAGCAGCATGTGTGGTTTGGGGCCGGGTACCAGAATGCGTAGCCAGAGGGTCCCAGCGGTGGAGGTGGCTCGTGTGGGGGAGTGGGGGGG
>NW_005842177.1:1097232-1098697 GCF_000455745.1 Alligator sinensis
TCCGTGCACTCCCATGGGGCCATGGAGGGCACATACCCCCCCAGATCTGTGCGTGGGGTGGAGGAGGGCTGCCCTCTGTAAGCTCAGGCTCCCTGCCATGCTGCCTCCACCCTGAGGCTTCCACAGTCCAGCGGGTGGGACCCAGCATGGCCAAGCAGAGCAGGTTCGAGCAGAGAAGCTTGGATCCGCTGCCCGCCCAGCAGCAGCAGGGGTGGTGGTGTGAGGTTGTGCCCCTCACTGCTGCTGAGCAGGTAGGGAGCACCTCACAATGGTGACACAGGGCTTCCAGTGGTGGTAATGAGCTTCCCCTCCTGGCCTGCACTGCCCTGCCACACCAGGTCCTGCCCACTGAGCCACGGAGGCCCCAGGGGGAAGGCAGCAGGGTGGGGAGCTTGAGCCTGCAGTGGGCAGCCTGCACCCGCACCCCACCAATGGGCTTCACTCAGGCCATGCTGCCCATGGGGAAAGGGGAGCTGGGCTTTATCTTCCACTCCACTGCAGCAGCTACAGCCTCCTGCAGGTGTCAGCAAGAGCTTAGGCACTGCTAGGTGGGCAGGGGGCTGCAGACCCATGTCCATGGCCACCTAGCCCTGGCAGCTGGGGGCCCCCTTCAGCAGGGCTGGGGGGTGGGGAAGCCGTGGGTGGGGAGAATGGGGCACCAGCAAGGCTGGGGGGCTGTGGTTTGGAAATGAGGGGCCTGGACCTGTGTCTTGGTGAGTGAAGGGGGCAAGGGGACCTCTGATTTTCTATGATAAAAAAACCCAAAATCAAATACCAAAATGTATAGGTATTTAGAATTTATTTTATTATAATGATTGAGGCACTGGTAGGCTTCCAAATTGCTTTAAAATTGTAAATATATCAAGAAAACATGGTGTTCAACTGATACCTATATATATGTGGTGTTTCATTTTAATCACAGATGTTGGTTTTTTAAATCAGAGAATTTGCATGTTTTTATCAGAGAATTTGTGATTTTTCAACGGAGAGAACCAGGATCCTTGGTGGTGACTACGTGGACTGCTGTGGGAGGAGAGAATGAGTGCACAGTAATTGTGAGAGGATGCCCAGACATCGATGGTAGTTTCCTTGGTGTATCTTGTACAGAGATGCTGGGTGAGGGTGTGTTGTGAGGACAAGTATATGCATGGTTGGATGGGTAGAAGAGAAGTAAAGGTGATGGTTTGTGGGCCGGAAGGTGTGGAAAACTAATGTAGACCCTTAGGGGAAGGAGGAGTTCTCTGGAATGATCATGAGGAAGAATGGGGAGCTAATACTATCTCCAATATATTTCTAACTTGGGAAGAAAACCACAAGTACTTAGTTTTGGACCTCTGTTAGGGAGAGGTCTGTTTTTAACATTGATTTGCTTTGACTTAAAAAAAAATACAACTATTTGGGAGTTGGGGAGCATAAAATAGACATTATGGGTGTTTATACACATGCTCTGGGTGGGGGTGGAGGG
>NW_005842177.1:1098730-1102895 GCF_000455745.1 Alligator sinensis
TTAGAGCCGTTCTGAGAGCTGCTCTAACTAAAGAACCCAAAGCATCTCATGTTTCAGCATCCCCATGCTGAAAAATGTTGGTGGCAGTGCTTTAGCTAAAGCTTGTCGAACAAGCTTTAGTTAAATCACCCCCACCGCCATTTTTCAGCCCAGGGACTCTGATACATGAGATGTTGGAGTCTGCTGGAGCTCAGTAATTACCACGCTCCAGCACACTCGATTAATCAAGTCTGCTCCACTGTGCTGTAATTACAGTGCAGCCTTGCTGCTCGTGTATAGGTGCCCTATCACACTAATTATATTTTATGTTCCTTTTCATTTCTCCACATCTGGCTAAGATTACTCTCAGTTTTCTCTGAAGTGATAGAAATGTTTAGATGCATCAATCTTAGGTTTTTTCAGTGCTAGTCCCAGAATTTAAGCTGTTGTCCCCCACACACTTTCCAGTAGCAAATGGCTTTATCATCCAAGGTGTTTTATCATCCATGTCATCAGATGATGACAGTTCATCATCTGATGATCCAGTTCTCTTTTGCACATCCTTTATGCCAGCCAGCTTTCAGTATCTCTCTCATAATGCATGCAAATGCTTGTATACACATGTGTTCTGGTCAGAGCCTGTTGAAGTTAATGGAAAGACTGTGGTGGGCTTTGGACTATACCCTTAGAACAGCTTGATAAAATTGATCACTAAGGAATTGCATAATACAGTTACTTTTTCATAGGTTTTGATTGGGGTTATGCAAGTCAGTTTAAAATTCCATGGAATGCTTCTCACTAGTGGTTTTTCTATATAAATCACTATAAAAACCCTTGCAAATGTAATAATTCCTATATAGCCTTACCTATGACAACCTTTCTTTAGTTTTGCATCCTATTGTGTGTTATGACGACTCCAGTTCTTTAGCAAGTTGGTTTCTCATTAGGAAAATATTGCAGTACAAACAAGTTGAGGAGACCTTGTGCCTTGCTTGTGGGCAGGGACTATGGAATGCTGATTATTCCAAGTTTTTTAAAGCTCCTGTATGGCTGGGGAAAAATAAAGCCATTATTGAAAACAGCATTGTTTTCTTGCGGCAAGAAAGAAACCCATCTGGTTTATATACAGTCCAAGATTATTTTTGTTCAGTTGTGCAATGGGGAAGGTAGACAATAGTTTGCTTTGCTGACTATAGCACTTGGACTTTGGCATGGAGATATTTTTAGTATCTAAGCACTGCCTCTTCAAGACAAACTGAGAGAAGCCTCTGAAGTTTTCAGTGCCAGGAGTGAGCTCATGGTGTCTGCTGCAAGGCAGCTGACAAATCTTAATATCAAATGACAAAAGTGGTGGCCTGACTTCAAACGGACTAGGTGCCTGCAGCTTCTGCAGATGCCAAGTGAAGGTGGAGATTCTCAGCATCTCTAAACATTAGGCCTGCATATTTGAGTCTGCAATACAGTTACTAAGAAAATACCCTATGTGCTATTAAACTAATGTCACATTTATGAATAGAAGTGGCTGCTTTTCAGTAACAGGACAGACAAATTTATAGATGGCGGTAGCAAAAATGGGTAATGAGGATGATGTGATATAAATTTGCTAATTCCAGTGTTGCATGACTTAATCTACCCTTTCAAAGGCTAGCTCATAAGATGGTGCAGAAAAGTAGTGCATCAGAAGCTGATACATCTCCCTCCAGTTAGCTAATGTATTTGCCAAATTCAAGACCATTTCATTCAGAAGATAAAGCTATCTAATCCTAGGGAACATATTTGCTGCCTGAAATGAGCAAAGAATCTTTCTGAAAAGCGCATCACTGAATCCACACACACATTAGCATCACACCAGCAAATAACAAATTCCAAAAAAATAAAACTGGTTTGGGGTTGGATGATGCCCAGTGTTGTGCCCCTATGGCACTTTAATGGGTCTTATACTGGGCAAAGAAACTATGATAGTTGTCCTAAACTAAAAGCAAGTTTATTGAACCCTAATAGATACAATTTTAATTAAAATTGAAGCAGCATTAGGAATTAAAAATTTGAGGTTTGTAGCTAGTCAAAGCAGATGCTCACAACCCCATAATGTTATGAACGCAATTTCACTGGTTGATCAGGCTGTGAAGTCTTGTCCGGGGCTCCTGGTTCCCACATCTGATGTTGAGACAGGATCTTGGACTAGTGACAGGAGATACTACATCTGAGATCTTCCTTGGAGATACTACATCTGTCTAGAGGTCTGTTTGGTATATGTTATTAGTATCAACATTTGACAACTTCCTGGTACTACACAGTATTGAAAAGTCCTTTGCTATGTCCTGTTTTATTGCTAATTTAGAGCAGTGGTGCTTAACCCTTTGGCTCCATGGGCCAAATAAGTGATGCAGAACCCGTCCACTGGCAGGAATGGACCCCATGCCCCAGAATTGGTCCCCAGGACCCTGCACTGCCTTGCCTGGCTCCATGTGTCAGGATCAGGCCCTGTGCTATGCTGCATACCCAACTTAGCACACAAGCTATGGCCCACAGGGCTTCCCATGGACCCTTGGGGAGCCCCACAGGCTAGATAACAAGGAATTGGGGTCTGGACCTGTCCCATGGGTCAGGGTTGGGAACCCTTGACTTGGAGCAGTTCTACCACATAAAACAAGTTGCTTTGATGTTTGCAGCAGCACATTCTGAACATTTGAAAGAGCTCCAAACTTCATTTTAAATTGAGCTGCTGCTTTTCAGTAAGAATCCATGCTGTGTTCTAGATGCCTGCTGGGCAGGAGGGGAAGGTGAAAGGTCTCCATAATGCCACCCAAATGATTTATGTATTTGCCATAGTTTATTAAATTTGGGCCGACGCTGGGGTTTGAGTTCTAGGCAGCCTCAAGTCTCCAGTGTTTGAGTTAAACTGTTTTTGTTTGGTGGAAGTAGTAATAATCTCAAATCCTTCATATGGAAGCAGACACCAGAAGCAGGGAAAGACCCATTCTCTCATGCATGCAGCATACTTCACGGCAACACAGTGGTGCAGTCAGATGGAGAATCAGCACTTGAAGACAAAGAAATGGAGTGTTACATTTTAATACAGTCTTTAGCTGGTGCAGCTCTTGTCTGACTCCCCACAATGGATGCCAGGGGTGGCCAACCTTGAGTATGCATGCCACCAGTGGTACAGACAGCCTCTGTGGCACGCAGCAGTTTGGGGAAGGGACCAGCAACATGGCAGCAGATCAGGCAGGGAAGGGGATTGGAGTGGTATTTGGGGAGGGTGCAGGGCTAATCTGTGGCATGACTA
Organism: Alligator sinensis; assembly: GCF_000455745.1. Taxonomy (NCBI): domain Eukaryota; kingdom Metazoa; phylum Chordata; order Crocodylia; family Alligatoridae; genus Alligator; species Alligator sinensis. Next base: position 1,101,999 of record NW_005842177.1, read on the forward strand.
TAAAAAATGTTGGCCCCCCACTGCATGCTAAGGAAGCCAAATCAGTCAAGTCTGATAGTACATTCAACCAGGTTAATCTCAAACCGGTTTCAGCCATTTTCAAACTGGGTTATGTGCACTGAACACCTGTCCTGTTCTGTTATGGGTTTAAACCAGTTTCTGATTACTTAAACCGGTTTATGTGTAATGCCTGGCCCTAGCCCTACTAGTGGCTCAGCAATGTGGTGCAAGTAAAGGTAAGCAGCTCTGTCTTCCAGTTAAAGGGCACCCATTTAACAACAAATGTGATATAAAATCAATTCAGTTAAACAGGTGCATAAAAGCTGAGTAGGTCTCCTAAACAGATAAATACTTGCTGGTGATAATTGGCTTGTGTAGATTTGGAACAGGTTAGCTGTAATATTAAGATGCTGTTCAAATTGAAAATATCTCTTTGGGGATTGCACTGATTTACACTGGTTTAAAAGCTGATTTTAATTAAAGGCAGACAAGGTTCCTTGGGTGAATTTGATATCTTTTATTAGACCAACCCAAATGGCTGGAGAATTGTTATTAAGCAAGCTTTCGGGTTCAAAAACCCTTCGTCAGGCTGAGGAAGCTGCAGCAGTTGGTGTGTGCTCTTCCTGGATGGAATGAAAAGTAAAGAAGCCAGGGGCTGGGCTGGGCCGGGGAGTCAGTTGCCAGGCAGATTATAATGTATCAAAAATCCAATGTCTATGTTTAGTCCCTGATCTCTAGTATCCAGCAGGTTGATGAAATGGAGCTCATAGGCTCGTCTCTGGGATGTGTTGTGTAAATTTCCCTTGAGGATCAGGACTGAGAGATTGGAGAGAGAGTGGCCCTCCTGTGAGAAATGTGCCCCCACCGGTAATTGGGTGTTTCTGTCTTTGATGGATT
>NW_005842177.1:1104782-1109846 GCF_000455745.1 Alligator sinensis
TTGTTCTTGGAGTAATTTGTTCCATTTCTTCTTTTTATGTAGGATGAATGCTGTAGAAAGTTTTTCGTAGTCTCTTTGTATCCGCTGTATATTGTCAGGGAACATGCATGGATTTCTATCTTTTAAGTTGTTGTAGTGTATTTTAATTAAAGTGATGGAGGTGAGACCTTTTTGATGATAAGAGTCCATCCCTCTGTAATCTGTAAATTAAAGATGTGAATTGTAAGTAAATGATATTGAAGATGTTTTGGGATGGGACTGGCTCCAGTTGACAACTTGATTCTTAGTCCTTTATTCTGGAGCGCACACAACCCCTTCTGGTAGATCAGCCTCCTATTTCAGGAAGTTCAAAGGGCTGCATTGCTACTTGCTCATTAATGCATAACTGCATTGCGTTTTACTTGCAGTCACAAACATACCTCTGGTAGCAGCAGGGCTATAGTTAGCTTAGTCACCTAATTTTTTTTAAAAAAATCATTGTTAGAGGATGGGGACTTGAAATATCCTGTCACCGCTGTGAATATTCCTACTCTTGTCAAACAAGTCCCTAAAGCTCTCTGCTCAGATGTATTGTTTTGTGCATACAGCTGTGGCTCCCTTAGCTTCAGTAGGAGCCATCATGCAGCTGGGGTGGTGTGAGAGCTTAGGCACATGGTTGACAGCCAAGAGATTGCAAGTTTGAGGCTACAGTAGAAGTGTTTGCAGCACAGCCCTTTCAGCTTTCAATAGGTGTGACTTCTGCTAAACACCTTGTTCCAAGGACACGAGAAGGAAAGATGCGGGAGCTGTATGTGTATTTGTACTTACCATATTTCTCTCGCACATAAACACCCTCCTGAATATAATAAACATATAGTTTTTGAAAGGCAGCATAAAGAAGAAAAGTCTTTCCTGGTACATAACTGAGTAGCAGCACCTAGGGAGCCACGCCTGGTCCTTCCTGAGCTTGCTGCCAGCCCCGTGCACTAGATGGGGCCCATGGACTGATCCATACATTGGGGCCAAGGCCATGTCATGTGGCTGGGCTCTAGAAATTAGGTGGTGAGGGAGGGTGGCAGTGTTAATTGCTGTGGCTCACGGCAAACGCTGCCATGACTCTCCTGTCACAGATTTTCGGAGTCATGGGAAGTCCCATGGACAGACAAGCCAGCTCTATATTTATCTTGTATAATGCACACTCAAGTTCCCACCAAGTGGTTTTTGGGCAAAAAGTGCATGCCACATGTGAGAAAATATGATATGTGCTGCCTTTCCTCAGGGCAGCTTACAATAAAAGACTGAAAGAAATTATAGAAACAGAATAAACTATTATCCTAAGGTTTAACAAAACACCCCTCCAAAAACCTCCACCTTCAAAAATCAATCCACCCCACTACTTCCTCCTGCTTCCCTGCCACTGACCAAGAAGAGCATCCCTTCCAGCACACACACAACAAACCCAACCTCACTTCCCAGCCTTCATTCAGTACTTCTGCAGAAGAAAACACATAGATTCCCTCCCATCCCTACCTCATATACAGGGGAGTCCTGCCCCTTACTGTTCCTTCCAAGCCTGTCTCCCCCTTACTCAAATATCCATCCATTATTCATTTTCCACCAAGGAAACACTGTGTTCATTTAAAAGAAAAAACAAAACAGCCCTTTCCCCTCTCTCTCTCTCTCGCTCGCTCTTAGCTGAAGGGTAACATGAAAGGTAATGCTCAACCTTTGAGCATTACCCTTCAGCAGCATCCTTATCAAGGTCATTTGCATTCCCTTTTAAAGCCCACAGGATCTGTGAGCCCTTCCAGCTTAGGGGGTCATTTTGTTTGCTGATTCATTGCCCCTAGAATGAGGTTGTGTTGATTGTTAACAGCTGCTGCCAAGCAGAATCAAGCCCTTTCTTTGATTTTTCTTTGCAGAGCTTCCAGGTTCTGAGCTGTTACTTTGTAAGGGAGATGGATGGTGCTGCTCTGTGTGTTCCTACCAGTGTACTTTGTGAAATGGGGATGGCTTGCCAGAAGGGCTTCCTGCCTTGATTTCTGATTTAATGGGTCTCAGGGAGCACTTGTCAAAACCTGGAACATCTGAGCTCCTGCTGCTTGAGACTGTGGGCTCAATTTTATGTGCATCAGAGAATTACCAAGAGAGGACACCAAGTTGTGGGGAGTAGTAGATATGCTGGAGGGTAGGGCTAGGGTTCAGAGTAACCTAGATGAATTGGAGGATTGGGCCAAAAGGAATCTCATGAGGTTCAGCAAGGACAAGTGCAAAGTTCTTCACTTAGGTCGGAGCAATCCCATGCACCAGTACAGGCTGGGGGCTGACTGGCTGGGCAGCAGCTCTGCAGCAAAGGACCTGGCAGTGGCAGTGGACAATAAACTAAATATGAGTCAGCAGTGTGCCCTAGTTGCCAAGAAGGCTAATGGCATACTGGGCTGCATTGGTATGTGTGTTGCCAGTAGGTCAAGGGAAGTTCTTATTCCCCCATATCCAGGACTGGTGAGGCCACATCTGGAGTACTCTGTTCAGTTTTGGGCCCCCCATTACAAAAGGATGTGGACAAATTGGAGAGAGTCCAGTGGAAGGTGACAAAAATATTGAGGGAGCTGCGGGACATGACTTATGATGAAAAACTGGGGGAACTGGGCTTATTTAGTCTAGAGAAGAGACGGAGAGGAGACTTAATAGCAGTCTTCAACTATCTGAAGGAGGGTTTGAAAAAGGATGGAGCTAGGCTATTCTCAGTGGTGGCAGATGACAGAACAAGGAGCAATGGTCTCAAGTTGCCTTAAGGAAAGTTTAGATTAGATATTAGGAAGAAATTTCTCACTAGGAGAGTAGTAAAACACTGAAACAGGTTACCCAGAGAGATTGTGGAAGCTCCATCCTTGGGACTTTTAAAAAACTCGGCTAGACAAAACTTTGGCTGGGATGATATAGTTGGGGCTGGTCCTGATTTGAGCAGGGGGTTGGACTAGATGACCTCCTGAGGTCCCTTCCGACCCTAACTTTATATGATTCTGTCTCCAGTAATGCACTAAGTACATTCAGTTTTCAACAGAGTAGGTAAGTATCCATAGCTCTTTGAAGAACTCCGTCTTGGTTTAAAACATCAGTTTGCCTATGCCTGCAAAGTGCTCAGGGAAGCATGGGCACCTCCTACTACTACTCCCATGCAGCATTTTCAATTTAGTTTCCCACACGTGTTATAAGAGAGTTGTTGCTCTGGGAGGAAAGTGCATTTAGTTAAACATTTTCTTCTAAATGAGAGGAAAAAAGGCAGAGCAACCACTGGTGCTCAGTTCTGTGTTCTGCCATGTGTGAGCTAGGCCACTTTAAAGATTTTACACAGGTTTTTTCTGGATTTCTTCAGCTATAGAAACAACAGAGAAAAATATAATTACTTAGTTATCCTCTGTGTATTTTAGTTTCCCAGACTATAAATAATAGAGATGTCATTTCCAAGGTCTGACTACCTTCTTCCAAGAGCTGAAGCTCACAACAGTCATTTTAAAAACTGTTACAAATGCGCCACTTAAATCTGCTACCAGCTGCCCAGACAATCATAATCTATTCTAATGCACTAGATAGACTCTATCCTTTGGCCTGTTTTTCTCCCAAAATCAGTTTTAAGAGCAACTTTAAAAAAAAAAAACCTAGGGGGAAATGCATCTCAGACTCAAGGACCCCTGCCAGCAGCAGCTGTTTTTCTGCTGACTTTCCTAACTCGAGTATCATTGCTGGTGATAAAATAACCCAGATTTCTAGATCCAAATCACTTAGGGCTTTAAAAGCCTTAAATTCTGCCCAGAAGCCCATAGGCACTGGCAGCCAATGCAGGTGTCTGAGCATCAAATGTACTTTCTATATAAACTTATACTTAAGGAGTAGGCTGCTTGAGTCCACATTAGCTTCAAGTTCTGAATGCTCTCAAGATGTAGCCCCAAGCATATCAAATGATAGCCATCTAGTTTTGCTGCGACTTTACTTGATTAAGCATAGCTTAGCCTGCATCTGAAACAATGGGAATACATAGTTATATCCATATTATAAAATTGCATGCAGGCTGTTTGTATTAACAGGCTACTAAGACACAGACGTACAATACAAAAGGATCTGGGTCTCCAAGAGCTTCTCTCTTTGCATGTGCAAAAATAATCTTCATGAGAAAAAAATCATTAAATATAGTTGAAATATTTTTGAGTGCAGGAATTCATACTAAAAATCTGGATCCTGCGCCCTCCCCCACTAAAACCAGAATATGTTTTGTAGAGCTTGAAACAGGCTGCCAGGATAATAAGTCAGAGATTTGGGGGTTTTCAGGTCTGCCAGTTTATGAAAACCTACTCTTAATGTTTTCTCCATCGTCACTATGGTTGGGAAGTTGTTAGTAATGATCTTTATTCAAGACAGCTTTTATTAGCAATTGTTACCAAGTATATGGGGTGGTGAGAGGAGGGTGGGGAGCAGGGAGGAAAAGGGGTGTTTTTAAGACCTTGCAAAAAAATTCAAGGCTCTTCTGCTGCTGGATGCAAGTAGCAAGTAAACTTTGCATAGGGTGCAGAATAATTAATGCTAACTCATTAACTCAAGCGAGCATCTTGTTTCCTTCAAACAGGACTTGGGGAGGCAATGGAGTATAAATATGAAGCAATATGTACATGTATGTTAGTTTCAGATGAGCATAGAAAAATAGCAAGGGCTTGTTTTGGGCAGCATGTGCGAGACACAAAAGCTAGTTGTCATCAACCAGGGTTCTTCAGTGAGCCTTAAACTGAAAAGAGTAAGTCTACCAATGTGAGTATGGTTTGCTGGAGTAAACAGGATTCTAGTGCAGTTTTTCAAAAGTGGATGGGAACTTTTCCCTTGTATAGTTCTCATTTATAGAGACTTGTTAGCAGTTTGTGCCTACATTAAGAGCATGGACATGCATTTATAGCACTTCAAACAACTTTGAAGCACTATAAAAATTGAGTGGTGGGGTGACACACAGTGATCTAACACTACAAATCCACACCAACCATATAAAAACCCTAGATAAAAGGGACAGCCCTCAAGCACTTCACAGTGTCCCTTCAGCAG
>NW_005842177.1:1109877-1124257 GCF_000455745.1 Alligator sinensis
TGTAGGCTACTGAAGCTGTTCAAGGAAGAAAAAAAGGCAGAATTTGTACAGTTTCATGTGTATGTTTCTCCTTAGCCTTAAAATAATCATTTGGGATTTATAGCAGGAGCTATATATTTCTCCTTTCCTCCCCTCTGAACCAGATCAGAAAAAAATGGTTGTGGGACAGGATCAGGTGAATTCAATACTTGTAGTAATAACCATGCTAACATGCAAGAGTCACTCATGCTTGATTTAAAATGGTGGGTAGCATGGGTCACTCATTCAGCTTACATGGTCTGGATAATGGAGGACAGTACCTGCTGAGGCATAGCAGGCAGGCAGCATGGATTGACACCTGTTCTACATGAAAAATGTGAAGCCATAGCATTGACTGTCCTGACTGGGCACTTCACATTCTCCATGATGTGGCTCAAATTGATTAAAAAAAATAAATGCCAAAATATTATATAAAACTGCTTTTAAATGAGCAATAGACTGGCTCTATGTGCACTCTGCAGGCCTGCCAAACCGTTCTTCATGTTGGATTAATTTATTTGCAAGCCTGAAGAATGGGGGATGAAGCGTGAAGAATTTTGCCACTTGTTCCAAAAAGGTTGATTAAATCCCACTGTCAATTGATTGTGCATAATCTCACTCATTTAAACTATCACATGGCTGAAGAACCCCGGTAGCTGACAACTAGCTTTTGTGTCTTGCACATGCTGCCCAAAACAAGCCTTTGCTATTTTTCTATGCTCATCTGAAGCTAAATTGGCTCTTGAGGCAGCACAAAAACAAGGAAGGGAGGCTCTGCTCTATTTAACAGAAATGCAATAAAGGTCTGATGCCTTTTGGCCCACACATTGGTGGGAAATTGTTTTAGAGAGATCTATGGTTAGGAGAGGAGGCATAGGCTTAGTGTTACAATAGGCAATTTGAATGCGAGCATTGCTATGGCTTGAGAGAGGCAACCTTGAAGTGCTTGATTTACGGGAAATGTAGTGATTTCACTGTTTGCTTTTTTCACTCGGTTGGGAAACTACACTGTATTGTAAACCCAAATTGACAAAGGGCACTGACACATGCTCTCATTTGCTCTGATAACAATCTGTTGTCACTCCACTGATAGTGGGTGAGTCTACATTTGTATTAGTATAACAGGGAAGCAAAATTTGACCCAGTTTGTTTGACTGGGATTTTGGTACCCCTTTATATTATCTAGGGTTGCCAACCCTCCAGGATTGCCCTGGAGTCTCCAGAAATTAGAGATAAATCTCCAAGAGACTGCTGAGAGTCACCTGGAAGATAAATGATAGGGCATTTAGAGCAGAGATCTGCACCAGGATCTCCTCCCCACTACTGTCCGCCCTGTGCAGGCCCAGATCTCTGCTCCCTGCGGAGCCAGGTCATGCAGCAGGGACCAGCACTGCTCTTCTGCATGATCTGGCTGTGCAAAGAGCAGAGATCCATGCTAGGGTCTTCTCGCAACCACTTCCTGTCCTGAATCTCTGCTCCCTGTGGAGCCAGGTCGCACAGCAGGGACCAGCACTGCCCTGCCACGTGACCTGGCTCCACAGGGAGCAGAGATCCTTGCCAGGGTCTCCTCACTGCCACTGCCTACCCTGTGCAGCCCTGTGTCTCCAGGGAAGTAGGGGGCGGGCAGCAGTGGCAAGGAAACGCCCAGTGCGGATCTCTGCTCCCTGCAGAGCCAAATTGCGCATCAGTGTGGTAGCGTACATCTGTTTCCCTGCAAGCCCGGCTCTGAAACTCCAAAATTTTCCAAAACTTCTCCGAAACATTTCTGAAACATTTTGGATGCCTTGTTTCATTTTGGAAATGTTTCTGAGCCTTCCGTTTTGATTCAGATTCGGTGTTTCAGGCACCGAAATGGCCTCACACCTCCAAAATTAAACAGCTTCCAAAATTTCGCACAGCCCTCTGCTTACTCCCTGGTAGCCACTATGTGCTTTCCACAATGTCCACAATATATAATTTTCTCTCATAATCCCTTAACGCCCCACAGGGTCCTGTTCTGGTAGGCATCACATACTGCTGTCCTTGCCCCAAAGAGCTTCCAGCAGAAAACCACGACAGGACACAACAGGTAGTTAGGACAAGCAGATGTTGAGGAAGGTAAGGTACATGAGGTGATTGGATTTGTTATGGTCCATGCTTAGGGGTTTTTTCAACTTCTTTTTTGTGAATTCATTTTTATAGAAGATCTGTGAAAAAAGAAGCCCTTAGATGACAACAGATACATGCAGTATGCGGCTTTGTGTCTGTGATGGGTTTTGACTTCAGTGGAGTTGCTTGTGATTTAGAATAGGGTAAGAGCGGAGGTAGTCTGCTCAAATTCAGTTGCTTCCTTACCTGACACAGTACACAGGCCAGAAAGCTTGGCTATTGCTGCTGCTATATAAACAAGAAGTTGACCAGAGTAGCTGAACAGCAAATTGGCATTGACATTTAATAACAAATACATTCGGGTTATTTCTCTCTCTTACCTAGTTTGCAGCCCAAGCACCGTTGAATTGAGACAATCATTAGAACATTAGCATAAAGACAGGCTATTTTGTGACAAGAGTGAAGTAAAACACTCTCAGATCTCATTGCACCCCATGCAAGGGCCACTAAATGCTCTTGTTAAATACTGCTTAGCTGATAGAAATAAAGTGTTCTGCAGGCAACTGTAATTATCTGGAGAATCAATGGAGAGGAAAACTGTCTTTCTGACTCACTGAACCAGAAAATAGGATCATCATAATCTCTGGCCAAAAACAACAAAAAAGACTTCAGCTCTAATGAAGCTACAGCAAGGTAGCTCAATTATGAATAAGCTTTTTCATAATTCTTTTATCCTCCTTTCCCTTCTTCTGTCCTGCCTCCCACCAGATCTGTCTGGTGAGCAGTGACTGGAGAGGCTGCCAGGGCAGGAGAGCAGGTCAAGGTTTTACTGCTCCATCTTGTGTCCCCTGGGAAGCTGTGATCAGAATGGCAATGTCAGTAATATGAACTATGCTCCCTATCAGCATCAGCAGTACTTGGTTGTCACTGCAGCACACACAATGGAGCTGTTTCAAATTTCATTTAAATTAAAAACTTTAATCAAGATACAAATGACAGAGGCAGATTCTGTTTATGGTCACAGTTCTGGACATACGGATCCGTAGTGCCATCTTTGACTGGTGAGACATGATTGATTTTTAGGGAGTGACATTTAATTTTCACCAGGATGAAGGAAGAATCAGGCGCACACATTCATTTCTTGAGTATAATTGGGGGAAAATTTTACAGCTACAATGTTTCTGGCTAATGCCAGCAGTTGAAAAGTTTGGTCTATAAAGAAAAGAGTTATGCCTTTTTTTAGAGGATTGAAGCAGTCTAGTAATAATTTTTTGCAGCACTGAAAACCATGCCAGTCACTTTTCAATGCAAAATTAAAAATAGAGGGTTAACTTCATGCCAGCAGAGAAGTCTTTTTAATTTTTAATCCAAAAGGTAATTCAGGTCCCAATTAGACATCCAGAAGAGAGAGAGAGGTTTTATTTTGTTTTTGTAAAGCACAGCTAGATAGTAGATAGCTAGATTCCTTTTTAGAGGTTTATTTGTGATATCAAATATGTTAATATGACTCTCTGTTAAATCAAAGTATGGAAGAAATCCTTTGTTTGATAATATTTGTGCCTTAAAGAACATAACGTGCATTATTTGTTTAATCTGCAAGCCTACGCTGCTTTAGGAATGCTGGAAGTTATAGTGTTTACCAAAGGTAAAGTAGATCTACTTGTGGCTACAAGAATTTAAGTGACTGTCAGACTCATAAAATCATAGAAAAGCAGGGATCAAGGGCACCTCAGGAAGTCATCCAGTCCAACACCCTTCCTCCCAAGGCTCATCTCATCATCCCATCTAAGTGTTCATCTGACCTGCTCTTGACAACATCCAGGGATGGAGATTCCAAAACCTCTCTAGGTAAATCTGTGTCAGTGCTATTGTGTTACAAACTGCTTTGTACCCCTATTTAAATTCAGTGCAAAGGAAAAAAAAGACAGCTCTCACTGGAATGTTTTACAGGCATCATGAGAACTTGAGATCACCATAATTTCTGACTTCTTGGAGGCTATTATTTTTCCCATAGTTCTAGAGGTGTTCTAATGGCTTTCTGTTGGAGATGGGATTATCATTTTACCTTAAATTAAATGTTGTAACAGTTTCATTGTGTGTGCTGCAGTAGTAGTAATTTATCATGCAAGATCCCAACTTTGCATCAGAATCTGCTATGATGTACTACTGTGTTGATTACATTGTCTTTAGTGGCACTCATTGCATAAGTGCAGAGCTCTACTTAAGAAGTCTCCAAAAAAACTTGGGATCTAAATAAGACCAAACACAGCAAAGGTTAAAAATCATAGGCAGTCCCTTGCAGTTGAGGATGATTGTCTTCCATGATTGCTTTATCTGAGGACCTGAAGATGGCTGATGAGGTTGACCTGGGATTGACAGGTTCTATTACAACTCAGTCATGTGTTTCTGTGCAGGGTGGGTGGCTCTGAATTCTTGATTTGTTCCATGACACTGTTTCTGCTACTCCTGCTTTTCCATCTCCTCTTGTCATTGTACGGTTTCAAAGTACTGATAGCTTTGCAGCAGATTCTTCCTCCATTTGGGGCAGTCATGGGTAATAGTTTCCATGAGTTGATGTGGATGTTACATTTTTTCAAGTTGACCTCAAGGACATCCTTGAAGTGCTTTCTCTGTCCTCCTCTTGAGCGAACACCTTGACTGAGCTGGGAGAATAAAACTTGCTTTGGAAGTCTGGAGTCAGACATCCAGATGGCATGGCCAGCCCAGCAAAGTTGATGTCAAATGATCATAGCCTTGATGCTTGTGGAGTTTGCTTGTGAGAGGACACTAATGTTGGTGCACCTCTTGTCCCACTGGATTCAAAGGCTCTTCCTCAGGCAGCATTGATGTTATTTCTGCAGTGACTTGAGGTGTCTCATGTATGTTGTCCACATCACAGCTCTGTACAGTAAGGTGGGGATCACAACTGCTTGATGAACCATGAGCTTGATTTCAGATCTGATGTCACAAACTTCAAACACCCATTTCCTCAGACATCCAAAGGCCGCAGTGAACATTTGAGGCAATGCTGGGTTTCTTCTTCTATGTCAGCCTTCTGCAAGAGATGGCTTCTGAGGTATGGGAAATACTCAACATTTTCCAGAGTCTCACTATAATTCTGAATTACCGGAACTGGGGATTACTCCTTAAGAGCTTGTTGATAGAGAACCTTAGTCTTCTGAATGTTTTCCTGTATGCCTCAGTAAAGACACTGAGGATTACCTGAAGGTCTATTTCCAAATAAGCACACACTACAGCATCATCAGTGTACTGGAGCTTGATCATTGAGGTTGGGGTGGTCTTGGTTTTGGCTCAGAGTCAGCTGAGATTAAACAGTTTACCAGATGACCTCAGTTATAGCAGAGAGAATAGGCAGGTCATCAGGCCTGGAGGAGAAACACCTGTGGAATCACATGACCAGATGGGGCATGGCTTAGGAGACTCTTAAAGCTAGTGCCGGAAAACAGGCAGTCAGCCTGACCCTGCTAGCTACAGTGAAGAGCTCCGACCCTGAAAAGCTGCAGAGGGAGGCTCTGCTGATTTCTGAAATAGCTGACAATGCCAGCAAGACACTGAATGCTTGCTGCAAGAGGGATAGGACATAGGACAGGGGGAAGCTTGTCAGATTGCCCGTTGGCTTGGAGTTTGGTTAGAACCTGAGTGCTTATGAATTTTGTTTGAATTCTAACCAGTGGTTTGGGTTTGAGATTGTAGCTGTAGTTAGGAGGTCCCATTATTGCCCAAGGGGCACATGACTGCCTTGAGTTCTGCCAGGGGTCAGTCTCAAGGCACTGACCAGGCCAGAGGGCTAAGAGCTTTAGCAGGGTAGAGATAGAGACCAGGGAGCCCAGGGCCAGGGGCCTGAAGACCATGAGGGGCAGAGACAGGGCTGGACAGCCCATAGTCCAAAGCAGGGCTGAGACTAGGGCCAGTGGCCCATAGCCCAACAGGGAAAGGGATACCTGTGAGAGGTGAAGCAAAAAGAGAGACCCACAGCCCAAGAGAGGCAGAAATAGGGCTAGAGAGTCCACATCCCAGAGAAGGGCTGAGATAAGGGCCCAAAGCTCAGGAGGGACCCAGCTCATAATCCAGTGGTTTTCAACCTCTTTTCATTTGCAGACCCCTTTGGAAATTTTGCATGGAAGTGTGGACCCCTTTGAATTGTAATTTCATAGTCATCTTTTGCGGATCCCTTAGACACAGTCTGCGGACCCCATGGGTCTGAGGACCACAGGTTTGAAACCATTGCTATAATCTGTGTTGTTTGGTCCAGTCATGATGTTCTCTATGTTGATGAGGGGGCACAGCTGGCATTTCAATCTATTGCAAGGCCTGGTGCCCTGATGAGAATAGTTGGGTAGACATCATTTGATGATCATTTGAGAGACATCATTTGAGGTTGAGGGGCTGCCTGTAAGGAAGCACAGACTTGTTTCCCCAAAGTTTCTCCTTTACAGTGGGGTAAAGGAGAAATGTGTGCATTACCCAAAGCAAAGATGAAGCAAACAGTGGCTCGGGGCAAGAATTCACTTCCACTGGCAAAGCAGCGCCTGTTGATTTATATTGAACTGGCTGGCATGAGAACAGATTCTGGCTCTCAGCAATTAGTTCCAGGATCAGAAGCCTAGCTGGTGGCATAAGGTTGTTAGGCCAACAGCTGTGAAGTGCAAGTCTAAAACAGATCAAACCAAGTGAGATTATTTGCACATCCTGTTTAATATCTTGGCCTACCTTGTTTGAGGTGGGTGCTGTTTTGTTTTTTTCAAACAGACTGTTTTTAATTAATAGTATTAGGAGATAATTGAAGAAGAAACCCCCGTCTCTGATGTGACTTCTGCATTATTTTTTTTTAATTTTGTGAAAAGCATTTGAGTATGGGTGAATACACCACAGGACTTTTCCATAGGTCTGGAAAATTAAGCCATCTCATGGGGGTTATGAAGGTGAAAACTGTTTTTAAAAAAATCTGCTAACCACTTTTTATGCTATATCAGTTTGATGAGTACAAAGAGTTCTCTTTCTTCTTTTAAGAAACTCCACCCCACAAAAGCATACAAATCAGCGAGCCAAAAATGATGAAAAGCTAGGTATTTTTATTCTGTTATGCTACATCGCTCTCTGATCTCTCACCCCACCAAAAAGGACTCTTTGTACCCTTGGATAAAATTATATTTAATGCTTGCAAAATCAGACCTTCTCTTAAAAATGAAGTTTTCATTGGAGTTATCTCATCAGACAACATTCAAACCCATGTCATCTGATACCGGTTTGGTTGTTCTGAATGGGCCAGATGCTCAACTCATGCTAGTTGGCCTAGCTCCATTGGTTTCAATGGTGAGTTACACTGGCTGAGAACACTCCCAATATATTCAAACATGGAAGCCTAGAGTTAGGGCTGTGCTAAACTTAAGTTGCCCTGATTTAACTAAAATTGGCTTTTAAATTACTTAAGTTTAACCAATCCAAGCTCCTATGGGCGTGTTCAAACAAGCGCGCATGTGCAGTTTGCGGCGCCACAAACACAGGTGTTTCTCACGGTGCTAATTTGCAGCACAGCAGGTTTTTTTGACACCAGGAGATCCTGGTGCCACAAAAACCTACGCTAAAAAAAAGCAGCTTGGTGCATGTGGCAGGAACGTGTGCTGCCAAAAACCGGAGCCTGGCTAGCCAGAGCTATACTCAAGCTGCCAATGAGACCCTGCACACTTGGATCACTGTTGCTGGAGCCCTGGGAGCCCCTGAGGACCATAGGTAAGGCTGCTGGGGCCAGCTCAGGTAGCTGGCCCCAGCCTCCCTACCCCATCTGGAGCATTTTTCCCCATGCTAACTCCACATGCAGGGTGTGTGCTGGGGCAAAAAGCAGCAACACAAATGCTTTTTTCCCCGTGACAACTGCATATCCCTGCCCATGGGGATATGGTCAATGTGTGCACTTAATTCAGTTTTAAGATGTCATATACTGATGTAATCATTTTATCCTGCTTTTCCACTGATCTAATCTAATGTTAAGTTGATATGTCAAATTCACACAAAATAAAGGGTGTTCCCTTAAGTGTAGCTTTCGGGAGAAAAGGCCTAAATGCATACTTAGACACCTACAGAAAGGGTCTGAGCTTTTAAGAACACATAAGCATGACTGTGTAGGACCCTAAGTTTTGAAATGATGACTGTTGCTTATGTAAGCTTTAAACTCCTTTATGGTAAAAGCAAGATTTTAGTGCTAGGGGCATGAGAACAATGTTTATAAGCTTCACCCTAACCCTAAGTCCCTGTTGTCTTAACATGGTTGGGTCCTGTCCACAAAACTGGACAAACCCCATTAGAATGCAAATTACCTACAGCTGAACTTAAAATGTGCATGAACCTGGTTTCTCAGCTCTGTATTTCAGCCTGTTGTTGATTGTCATGTTGTCACCAGCTTAAGTCAATCTACTGGTAAAAGACCATTCCTTTCACAGCATAATTATTTAATTGCTCACCATGCCCAGGATGTTGAATTATATTTTTTGTTCTTCAGATGTTTCCTTATAGTCACCGTACTTAATGAAACATGAATATATATAACAATATCACACAATGAAGCTGAGTTGCAAATGCTATCATGAAATGTCCTTTTGCTTAATATAGTAGGTAGACTGTCTAACCTAAGTGCTGTCATTAAAATAAAACAAATGTCAATGATTTTTTTCTACCATGTAACTAAACTTTGTTCTGTTATCATAATTTCATTCTGAACATTTTATTATATTTCTGTGGAAACACTGTATCTTCCCTGCCCCAAACTTTTACTAGTAAGCACGGTATCAAACGAAACTATGTTAGGACCTGATCCAAAGTGTACAGAAGTCAATAGGAACTTTTCTGCTGACTTCAATGGCTTTGGAGTAATGCCCATGGTGTGATCAGATTTCCTCTTGAAACTGTCTCTCAGAATAGTCTCATCAGAGGTTTGGTTTCTTGGCTTTCCCAGGACTGTTGAGTACAGTAAACAGGTTTTCTTTACTGCTCCAGTATGGGCATAAATGAAGATCCAGACTTTAAAAGAATGTACTGTTTTAGCAGAAATACTCTGGACCCCAAAGTTGGGTGCTAGATAGGCAGTTAACCTGTATGTGACTGCTCTTGGAAATGGTGATGCTGACTTTACAGATCCGTATGCGAGCAAATGTCATCAGCTTTTAATCATTATTGACAAAACATGAATGTGAAGTTCTGATCAAACATGACTTGTGTTCTGCTTTTTTACAGTGCAGTTTTAAGATGGAGAGAAACTGACCTTTGTCTCCAGGCATCGCTTCTAATACTACCCTCCCCCCCCTTATAAATCCACATCTGCACCTAGTGCTCCATAGATTCATAGAAAATTAGGGTTGGAAGTGAACTCAGGAGGCCATCTAGTCCAACCCCTTGCTCAAAGCAGGACCATCCCCAAGTAGTTCATCCCAGTCAAAGCTTTATCTAGCTGGATTTTGAAAACTTCCAAGAATGGCACTTCCAACACCTCTCTGGGTAACCTGTTCCAGTGTTTTACTACCCTTCAAGTGAGAAAATTCTTCCTAATATCTAACCTAAACCTCTCTTGCTGCAACTTGAGACCATTGCTCCTTGCTCTGTTATCTGCCACCACTGCAAACAGTTTAGCTCCATCCTCTTTTGAACCGCTCTTCAGGTAGTCGAAGGCTGCTATTAAGTCCCCTCTCAGTCTTCTCTTCTCTAAACTAAATAAGCCCAGTTCCCTCAGTCTTTCCTCATAAGTCATATCCTCCAGCCCCCTCACCATTTTTGTTGCCCTCTGCTGGACTCTCTGCAATTTGTCCACACCCTTTCTGTAATCTGCAGCAATTTAACTGCTGCGGTAAAGGATATGATTTCCAACCCCCCCACCCCCCAACTGAAATACTTAAAGGAGTATAACCCAATTATATTGGTGAAAAGGGGACTTGTATCAGTATATCAACTTAGTCCTGAAAATTTAGGAGAATAAACTAAACCAGTATAAGCACCTTTAACGAACAGAACTCTCCCTGTGGGATAATTATTTGTATTAGTGCATCTGTCACCTACAAGTGTGGGATTATACTCCTTTGTCTATCGGGGTATACTTAAAATAGTACAATTTCTGCACATAAATCAACTCAAAATTTTATTTTCGGCCCCTGTTAAAAGTTTTCATGGTTAAAGATTTTCTGCTGCTTGTTTCATTGCTAATTACAGCTTCAAAGAAGTCAGATGCTTGTGACTTAAGTTGGTTTATATAGATAAGTTTTTCATTAAGATTTGTTAATGATTGTAGAGGTATATGAGGTGGGGTTTGATAAACTTTCCTGTTATCAAACTTGCTGCAACTCTTCAGAGATGAGATTCTGCAATTGGCAGAGTTTGTCCTGTTGTCACTTAGTGAGGCCTAGAAAGCCTATATCTAGATTGGGAGCAGGACCAGCAATACAAGTCCTTTTCTTTCACCAGCATAAACTTTTCCATGTGCTATCCAGAAGGAAAGTAAAAAAATCACTATCTTTAAAAGAAAGGCTATAGGAGATGCCGCTTCCCAGTAGAAATTAATGGCACTGGATTTTGGGAAGGAAAGAGGTGTGATTTGGCTAAAACTTGAGGATTGGTAGTGTTGGACTGATGTTATAGCTGTGGTAGTCCAGGAAATATGCAACAGGCAAGGTGGGTGATATAGTTCATTGTACCAACTACATGGTTGGGATAGGCTTAAACAAGCTTTTGAATGAAGAGCAGTGCATTGTATTTGAAAGCTTGTCTGTCCCAGCCTCTCCAATACTACTAATTATCACGTGTCAGCCAACAGCACAAAATTCCCCTGCCACATGAGAACTGAAAGCATTCAAGGAATTTGAGAGCAGTAGCCCTTTTGTATTAGTCCCACTAAGTCTCCCAACCAGCCACACTAGGCCCTTTTGAATATCCCACCCTAGAAGCCCCACTCCAGTCAATCATAACAACTGAAATCTGTATTACCAGTGCATCCTTTTTGTTACCACACTCCTTTCTGAGGTGACCTGTCAAATCCAATCTTTACTGTATTTATAATATACACATCACCCTGGTATCTAAATATCATCTGAATAGTACTTATGTAGTACTTAGTACACCAGTTCTGTTCTCTTATGTTTTAATGTGGGTTTTCTGGCTGAATTTCAAAAGGGAGATTAGCACTTCACAAAGTGGTTTGATGCTTATGTGTACGTGGTTTCACAGACCTTTTTTGTTCTTGGAGTACCATCTTACAGTGCTTAGCATCTCTGCAAGAGAAATAAAAATAGCAAATATTAGTTAGCCATTCTTTATTTTCTACACTTGAGTTAAATTATGTACATGTTTGTATTGTAAATTAATCTTGCTTATACAAGATTTTTTAGCCACAGGATTTTATTTCTGGTTATTCCCTTTCAAGGCAAAAGGTATTTTCACCAATACCTAGCTGCTGTCTAGCAGAAGGTACAGGCATTTATAGCCTGTCTAGGCAGGAGAATCTGGCTGGATTATGAGATGAAAGACAGCCAGGAAGACTCTTCAATGAAATGTTATTCTGATTTCAAAGCTGGCTTTTTTGTGGGGCCACTCTTACATTCAGTGACCAGCACAGCTAAGGCTTTGGATAAACACCCTGTGGTAATTCACACTCACTTTTTACACTGATGTAAACTATACTAGGCTCAGGAATAGACATATGTTCAGTTATCCCAGGGGTAACATAATAGGCAGCTAATTCTGTGCCTTGCTACTTGACAGCAGTGAGAGGGTAATAAACTTTTGGCCTTTAGCAAATGGCCACCTCAACACGGATGTGGACAATTAAAACCTAAACTGGTATGAATTAATGCCAGCAGTTTTTTAACCCTTATTCTTCACAAGACTGGGCAACTTTACCCTAGTGAAGATGGACTGTGTTGTCTGCCATCCACTTCTTTACAGTGCTGCAATGCTGATAGCTTTGATGATGGACACATTTGTTTTGTAGCTTTCTGGGCACAAAACTAACAATTTGGTCTTTGTTCTTCTACTTTGTGTTACCAGTGACCTGAGAGAACCATCCACATTTATACTGTACCCAGTCCAAATTTATTTTCTAAGGTAGTAACAAAAACCTAGTAGGACAATGCAGCTTTGTAAAATTTCTTCTATAGGTTTATGACATTCAATGTTTCCATAATCAAAATGACTAAGTGTTGTCAGAGAGAACCTGTTAATGTAGAAGCAGGCTTGCTACTAATTCTTGAAGGAAAGGTGCATCCATACCTATTGAACTTGGGAGTGGAGTGAGGGGCACAGCCTCTGAATCGGATCTTCCTAGATGTTATGTACTAGTGATTGCAAGTGGGAGAAGAACAGGAGAAAACCCTGTTCATTCTTCCTTTCAGCATCCACTTTCTGCCACTGTGCGACAGGATATGGAGTAACATGGACTGACCCAGTAAATGGCAGTTCTTATGTATTTCTAGGCTGCGTCCACATGAACGTGGATGTTTGGTTCCCCAGGGACAACTAGCACCTTGTGCCACCGCTAGTTGTCCCTGGGGGATGCATGTGCCCTCTGGCACGTGACAAGTTACCGGATGGGGTAGGGGAGGCTGAGGCCAGCACTGGGCTGGCCCCAGCAGCCTTACCTGGGGTTCTGGGGGCCTCCTGGGGCTGCAGTAGTGGTGATCCTGCCACTCGGAGCCTGGCTGGCAGCTGGAGCATGACTCCAGCCAGCTATGCTCTAGTTTTGAGTGGCACGTGCTGCCCCTGGTGCGCCTCTCTGCTTTTTTTTTTGCGTGGGTTTTTTTGATCATTGGATATCCAAGGGTAAACCCCCACCCCCAGCGCTGCTCCTTTGCAGCATGGAGAACACCTGAATGTGCAATACATGGCACCACAGATATGTCTGCGGCACCACATAGCACATGGCTGCATTCAGCTGGACGTGGCCCTAGAGGCCTTGTGGGGGAAGTTCTTATGAAGGGCAGGACAAGCAAATTTGTTGCTGGAAAAAATTGCTATGCTTTTCATTCTGCAGACATACACACCCACCTTAATAAGGATCCTAGGCAGTGTATGCACATCTTGAGGTAAGGACTATGATAAATATAGACTGAGAGCTTCTAAAACACTGAGAGCTGAGGTTAGCCCAAGTTTATGCTTAAGGAAGTCTGAGGTAACTCAGTTGTGTCCCTGCACTGTTCACATCACTTGGTCTAAGACCTGAGGTTTGGCCAGGAGGCATATAGGAAGGCACTAAGAGGGTTCAGTTCTCAGAGGTTGGGTTGAGGGATAGTCGCAAGTCAGACTTCAGATGTGAATTTTGACAACATAAGGGATGTTTGGATTTATAGCATGCAGGGTAGATGTGCACCTTATAGACTAACTAGAGGAGATAATATATAATTATATATGTAATTATATATTACATATATAATTGTGTGTGTGTGCGTGCGTGTATAAATCTCCTTTGGGTTGTCTATAAAGTGCACCTCTACCCTGCCTTTTACAAATCTATGTAATCTATCTATATCTATATCTATATAAATGTGTGTATGTGTATATATATAAAATCTACTTTGTGTATATATGTGATTATAGATTAGATATACACATATGGTAGATTATATATACAAAGTAGATTATATATACACACTCGTATATATAATCTATATAATAATAGTAATATATACATAAATAATCTATCATGTATATAGATTAAGTAATACATATTTATATATATGTATAACTATGTTGAAGAAAGTGTATGCGTGTGCATATATATTATGCATATACAGCTGCATAACATGCATAGCCAAGCGTAGGTGGGCTGGAGTGTGTGTGTATGTGTGAATGCATGTGTGTGTGTGTGTGTGTGAACATGTTTGTGTGCATGTCAGTGTGCAAATGTGTGAATGTGTGCATGAATCTGTGAATGTATGTGTGAACGTGTGCATGAGAGTGTGAATGTGTGCATGTGTGTGCACAGGGGTGTGTCTATGTATGTGTATGTCACAGTGTGTGAATGTGTTTGCGCGCGCATGTGTGTAATGTGTGAACGTGTGCATGAATGTGCGCACGTGTGTGTGTGTGTGTGTGTGTGTGTGTGTGTAGGTGTACGCCTAGACAAGCTTTGGCGGGCTGAAGTTCACTTCATGCCGTGCTGCGTCCCCTCCCTGCTCCACTTGGGAGGAGCGCGGGCGGGGCGGGGCGGGGCGGCCAGTCCTCCCCGCTTACGGACGTGCGGGGCTGCGGCGCCCCCTCCCCCCCAGTCCAGGCAGTCCCG
>NW_005842177.1:1124593-1146407 GCF_000455745.1 Alligator sinensis
TGGCTGTCCCCCGCCACGGGACAGTCCCAAGGAGCATGGGGGTCTCAGCGGTGGCAGGTGACAGAACAAGGAGCAATGGGTTCAAGCTGCAGCAAAGGAAACATAGGTTGGATCTTAGGAAAAAAATGTCTCACTAGGAGGTGGTGAAGCACTGGGGCAGGTTACTCAGAGCTTGGGGAATCTCCATCCTTGGAAGCTTTAAAGACAAATGGCTGGGGTCCTGGTTTGAGCAGGGGGTTGAAGTCCGTACCTCCTGAGGTCCCTTCCAACCCTCATTTTCTATGATCCTATGTGCCTGCCCTGGAATCTGCTGCCACAGCCATGGGCAAGTGCCAAGGATGGGATGGATGGCTGGTTCCCTGCTGGGCTGGGGGAAGGCTATGAGGCAGCCATGGATGAGGGGAGCCATAAGGAAGGGCTGAGGGATCAGGTAGTGCCTCCCCCCTGCTACCACTGCTGCCACCTTGGCAGTGTTGTGGCCTGAGATATGGGAAGTGCTGAAGTAGTTTTTGGAAGTACATTGAAATTCTGGGATGGAAAGGGTAATAGAAATGCGAAGTATTTTTGTTTCCTTCTAATTTTGTCCCAGATTCAGATTTTTTGACTGTCATAGAAAGAACTGAGTCTTGATCGCTTTGTCCATATCAGAAGTTTAGAGATGCGTGGTGGCATAAAGGGGACCACAATTAAAGGCAGAGCAACAGGACTGTAGGAGGTAATATTACAGTTTTCTGACATTAACTGCCATACAATTGATGATGTTTTCAGGGAAATCATTTCATATTTAGGGTTAAAAGCTTTGTTTCTCTTATGGATAAGGAGTTCATCATTAGACTGAACAAACTAAACATTGCTAATCATTCCTGTAACTCTATTTTGGAAGTCTCAGAAAACTGCCTTGCATTAAGCACATCTAAGAGAAGGTTAAAGTTTGACTTGATCAGTCTACAAAAAACTATGGGGAGAAAAAGACCTCTGATAGCAGAGGGCTTTTAACAAGGCAGAGGCATAACAGGATACAGGAGTTGGTTGCTGAGGCTATGCAAATTCAGATTTCAAAGTAGAGCACACATTTTTAACTGTACAGGTAACTGCCCATTAAAACAATCTGCCTCCACATGTAGTAGCTTGTCTGTCTTCTGGAGTTTTAAATAAAGACTGAGTGCTCTTCTAAAAGAGATGCTATGGTTTAGCCACGAATTCTTGGTTTTGATACAGAAATCACATGTTGCAATTTTATGTCCATTGTTGTCCAAGGAGTCAGACTAGCCAGTCACTTTTGGGGCTTAAAATCTACTGATCTTTGTCCACAATGGTGGGTTTAAAAAAAATTAAATTTATTGATTATTTTGCATTTACAAATGAGTGACATACTTATAGTCATGATATCTTTGAACTAGCAGAAAATACAAGCAAATATAAAGAGTGCAAAAACTCAGAATCTTGAGAAAGTTACAGTTTCTGTTCCATCTCACATAATCCTGACTCACTTTGAAATAATAAAATAATTAAATGAACAGCTATCAGAACTGACCTAAGCCAGCGTGGTACAAAAGCTAACAGTGAATACTTCACATATATAACTTCCTTTCAAAAAATAGGAAGGCAATTATTTTGCCTGATAGCCCAACAAAATATGAAAGAAAGAAAGACTGTCATCTGGAAATATAGTTAGTTTTTATAAAGTTAGTTATGTGTGACCTTGATTTCCCCCTGCCAATTTTTGTGGTTTACAATTTATAATTGCATTTTCCTGTGGTTTTAAAATGTCTTTGTTGCTGAGTGGAAAAACCCACACAAGCGATAAGGGAAAATGATTGATCGGGGAATCATTGAAATAATCTACACATGGTACTATCAAATCAAGCCAGCAAAAATATTTTTGTTTTTCTGATTCCTCAGTTACTTAGGTGTTACTTGTAACAACAGGTCTTAAATATTTTTCATAGAAAATGTGTTTTGTAAGTTGAAAGTAGTCTTTTTTAAAATGAAAATTAAGAGTTAATATTATGAACTCTGAAATGACCACAAGTCAGATTTTTCAGGCAATAAAATTCTCTCCATGGAAATGGAAAGTATCCATGTATCCCTCACTGAGGATGAACACTGAATTCCAAACAGGAAATGCAAACATAGGTCTTGTCTATACTATCTATTTTTTTTGCTTATTATTAATTATGACTCAAGATAACCAGAGTGTTTGCAGAAGTTCATGTGAATATTTCTCTAAATGCCAGTTAAAGGGTGCATTAGCCTTTACCAATCCTTAGCTACCTTGAGTCGATCGATAAGTCATTAACTCAACATTAACTTTGCCAGAACTAGTAGGCAAAAATACTTTACTTTTCATAGAAGTATTTCTCCAATGTAGCAAATCAGGAAAGGTGAAACTTCCCTAGTGTCCTCTTACCCCAGTGGTGCAGCTCAGACACCAAAGGACTTCTGGATAAGGGAAGGTCTGCTTCATTAATGTATGCAGGATTATACCTTGTTATTTTTGCCAAACCTTTGGCAGACGCTGCTTTTTGGAGTTAAAAGTACAGCTGCAGTTCTGCATAGTTTAAGCAGAAGTCTAGTCCAGTGAAGATATAAGGACCACATCCTACTCTGCCTACTGGGTGCCTAAGTGGACTTAAGTACCCAGATGTGATCCTGTTCCACCCTGCTTGAATCCCTGAACAAGCAGTAATTCAAAAGGAAGGCGAGTCCTCCTCCTCTTTGCTGTTTATTTGAGACTCTAGCTTTTAGACTAAGATGACTATGTGGTAGAAAAGTAGATATGTTAATAGATTTCCAGGGACTTGAACAGGGTGGAATTCAGTTGTACATAAGCGTCTAATGGGTGGAGTACACTCTGGCCCTAGCTGGAGTCTAGCTAGAACCAGCATGTATATTGCCTGATGCATTATACATGAGGAAACATCAACATCATAGGCTGCATTTCAGCAAGGTACTTAAACATCTGCCTTATATTAAGAACAGGAATAGTTGAAATAATGAGACCACCCATGTGCCTGAAGTTAGCTTAGGTACTTTGCTAAACTGAGGCTAGACACCTAGTTAACATTTTTTAAAACTTTAAATTGCTTTACTTAGGAAGAAATATTTGTCTAGGAAAATATTAATCTGCAGCATATTTACACATTTACTTCTGAATTTCCGTTTTGTTGTTGTTGCTTTTCATATGTGGTCCTGGTTATTGCAGCCTCGTGCCTGGGTAGGTATTAGGATTAGGAAAAGCAGCATGCTTCTTAATGGATATTCTCCACGAAGAGTTAAGGTACATTTCACCATTTTCCTTTAAATGAATGGAAGCTGTGAGAGTGGAGTCCTTGTCTGCTTAGAGGATCTTAACCAAAATATCTAGGTACTGCACAAGTCTGAAATGACCAAAAAACCTTTTAAATCTGACTTCAAGGCTGCTTTGTCATATTTTTCCTCCAGATTCTGTTTGTGGTAAAGTTTAACTCTCTCCTGATTTTCTTTTTTTCTGACAAAAAGAATAGAATCTGTTTGTCACAGATGCAATTTCCTTCAGAACCATGCACGTTTAGAGATCTGGATACCTTTTGTTAAGAAAGCAAAGATGGTGGGAATGAAAAGCAGAATCAAATATCACGTGGTTGTTCCTTGAGTGCAACAAATGGGCTCTGAGATCCAACATCCAAGGTGCTTGAGGTCTCTGAAATAGAAAATAACAGGTATTTGGGAAACTGATTTGTCTTACCTACTTAAGAGGAGCGGGGAAAGGAGGTGAGGAGGATAGGAAAGATTTTGTTACATTATATATTACCTGTTTAAGACTCTTTTTCTGTTCATATAAAACTTGACCACAAACATAAACACACTGTAAAAAAGGGGAAAAAACCAAAACAACCATACTTTGTACTGATTAGGTGGTTATAAACCAGTGCCTCCAAAAATCTTTACCTGTTGTTGAATAAATATGCCCAAAGGAAGAATGGACATTGCAACAATAGATACATTTGCTAAGTAGATTATCAGAGTTGAAGACTAGGTCAGCAACTATAAACCATGACTCTTCAGGATATTTGTTGTGTGTGCACATGTTTGTGTAATGCCCTTGCATTATTTAATCAAGCAATTTAAGGAGATTCTGGTTGTTTGTTAAATCTTAGGTGATATAACTATGATCTTTTTAATCCATGCGAGAACCATAGAAGGGTGTGATATCCACCTGACTTGGACATCTGTCAGTTCTTATTAAAGAAGTAATCTCCAGCTCTCTAAAAGAATACAATCAATGTCCAGATAAAATGCAACAAGAAATACCTTAGAGCTGGAAAACAATTGACAGACTAGCTTTAAGAACAGTAGGACAATGCAGCAAGTTGCTTGGGAAATTAGTGAAATCT
Organism: Alligator sinensis; assembly: GCF_000455745.1. Lineage (NCBI taxonomy): Eukaryota > Metazoa > Chordata > Crocodylia > Alligatoridae > Alligator > Alligator sinensis. The sequence goes on from NW_005842177.1 coordinate 1,128,970, forward strand.
CCCCATTGGAGATTTCCATGAAGGGCTCAGATAGGCACCTGCCTGGAATGGTCCTGTTTCTGGGCAGGGGGTTGATCTAACTGACCCCTCAAAGTCTCTTTCAATCTTATGATTCTATGACCTTATGAAATGACCTGAAATACTTTTATAGCACAATGTGAGACTATATAAGTATAAATATGCAGGACCACTATTTTTAAGAACTGTTGACCTGTTTTTAGGATAATGTATAAAAGCAGCCAAACTTTCCAGAGATCTGATCTGTTTGAAAGTAGTGGGAACAGTGAGATGTTGAGTATTTTTTAAAGTCATTCTACTTCAGTTAGCTGCCCAAAGCATAGCTGAATGCTTTGGAGAAGCTGGCATCAGTGGTAGAGACAGAACTTTTTTGATACTTTGAGAGAGAAACTGCCAGTTTCTACCTACAGAAAAAAATCTATTTACCTTTTTTAGTTTTGAAGGTTTTTTAAGAGATGGTCAAGAAACAGAAAGCATCTTCTCATTTCCATGCGAGCTGTTTCCCAGGAACAGCGGCTGTAGTTTTTCTCATTGAGGAAGTGGCTGATTCTTTGGAAATATTTCTTCACTTTCAGGATGTTCTGTAAAAGCCCATTTTTCCAGTTCCTTGTTGCCTGCTGCATCTCCCCACCAAAACATTTCTCCAGCTGCTCAATTTGCCAGTGCAGTCCATTTTGGAATTTCTCAATGCAACTTGGGTTCCAGGGACCTTGTGGAAGATTCTTGCTAAAAAGCTGGAAGATGTGGTGGAGGAGCTCATGGATTATCATCGGGGCATTCTCCTTCTTTCTGGTTATGAAAATCTCTCTGGGGATCCTGAAGTCTGTCCTGTCATTTAGACATGATAAAGGAAATTGTCCACCCATCCTGCACAGGAGGTGTAGGCTATGGTTCACTTTGATTTGCTGCAGTCTGGAGCAGTCTGGAGATGAGATTTTGGTGGAGGAGAAGGATTTGATGGAGAACACCAGCACAAGGCAAACATGCAGGAAACTTCTTTGAGATAAGGTGTTCATAATGATCAAGTAGGTAATCCTGATGTCTTTGTCTTTGGGAAGAAGCTGAAAACCCAGAGCTTGTGCGTCTTTTGCGGGCTCTTCCATTGCTCTGAATTTATTTCTTCAGTGTGAGCCATGTCCATTAGTCATGAATCCCTTTGAGGCTTTGTTTGTTTCACTTTCTGCTTAATGAATGAATGGTATGATACTTCTTTGTTTTCAAGATAATGATCAGCAGAAATATATTTGATAGAGAATGGTCTCTTCCTTATTGGAGTCTGGCCACAAACATGTCCCATCCTCTCCTTCACATGTCCCATCCTTTCTTATAAAACCTTAAGGCTTAGTTTATACTTAAAGGTTTTGCTGGCATCACTATGTGGATTAGGAGAGTGAAAAATGGTAGAAACCAAATTGGGAGTTGTTCTGGCAAAAACCTTAATGTAGATGAAGTTTACTAGTAAAACAGTAAAAGTTTTACTAGTAAAAGCTTGTTCCATTTGTAAACTTGTTTAAGCTACACCAGCCAAAGGATATGAGCTGTATCTCTAGTAGGTGGATTTGCTGGAATGGCAATATTGGCAGACTGATAAAAACAGACAAGCCTGAAGAGGAAAGGTTTTTGCCTTTTGTGTTGTGTTCCGGCCTTCAGAGGCTCTCTCTTCTGTTTTGCCCTCCCAACATATACTTAGCCCTGCTTCCAAACAGTAGTTAAATGTATTGTTGCTTTCTTCTCCTCTCCCTCTTCCCCCTCCCTCGCCCCGCCTGCACTGTACTTGCTTTCCTTTTGTGAGGCTAGTAGCAAAACTCCATTGACTTATACTGGAGCAGGACCAACCTATTGACAACTTTTGGACTGCTTAGGGAGGGATTTTAAATTGGTAGCTGAGAGCCGTTGTCCCAGTTTCCTTGAGTCTCACAATCTGGCTTCAATGACTGTTTGGGTTGGGATCCAGTTCCTCAGGGACTTAAAACACCTGAGGCTTTGGGGCATTCAGGAATGGTTGGATTGGATCCATAGATCTCACATTGTTTTACTTGGGATTTTTGAGAGTGGAAAGCTTTCACTTCCAGATGTGGCTGGTATTTTATATATATAGCGTCAGGCTGAACTCTGTTTTTTCCCAAGTATGTTTAAATGTCATGGATGAAATTAGGCAGACAAGGTTCCTTGAGTGAATCTGATATCTTTTATTAGACCAACCCAAATAGTTGGAGAATAGTTATTAAGCAAGCTTTCGGGTTCAAAAACCCTTCGTCAGGCTAAGGAAGTTTCAGCAGTTGGTGTGTGCTCTTCCTGGATGGAATTAGTATTTATTGATACAGAAATTCACTGGTCAGGTAGCTGAAACTTCAGTAGAATGTGAATGGTTAACCAGGTATGATCTTACAGCTTTTACTCTTCATGAGAAACAACTTTCATGAGAGATGCATTAAAAATTGAATTCAGTGGACAATGTGCTTCAGCCTGAGCTGCTATCATGATGATTTTATATGATGCTAGAGCTAGCTTTGTCAGAAGAAAACACGAAACGATATTGGAGTGAGACAATCTATCCTATTGTCATCTCATTATAAACTTGTGGTATCAGTTCAAACCAGCTGAGAGTCTGTCCTTTTCTTAGTTTGGGATGAATGGGTCAGTCTTTCAGGCTTGTTCCAGTGTGGAATGTAGTAGCACAGGTCACCTAGTAATTTGGCTTGAGACATTGTCCCAACTTTTAGTCAAGCACATTGAAAATACCACCAGTGGCAAGAGAGCTGCTTGGTTGGTTGGTTGGTGTGGGAGTTCTGTTCTCAAGCCAGGAGATGCTTTTGGTTGTCCTTGGGCCTCACAGCAGACCAGGTTGTGGTTGAACTTCCATCTCTGAAGCCTGTGGCCCCAGTAGCTTGTAAGACCTGAGACACCTGTTTGCAGCTTCATTTGCACTCTTTGTAGCACCTGTTTAAACGCTTGGAATCTTAGGAGAAAGATGAGGGAAACCAATTGTCTTGGCTGCTCAAGATGCTCTTAATGAGTAAAGCTCAAAGTTATGCCCTTTCTTTGGTACTTTCAGAGATGCTGAATAGGGCTGAGGAGAGTTGGTATCTTGGCTTGTCATTTCCAATGTGGCTCTGCACTGCTTACTCAGGAAAAAGTCCGAAAAATCTGAGCAAAACTTTCCTCTGAGTAAGGAGTGCAGGCCTGGACCCCAAGGATCTGATTTTCTTTAAAAATATTTTAGTCAGCATGCTGTTGATTGAATGACAAATGTTTCCTTGAACCATTTATTTCAAGGAATGTCTAAGCGTCTAGCATCGTTCTTAATTTTGTTCCTTAAAACTAATTTGCAACTGTAGCTATCTCTTAACACACTTTAATAAATATTCAAATATAGAAATTTGAGCATATTGTTTTTAAAAGGAAACAACTACATTTGAAAAACTACAGACTGTTTTGTAATAGCAGATTTTCAATAAAGAATGCAAAAGCACGACAAAATCAGAATAGCTAGCTGGTATTAACATTGCTGACTTCTTTCAACGTCTCTACATTTATTCAGAAGTGTATATGCATGTGTAACTTGTTGTGGTATCATTTAGCTTTCTATATGGGATCCAAGCAAGTCTTCCCAGTTATTGAACACAGTGGTGGGACAAAAACAGCTGCCTCCAGTTTCACCAGAATCGCTTTCACATTGCAGACCTAGCTCTAGGAAATGAGTTATGCAGCATCCAGCTTTCTGAAAGTCTTTTGCAGTTACTTTTTTAAAGTCTAGATTGTTGTATACATTTAATGAACCAAAATGTACCCATGAATACTTTTCATTTAATAGATTTTCACTTACTTGTTTTAAAAACTTTTCTTTTTTTGTATATAGACTGTAAATGCAAAATTGGATTTTAGTCATGAGTGAGATCATCTCTTTTCCTCAAGATGACTCTGTTAATCATATCTCATAGTTTTGCAAGACACAAGACATTATCAGCGAGCAAAAGAAGATACAGATGGGACAGCTACACAAAACAATGCAGTGTTGACTCAGTAATTTGCTTGTAGAATTGTGGAGTAAAAAAAAGATTACTGTCTAAAGAAGACAGAATTTCCCATTAGATTAAGAGTAAGATGGCTGTCATCTGTATTACTCAGGACAGACAGGGCTGCATGTTTTCTCATACTGTCCTGCCAGTGTACATCACACAGCTTCTGCCAAGACCACTTCCAGGAGCAAGGGCATACTTAACTCTGAGACTATCCGGTGCTTAGCTAGTTCTCCAGAATTTCCAAAAAGTGAGTCACACAGCTGGGTACCAATTTCAAGATGTTGGTGTTTGTCTGCTAGGATGTGAGATGAAATTGCCACTCGCTCACTCCATGATAACTGTTGAGCAGTCATCAGCAAGGTGTCATACAGATGTTATAGTAACTTTCAGTTGCTGTGCTGGGTCAAATTTGAGCTGACAGCTTAGTGGTTAATGGAAGCTCTGTAGCCCATTACCAATCCCTTTTCCCATCTGTTTCCTCCAGTAATGGATATCGTAACTAGTGCTAGTTGGTGTTCTTAGAACAGCAGGAGAAGATTTGCACAAAGATGCATCTTTTAAAGTAATTGTTATGGGTCACCTCACAGGCAGATAGTCCCTAAAGGCATTTTTAGCCATGTGCTAAATCTGTTCTCAAACTGAATGGCACGACTGAACTAAAATAACACTTTGGCACTGGAGGGTTCTCTCAGATGATAGGATGTAACGTTATTTTCACTGCTGTGTGTGATTTAAATTCTGTGATGAATCAAGTCATGAAACAAAGCTAAAGCCCTCTTATTGTTGCACTGGAAAAGGTATTTGCAATAACCATAAAAAGTGGATATCTTGGCAAAGATGGCAGAATAGAGAAGTAAGGTGTGTATACAGTGTGGAGATGCAAAGTGCTGCCACTGTGCATGTGGTGCGAGTCCTGGAAGCTCCTAGTCATGCATTAGCATGAAGGCGGCAGCTACAAGAAGGTTGTCTAGCACTTGGTCGAGGCAGGAGTGAGATTTGACAGCTGTAACTGTGACTGAGCAGCCCTCTTCAGGATCTACTGTGCTCTCCTCACAAAGGAAGAAGGTTAGAAAAGGTGCCCTAAACATAGTCTGTCTACCTTTTTCCTGACTGGATAACTGCGTCCAATGGGGTCACCTTTACTGTGGTCAGAATCCACAAAGACATAGTTGTGGGGCCTGGAACATCAGAGCCATCATGGACAATCTTAATAGTGAACACCCAGAGCGCACCACGCTGCAATCATGGCTCAAGAATTCAGGTGACACAGCATTGACATCGCTGCACTTAGTGGGACCCAGTGAGCAGGAGATGGGCAGCTCAAAGAACAAGGAGATGGCTATATCCTTTTCTGGAAGGATAAACAGGAAGGAGAAAACTGACTTCACGGAGTTGGCTTTGTCATTAAGAATGAACTTATAAACCAAATTAATGAGTTCCTTATTGGAATTAGTGAGTGCTTCATGACTTTGTCTCAAATTGGCACAGCTAATATGATACTGTTATCAGCAAAGATGCTTGACTCTTGATACCTCTGATGAAGCCAGGGAGGAATTCTATGCTAACCTTGACCAAGTCCTTTCTGACGTTCCAGAGGGAGACGGGCTTATTTTGCTTGTTTATTTCAATGCCTGATGGAAGAGACATTAACCTCTGGAACAGAACCCTCAGCAACGAAGGAGTGGGAAAGGTTTATTCCAGTGGCATCCTCCTCTTGACCAGATGCACAGAACATGGACTCATAGATTCATAGATTGTAAGACTGGAAGGGACCTTGGAAGATCATTGGGTCCAGTCCCCACCATCACCAACACCCTGTTCTGCCAGAAGAACAAGCAACGCCCACGATCTAAGCTTTGGCACTTGATTGACTATGTCATGGTTCATGATAGGGATTGGAACAATGTCTGCATTACTTGAGCTATGCTAAGATCTGATGATTGCTGGACTGATCCGCTTGGTTATGTCACTCAAACTGGCTCCCAAACAACAACTGCAGCAGATGTTATGCCAATGGAAGGTCCACAGACTCAAGGAACCAATCAAGTGAGACCTCATGCACCAGCAAATTAACAATAACTGGTGAATTGCAATCAATGACAATGGGAGATTGTCAGCAGTTCTCGGGGAGCCTTCAAGTCTACTGTCATCAGCGCCTGTGTATAAACACTTGGAGTCTCTGCTAGGAAACACTAAAACTATTTTGATGGGAATGACTGGGAGATCCTGGTGCTTGTAGCTGATCAACTCTTGGACTTTCATGCATGGCAGAATGACACTAACTCCAAGCAAAATAAATTGAATCGCTAAGGAAGACAAGTCAATGAGATGCTGAATCTCCTATGTCATTGGCGATATGCATAATTTTTTCAATGCCATCGGAGCCATCTACAATCTGAGCACTTGGGGACCAAGTGGCTTGGAGGAGACCTGATCAAGGGAATGGGAGTAATGTATGGCTTTGGCCCCTTCTTGGTTGGCACCTTCCTTCCTAGTGACGTCAGGATGAGACCACAGTCTAGGGCCACCTAGATGGTTCTGAGCGCTGCCTCTACTTGCCTGCCACAACTTTGATGTTGATAGCTGGGGGAGGCAGTTCCCTGTTGATGGTCCCAGTGGGGTCGCAACCCTGGGTCCTTCTTTGTGGGGCTCCAAACCTCCCCTTTCCCCAACCCTTACCACATCCATGGCCTGGGAGAGCTCAGCTTCCTTGTACCTTTCCCCGGGGTGATCTCTCCTCACCCATGAGGCCCACCCTGAGCGGGGTAGGGTGTCCAACTGTCAATCTCCATGGGACTGATCCTTAATCTTCAGGCCAGCCCATGGACAAACTAAACATGCCCCAACCTGGGGTAACGATAACTCAAAAGGTCCTTCAGTCCCTGCGAAGGCATTAGTCATCTACTGACAGAGTACAGGGGACTCCAGCTCCCCGGACGCTTTTGCCTCCCTGGGGCGAGAAAGAGACTCAACATCAATCCCTCCTCTTACTCTTTCCAGGGGGGCCTGCAGGTTGGGAGCTAATCACTCCTGTTCCCACCAACAGGTGGGAGTCCCCACTGGGGTATCTGGCCGCTCCTGCAGAGCCCACTCTTTGCCCACCACTGTGGGGACCACCTTTCTCTCCCTGCCATGACTCTCTGGCCAACTCCGGCTCCTTGAGCTCCACCCCGGGGTTTTTCCTACTGGGCAGCCCTGTCGGCTGCTGGGGCTTCTTGCCCTGAGCTCCGCCCCCTGGGATTGCCGATCCACAGGCTCAGGCAGCTGCGGAGCCGCCAAACCTGCGTCGGCATCTTCCCCCAGCTGCTGCTCATTCCGGCCCCTGTGGTAAATGTTGGGGCTTGTCGGGCTGGGTCCCAAGACATGCTGGGAGGGGGGCTTCTTTTTCCCCTCCCACATAAGTTTTATTCTCCCAGCTCAGTCAAGGCTTATGCTCAAGAGGAGAGCAGAGAGAGTGCTTCAAGGATGTCCTCAAAGGCAACTTGAAAACATGCAATATCGATATCTACTCATGGGAGCCTACTGCCCCAAATGGAGGAAGAGTCTGCTGCAAGGCTGTCAGTACTTTGAAACCTTATGATGACTGCAGGAGATGGAAAACTGAGACCAGCAGAAACAATGTGTCGTGGACTGAACCAAGAACTCAGCACCACCCACCCCCCATGAACACACGTACCTGGGTTGCAGTAGAACCTGTCGATCCCCTACTGGCTTTGTCAGCCATCTTCAGACCCACTGATAAGGCAACCGTGGAAGACAATCATATCCTCAACTGTGAGGGATTGCTGCTGCTGATGGTGGAAGAATGGGCTTGTGGGATTGGAGTGTATTTTTGAAAGGAATCTCAAGATCTGTGGTAACAAACCATTTGCATAATGTGGGAACAAAGAGGAAAAACATCTAGGTCAATTTCAGAGAGGGCCTTGTCCCTCCCCTTTTCTTGTTAAGACTTGGAAGGAAAGCAAGATTAGCAGTTTTAGGGCAATAACATGATGTTGTGATGCTAACGCAGTAAAGCTCCCATGGTCAGTTTACCTTAGCATTCTTGCTGCTTGGTGTTGGTAATGACAGTGGTACAACAGCATCAAGCTTTCAGAAAGACTGGGGTTTGGACAAGACTTTGAGGAAGTAAATGGGGCATCTTTCATTGTGAGCTGGTACATATAACAGCATACAACCAATGTCTTGTAGTTGGGGAGGGTCTTTGTCACTAGTTCACCTCAGTTGCTCTCTTTTTTAGACCTCCTGTTGTGAGCTGTGGGGTCATGTAAAACTGGAATAATCAAAATGCCATCAGGAATTTGGAGGGAAAAGAAAAATGAAAACTTTTGTTTCGGCAGCGAATCAAATAACCAGGAAAATAACCAGAAGAATTGTAGCTTATTACAGCAGCTAATCCTAACCAGTAGGTCAGGGATGACTGAGGGCTACAAAGCTCTTGTGTCGATGGGGTTTATACAAGAGTTGGCCCTCTTGTGTAAAGAGAATCTAAAGGTAGTAACCACCATTTAAAACCGGCTTACTAATCAAATATTGTCCTTTAGCATCTGTGAAGTCAGTCATACTTGTTGCAAGGTTTCCTTCCCTCTTATAGATGTGAATCATACATAGGCATTAACATACCACACAGTGTCAACATTGTGTGGCACCCTGCAGCACACTTTAAAGGATCTGACAGCATCCCAGGGATCACTGAGATCACGGGGATACAGCAGCTAGTAAACAGATTTATTTCAGTGTGCATTATTAGATCCCTTTGGATTGACATGCACTAGAGTGTCTGCAAATCTAGAACACTAGACTTTCTTAAAGAGCAGATATATATTTCTCTGTCTGGTATTGTAAAAGTCCTCTGTGCCTGCTTGATGGTAGCAAAGCCCACAAAATTATTTATGTTTATTCTGTATTTTATTATTATGAGGAGTAGTGGCATTTGTATGGGTGTAATGCCTTGGGGTCCCACTCCTGGCCCAGAACCCCACTGAGCTCAGAAGAAACCCAGGTGTCGTGGAAATCTCATCATATCCACAGATCTTCAAGAATGGAAATTTATAAATGGAAGTATAAGGTGGGGGGATGTTGTTGTTGAGGCACCGAGCTGAGACTCAGAATGTCTGAGGTCCGTGTTGGGATTTGCCAAGACGTCCTGTGTGAGTTTGGCCAAGGGACTGAATTGCTCTAGGCCTCAATTTCCCATCTATAAACAAGGAAAAATAATAACTCTTCAGCTGCCTTTGTTTGGCCTATATAAACTCTCAGAGTACAGATCTTATAGTCCCAACACATTAGGCCTGAGTCTGTATTGGAGCATTTGTGAGCAGCTCCTCTAATACAAATAATTAATCTTGCTACTAACTGTATTGTGATTTGATTTCTTTTTTTTTATTTGTGCCTGTGTCCCAATTGCTTCATACTGAGAGAGAACTTCAAACGGTAGCAGTACGTACTAACTAGGATGGGAGTGTCTGCCTGAAAGTCTATCTCTTGAAAAGTAACTGGAGTTTTGCTAGGACAACATGTAATTTCACTAACGTACTATATTTACTCAAATGTAAGATGATCCCCCAACAATTAGATTCTATATATGGAAAATATATAAATTTGTTACAATTTTCCAGCTATAGAATCTAATTATTGGAGTGTTGTCTTGAATTTGTTCCCCTCCCACTGCAACAGCAGGGAAAATGGTGTGGGTGGGGATGGGGTGGGGGTGTCAGGTGGCTCTCTTGCCCTCTTTCCTGCCCACTTCTTCCCCCTGCAGCCTTCCTATTTCCACCCTCCCCTTCCACTGGCAACCCTCACTCCCCATAATCTCTGCCCCCTCCCTCCCCCAGCTTTCTGCAATATCTGCCTCTTTCCCCCCACTCCTTTACCGTCAGACCCTGCTTAGCTTCTGAGACAGTAGAGCTGGGGAGGAGCCAGGGGATGCAGGGAGAAGCTGCAGGGGAAGTAAAGAGATTCAGAATCAGAATTGCAGCAACTGCATGCCCCCTCCTACCCAACCCTGCCCACTGCTTTATATAGGAAACCTTGTTAATTTGAAACACAGACCAAAAAATGCTGATTTTCAAATACACATACCCATATCAATTTGCATATCTGCAAATTACCACAGGTGCCTACTGATTTAATTGATCCAGAATTAGTAATTTGAACTTGCTGCAAGTTTTAGCATAGGTACTCCATAAAACACACTTGAGCAACACCGTTGTATCATTGTATAAACCGTGCATGATATTAGTTCAGAACCAAGAATCTGTGTCATTCAAACCATGGTGACCCCTCAGTATGCCTGTACGAAGCAGCAAGTATTTGATTCAGATTCGGGCAATTCGGAGGGACAGTGATTTGACTGGGTGATTCGAGTCACTGTCCCGATTTGATTTGGCTGAATTGGATTCGGAGATTTAGCCGCCAAATAAGCCGATTCTGTGATTCGGCCATAGAGTATAATGGAGAATCACTAAAATACCTATAATTTTGTCATTTTTTTGTTGATTTGGATGAAAGCAGCAGGGATGGTAGCACCTGGAGAGGTACCTGGTGAGTCAGATGTCAGGCAGGTGTCATAAATCCAATGTCTATATTGAGTCCATGAGTTTTTGTATCAAGGAGGTTGATGAAGGGAAGTTCATAGGCTCGTCTGTGAAAAGTATTTTGTAAATTCCCTTTGAGGATCAGGACTGAGAGATTGGAGAGAGAATGGTTTTCTTGTGAGAAATGTGCCCCCACTGGTAATTGATTCTTCTTGTCTTTAATCAATGTCCAGTGTGCATTCATTCTGGTGCACAGTTGTTTTTTGGTCTCTCCTACATATTTTCCATCAGGGCATTTGGTGCACTGGATAAGATGTATAACATTTCTGGAGGTGCATTTGTAAGATCCAGGAATGATGATGGCTCCATACCTTCACTACACTACGGCCCATGCCTTGCACATTGAATCCTTTGTCCCTTTAGCTGTGGTTCCCTGTCTGGGACCTTTGGCTCCCCCTTAAGCCCTGGCCCTGCCTTCAGGCCAGTTGGAATCCTGAGCCTCTTGCTCTGGGCATTCCTCATAGTAGGCCCCTGGTCCTTCAACCTCTCTCTGGGTTCTGTCCGCAGCACGGATCAGTCAAGGGTACTTCGGGTCAGATTTGAGCCGCCTGCCTATTCTCACCCTCACAACTCCACTTCAAACACTAAGCCTCAGGCCTCTCAAAGATCTTACAGGTCTGGGCTTTCCCTAGCCAGGACTGTGCGTGTGTGCAGTGGCTGGAGATTATCAGGTGCCCCTACCTGCTTTTCACCAGGGAGGTTAGTGGTCCTGGCATTTCCTAGGGCTGTTGTGCAATCGGCAGTCCCACCAGGCCTCCCAACCCTGGCAGGGTGTAGTTTTAGGTCATGCCGAGGACCTGGGGCCTCCTGCTTCGCCGCAGACCCAGCCCATACCTCCAGGTTTGTCCTGGTACAGGAGCTCAGCAGGGAGATGTTCTTCCTCTGCTGGCTGGTGAAAAACTAAACTGCTGCCTCCAGCTCTGAAACCGGGGCATTAAATGGTTGTGAAAGCAACTAAAGAAAGGAAATAGATGCGAAGTGAGGAGGGTGGCACTCACTCTATCTGCATGTGGAGCTTGGGGAACTCTATCAGCGGGAGGTTCACATTCAGGAACACCAGTTGCTCCACCAAACCAGGATCCAAGGAGGTGTGGTGCGGTGTGGCAACATCCACAGTAATGCTGAAGACTCTCTTGCTTGGAACACTGGTTGGTGGACAGGACAGGTGTTCCCGGGCAACTGTGGCCAGATCGTGCTACATCTGGCTGCAGGTTACCCAATAGGCCAAGGTGTTGCATTGCAGCAGCTCCACATCCTCAGCGAGATAGCCTCCATGCTACCTGCTGGATGGTGGGGCCTGGTGCCTTTGGACCCCAACATTGAAGCCATGCCCTTGGCCTGCATTGGCAGCGGTGTGGTGGAGGAGATTGGCTTGTGGCTGGAGTGCTGGTACAGGAAAGTGGATCCCCCTTTCCCACACCCCCCTGCCTCTCCCCTTCTGCCTCCCTGACTCTGTTCACCAGCACCTCCATCCAGTGATCGAGGGTTTTGCTGCTGCGGATGCTGCCCTTCACCCTTGGGTCACACATGCCCATCAGCATGTGGACTGTACTGGACTACAATGGATCCAGCCATTTTTTGATGCCCTCCTTCAGCCACTTCACCAGTGCCTGCACCTTTGGTGAAAGCGGCTTACCCCAGCCAGGCACATGGATCCCCTGGAACTTGTCCAATTGATTCTCAAGCTCCTTCAGTATGGGGATCACCTAGTGAAGGGGGGGCATTGCCAGTGCTGAGGCTCTCGGTGGCCTCGAGGAATGGCTTGAAGGCCACCAAGCTCTGGGAGCTGGTGCCCATGATCCCAATCTCCCTTAGCAAGGCCATCTCATGAATGGCCTTCTGTTGCTTTGCCAGCCTTGCCAGCATCAGGTCTGTGTAGTTCCACCAAGTCTCCACATCCTGCATGATTTTGTGCTGTGGGATGCTTGGCTCTTCCTGTTTGTCCCACAGCATCTTGTCCCCCTTGATGCTCCAGTAGAAGTAACCCACCACCTTCCTGCATTCTGAAATGAGCTGGCTGGTCATGGTAGTAACGGCGCCATCACTGGGAGCCCTGTCCCCCTCCAAGGCATCCCAAACTATGAAGTGGAACTTTTGTTCCACAAAGCGGATGCCAACAAAGTTGGCATCACGCACTTCCTTGACCATATTGACCCTGTTGTCAGTGACCATGAACTCATGGGTGACCTCACCCAGCCCAACGAACCACCTCTGCACCATGTGGTTCTTGGCTACCATGATGTCCCTTGCTGTGTGGGACTCATCCATCACCTCCGCTTGAAGGAGAGTCTGCTGATGCCATGACCGATCGCATCAGTGCCCTGTGAGCAAGAGGTAGGCATGATCTCCACTCCAGCTGCTCCAGACATCTGAGGTGAAGTATAAAGCTGCCTGCGGCCCTGCTTTCCGCAGCTCCTTCCTCAAGTACTCTCTGTATGCCTCATGCAGGGAGGGCACCACAGTCCTGTTAAAGGTGATGCGTGCGGGCACTTACTAGGATGGGGCCATAAGCGCCATGAACCGCCTGAACCCTGGCTGCTCAACAAAGGAGAAGGGCTGGTCATCCAGAGCAACCATCTCCCTAATGCTCTGGGTGACCTCGCTTACCTTGGGAACACTTCCCCCCCCTTTGTCCCTGCCTTTCCTCCACTGGTCCAGGGTGGCCTGCTTCTGCTTCTTGGGGACAGGGTCTTTGGAGCGAGAGGGGGACTTATTTTTGGGCATGCTCCCACTGGTGTCAGGCTGAGGAGGAAGGGTAAGGTGGTGATGCCTCCTGAGATGCAGCAGCATTGCTGTGGTGCTGAAATGTTTCTTGTCCTTGCTGATCTGCTTTCGGTAGTGCTGGCAGGTAGCATACCTGGGATCATCTGCCACCTCAAAATTATCCCACGCTACGCTACCCACCCACTTCTTGGTTGCGGGTAGGGATCTTGCCTTATCCCCTTCCTCACCAGGCAGAGGCACAACAACAGGAGGAGCTGAGCCACCTGCCCCCACAACCTCCTCCGAGGACCCTTCTGGAGAAGGAGACCTCCCTCTAGGGGGACTTTGAGGGGTGTGGAGCACAAACTCCTTCCCCAGAATTTCCTTGGCTATGGGACTCGGGTCCCCTGCTTCCAGATCTAGCTCCTCCTCTGGCACTGGAAGGCTCTCACTGGGAACTGAAATTGGAGTGGAGAATGTCATGCTGCTGCTAGTTGTAGTTACTGGTGTTGCTGGTGGTGCTGCAGGTGCAGACACAGCTCTCTCCTCCTTGCTCCCACTAGCAGCAGAAAACTCCTCGCTGCCAGGAAAGAGTCTGTTTGCGGGGTACGGGGGGACGACTTGCAGTTTTCCTTCTGCCCCTTTCCTCCTGCTGCCAGAATAACTGGCACCTGCCTTTCCAGCACACTTTATATTGTTTGGTATGCTGCAACATGTGTGTGTCTGTGTGTAATGTATGTAATATATGTTGTGCTTTCCTGCACAGTAATAACACACTGTCAGGAAAACACAGATTTCTTTTTGTGGAAGGAAAAAAAAGGCTAACAAGAACAAATAAGGGGATTTTTGGGGAAGGATAAGTTGAAAGGAATGGATAACAATAGGGATTGTAGGCAAAGGTAAATAGGAAAGGATTGGCTAGAACTTGATGGCAAGAGACTACATACTACCAAACCAGAGCCCTTCAGACGCTGCTGCTGCAGCAGAGAGACAGGCAGACAGCTCACAAAAAGCACACAGATGAGTTCACACACAGCCTTATATGTTGTTTTTACGTCCCTCCCCCAGAGCACTGTGATTGGAAAGGAACTCAGAGAAAGATCACAGTCACTGGGCAGCTACAGATGTCAGTATCAGAGTAGTCTTTCCACCTCCTCCTCCGCCTTCCTCTTCTCGGTTTCAGTTTCTTGCATGTCTACCTTCCAAGTTGCCAAATCTTTTCCGAATCAATTCAGAGGCTTTGATTCTATTTGGAGCTGTTAATGGGTCTCTTAATTCCATTTGAATTTGGAGATTTGGCTGCCTAATCTCCTCCAAATTGAATCGGCTACCGAAGCTTTGCACAGCCCTACCCCGCAGTTCAGCACTACTCAGTATGTGTGTGTGTACTCCAGATACCACCCCCGCTCCTGCAAAGGATCCACGTGCTAATTTGCCCCCCATTTGTAATTGGAACTGGCCTGTTCCAGACTTGGGATAAGTTCCAAGACCCTCCAAAAATATATATGCAGATGAGGGATGGGACTGCCTGCTCTGGCTCCTGCATAGAGGGTAGGGCCACACTGATCATGTGATGGGCTGAGAGAGGGGGCAACAGAAGTCTCTTGTCTCCATAGAAGTTTGGTGATGTTTGCCAGACATTTAAGGCTGCTGAAGAAACAGGTAAGAAAGGCGTTGCTCAGCTGGGGTAGTGAAGAGGAAATCAAGATGTATTCAGTGCAGTGGTTCACTGTGACCTGAAAAAGAGTTGGAGCCGAGAGAGACTGAGACGCAACAGGTACTATATCTTCTTCAGATGGGCTGCACTAACCTGTCCTTGTGGTACGTTGCCATCAGTATCTCGCCATTTTGGCTAAGATCAAGCATTTTTGGCACCAAGGAGAGGGTGTCAAGGATGGCTCTGGCCCTCCTCATGGCAGCCTGGTATTTCAGTACCTCCAGGCCAAATGCCAGTCCCTCCAGACGGATCACCTGCCTGTTTTTTTGGGACACAGACACACTCTCTCTCTCTCTCTCTCTCCCCCCATCAGCATTTTTGGTACTGGAGAGGGTATTGGATCTTCCTGAAGCTAGCCTCCAGGTCAGCACTTGTTCCCTCTTCGAGAAGCAACCGCCCATTTTTTTAAAGGGCCACACATAAAAAGAAGAAAAAAGGTTCCTATCAATCTAGGCCATGTGTTTTATGGGCATGCTCAGTGTGGGCTGCATTTGATTAATTTTTGTTTCCATACTTCAGCAATATTGCTTCTGGTAGCAGTTCAGTGATAGTCAGTGTATTTAAGGGGGTTTTCTGGTATGTGAACGTAAGATGAGGAGCATTTTTTCCCTTGCTGATGGGGTGGGGAAACCCTCAGATCATATTCAAGTAAATAGTGTCACCTCTTGCAAAAGAGTCACAGAGCACATTGTGATTAAATATTGAACATTCATCAGTGGTTAGACGGAAGTCAGAAAAGCAGTAAGCATACATTTCTTTAACTTCATTTTTAAATATCAACATAAAGTGAGTAGTCTGAGTGGCAAAAGGGAATTTTTAGTATGACTGAGAGGGCGTGGTGGCACAAAATTCTGTTTTTTGTTGGTCCAGAAATATAAAAGTGACAAATTAAGTAACCAACTGATTCAGATCTTAATGCATGACTAGGAGCATATGTTGAGACAGATTAGTAAAGAACATTAGGCTGAATCTGTTCAAGGCATCAAAAATAAGTAAAATAGGTCAGCTTTGGATCTGGTTTACTTCCTTTGTATAGGAAGGGGAAATAGGGTGGCTTTTCACCAGTGCAGCAGAGATCAGAATCTGACACACGAGCTTTAGCACCCATGGGCAACAAATGCAGTATAAGTACCGGTCACAGTATATATAGCCGCGTTTCAGCCCTGGCATAAATAGTTGGAGCACAGTTCGGTGAAGTGCCTACTAACATATAGAT
Source organism: Alligator sinensis (assembly GCF_000455745.1). Lineage (NCBI taxonomy): Eukaryota > Metazoa > Chordata > Crocodylia > Alligatoridae > Alligator > Alligator sinensis. The sequence continues at coordinate 1,145,242 of NW_005842177.1, forward strand.
TTGGTCCAGTCACTGTAATAGTATTCTTTGGGCTCAACCTCCACTTGGGCTAAGGATAGACATTACACATAAACCGGTTTAAGTGATCAGAAACTGGTTTAAACCTGTAACAGAACAGATGTTCAGTGCACATAAACCAGTTTGAAAATGGCTGAAACGAACCTGGTTGAATGTAGTATCACACTTGATTGATTTGGGTCAAACCGGTTTATGCAATGTCTGTCCCAGACCCCCTTCTCGTTCAAGTTAAATCAGAGTCCTCCAGCATCCAAGGTGCTTTGAAATCCTGAGCTGGGCTCTGCTCCAGCCCAGCAGATACTACAGACACACTGGGGTCTGCCTGGCTTCCTCCTGCTCCTTCCCTCCCTTTACCACTCCCTACTTAAGCAGCGCTTCCTCTCCCCTCTGCCTTACACAGACACCTCTCAGCATTAGCTAGCATACCACGTGCTGACTATGGTCCATGCTGTGGGAGACAAGATAAAGGCAGGCAGGACAGTGTTGGCTCAGGGATTTTTGGAGCTAATTAACTGGTAGCGTGTAATGTCCCTCCGTTCCTTCCTTGGAAAAAGTTGTTTAAGAGCTTGAAGGCTGTTGTTTCATTTGATGAGCCGATAAATACTAACAACTCCCTGTGTAACTCCCTGCTGTGTAACTCAATGCTCTATTATGAACAGCGAGTCAGGGAGAGGAACCCCTCCCTAATCAGAGGATCCTGCCTGGGCCTGGCCATGCCTCCTCCCCCCTCCCCCGCTCAGTACTGTGATAGAGGATGGAGGCCTGCTCTAGCACCCGCTGACTTCTAGCCTGAGCCACTGCAGGCATGTGCCGGTATTTCCTCAGTCCAGAGGAGATATCTTAGTTTCATGGTTGGTAGGGTCAGAAGGGACCTGAGCAGATCATCAAGTACGACCCCCTGCCGTGGCAGGAAATAGTACTGGGGTCAAATGACCCTGGCCAGGTATTCATCCAGCCTCCTTTTAAAGACCCCAGGGTAGGAGCCAGCACCACTTCTCTTGGAAGTTGGTTGCAGATCCTAGCCGCCCTGACAGTGAAGTAGTGCCTCCTGATATTTAGCCTGAATCTACCCTCTGTCAGCTTGTGACCGTTATTTCTTGTCACTCCTGGGAGTGCTCGGGGGAACAGGGACTCTCCCAATTCCTGCT
>NW_005842177.1:1146421-1166931 GCF_000455745.1 Alligator sinensis
ACTGTCCCCTAGAGCCCCCCCCCACCCCAATCTCTTGTGGAGGCTGAACAGGTTCAGGTCCCCTAGCTTCTCCCAGTAGGGCCTGCCCTGCTGACCCCGATCATGCGGGTGGCCCTCCTGTGGACCCTTTCGATGCTGACCACATCCCTTCTGAAGTGCAGTGCCCAGAACTGGAAACAGTACTCCAACTGCGGCCTGACTATGTTGCATAGAGGGGGAGGATCACCTCCTTGGACCTGCTTGTGATACATCTGTGGATGCATGACAAGGTACAGTTAACCTTCCTGACCGTGTCCTCACAATTGTGGCCCATGTTCATCTTGGAATCGATAGTGATTCCAAGATCCTTCTCTGCCTCTGCACTGATGAGAAGGTAGTTCCCCAGCCTGTAGGAATGGTGCTGGTTCTTCCTTCCCAGGTGCAGTACCCTGCACTTGTCAGTGTTGAAACCCATCCTGTTTTCGTCCACCCACCCCTGTAACCTGTCTAGGTCCAATTCCAGCCTATTCCTCCCTTCTAGCATACCCACTTCTCCCCACATCTTAGTGTCATCTGCAAATTTGAACAGGGTGCATTTTACCCCTTTGTCCAAATCACTGATGAAGATGTTGAACAGTACAGGCCCAAGGACCGAGCCCTGCGGAACCCCACTGCCCACATCCCTCCAGGTCGAATAAGACCCGTCCACTACCACTCTCTGGGTGCAACCCATCTGTCTGTGTAGGCATTGACACCACAGTCTCCTAGTTTTTTTAATGAGAATGGGGTGAGAGACCATGTCAAAGGCCTTCCTAATGTCCAGAAAGACTATATCCACCGCGACACCTGCATCCAGGGATTTGGTGACCTGGTCATAGAAGGCCACCAGGTTGGTCTGACAGGACCTGCCTCTAATGAACCCATGTTCTGTCCATTGAAACTGGTGGAAGTGATATAGATAGAGTATTGCAAATCTTGAATACTAAGTTGTTTTTGACTACTGGAGTCTTAGAATATTGTTAAGTATCCTTTATAATTCCTAAGAATGTTAATTTCTTAAGAATGTTAACTGATTCAAGGAATTTAATTTTAATTTCTCGAAGAAATGTTTAGGACTTTGTTTTCTTGCTGACATGTCACTAATGACTTTAACCTGGTAGGTCCTCGCTGACCCTAGGCCTGGGTGTACCTCCGATGGGGCCTACGGGGGTCCCAGTGGGGGGAATGGCCAGGTCCCTACTCAGAAAAATGGAGGCAAAGTAATTGTTAAATAGTTTAGCTTTGCTGTCTGGTGCCATGACCAGATTTCCTAGCATGTCCTGCAGAGGCCCCACGTTACCCAGTACCTTCTTTTTACCCCCTATGTATTAAAAAAAGGACTTCTTGTTGTCCTTGATCCGAGTAGCTAGTCCCAGTTCCATCTCTGCCTTGGCCTTCCTGACCACCCCCCTACTGTCCCGAGCAACAGGGGTATAGTCCTCTCTGGTGATGGCCCCTCCCTTCCAATGGGTGTACACCTCCTTTTTCGCTTGGAGACGTTTCCAGAAGCTTTTGGTGAGCCATGGGGGCCTTTGCGTCCTCTTGCCCCCTTTGATCTGTGTATGGATTACCTTCCTTTGGGCTTGGAGGATCGTCTCCTCAAGGAACAACCGCTCCTCTTGGACATCCAACTCCCCCCGCTCCGGGACCTCAGTGTCTCCCCCACTAATCTCCTTACCTCAATAAACCGATTTAACCTAAATCAGTTCAGTTTGATACTACATCCATCCAGGTTAATCTTAAACTGGTTTCAGCCATTTTGAAAGTGCTTTATGTACACTGAACTTCTTTTGTGTTACAAATTTGAACCGGTTTCCTGTCACTTGCATCGGCTTATGTATAATGTCTGTCGCTAGCCCTGGAGTGAGAGCCCTGTTGTGCCAATTGCTGGAGCTAGCCACAGAGAAGTAACAACCATTGCAGGAGAGAAGAATTGTCTGTAAAGAACATTTTCCAGAGGGGTGATGCAGGACTCCTGTACTCTCTCTGGTTTGCTTTGTTATATTTAACAATCTAATTCACCTTGGAGATTTCTGAATTTTCTTTGAATTGAAGTTGCCCATCCTGTGAAAAAACAGAAACGGAGGAGAATTTCCAGCGGTGCCCTGTGGTCTAGATGAGTGGCACAGGGTGCCTAGATTGGCCCTGCAATGCCAGGCTCCATATGCCCTATATGCCCCCTGCCTGCTCGATCTAATGTGCAAGGTTGAGCTGTCTGGCTTGTTGGGCTCTCCACGGGTCCAGTAATTTGGCAGCAAAGGAGCAGACACTCCTGTCAATTTTTTTGACCCTGTGGGGGCCTTGTGGGCCAGATGACATGGCTCTGGTGGCCAGATCTGGCCTGTGGCCTGGGGCTTGAAGCCCCCCTATGTAAGAGGATTCAGAAGTGTTCTCTTTTCTGAATCAAAGCCTCTACTCGGATGCCACTCTTGTGCACTCTGACACTTTCATAGCCCTTTCTTAACCTTGGCCGCCCCTTTGCTGTAAGTGCAGTTATGTAATACTTGCATCACGAGACTGAGGGAAATAACTCCACTGAACATGCTAGAAACCGTGAATATGTGATTTTGCTTTATTAGCAGCTTTTATAAAACCTAACATTGATTTTTAGTTCTTAAACACCACTCTCAAATTTGCCAGATGACCCAGGTCCTGTCTGAGAGCAAGAGACTTTTTTTTTTTCAAAAGAGAATCTACGTTATATCAGATGTCTCTTTATTCACAAAACACGGGCAGTAGCAGGAGCTTTTGCACCAAAAGGGGAATGCGTGTTCTCCTTCTGGCAATTTTTGCAGTCTATGCTTTAGTGCAGGATATTTAGGAACTAGTTTTGGACCTACAGTTTCTCTATGAAAACAAGAATCTCTTGCACTTCAAGTGCTCAGCCTCAAGCATTGAGAAACAGAACATCAGGAATAAAAACTGGGGAAAAAGAGGAGTTAATTTAGGGCACTAGGAACCAGGAAGTCTGTGTTCTATTAGGGATGTGCCATTTGCTCTTTCTGCACCTTAGACACAACTCTGTAAAAGGGGTATAATCATACTTTCACAACGTATATGCTTGGTGAGAATGTTATAAAACATAATCAATGGCTCACTTGCAATACCTGCATCTGACAGTATCCACTTCAGTTACATTGGTCAAGGGGCTGAATTTATTTGTAATCAACCCTTGACCAGTGCTTGGAAAAAAAAATCATTGCTAGTTTGAGGAGCAAGCAAAGATTTTTAAGGCATGAAATGTTGCTAATTCTCAGGATTACAAATAAATGTTTTATGCTGTACCTTTGGGCACATGAGTGCTGCTTCTCCCATTATTTTGTAGCACTGACAGATTGTAATATATTGAAACTTAAATTTGCATTCTCATCATTTTGTTCCCTTTCCCCTACTTCTACTGTGATATGAATTTGGTGGCTGCTATCTCAAGAGCACTAGAGCTTGATACACAGGTTTGCCTTTTGAAGCTTGAGATCCTGTTTTCCCAAACACCTACTCCATTGAAGAAAGTGGTGCTTTATTTCTTAAGATAGAGCCTGGTAATCAGAAAGGCATGGTTTTGGATGAAGTATATTGTAGTCTGGTAGATGGCCTAGTATAAATGCTTGCAGACTAGTAAACTTGACCACTGGTTCTTGTCTAGACTGTTCCACAAAAGGAATCTTGTTTCCTGAAATGGGGTGTGCCATTCAGCCTTAAGTCTTATGTCTACTCAAAAGGTGACACTCATAGACTGAATGGAGTTAAATTTTCTCAGTAACAGCAGATAATGTTTGCAGACTACAAAATTTCTATCCTAATGCAGAGCTCTCCTATCTGGTGGCCTGTGGGCCACATGTGGCCCCTGCACTCCTGGTGTGGATGCATCTACCCCACACCATCCCATCCTGAATGGTGGCTCAGGTAGGGAGTATAAGTTTCAAAATATTTTCCCATTTGCACTAATTAGTGGTGTCTGCACTTCAGACTAATTTCTTTTATAGGAGGCAGGTAGGTAGCCTTGTTGACATGTGCCTGTTTGATGAAATTATGACTTAGCAGGTTCTGCAAGAGAAGAATAATTCCTTGTAACTGCTTTATATATATAACAAGTAATGTTTCCTTGCCATAAGTAACCAGAATCCTAGTATGTATTTCTTCTTTCATAGGTAAATGACCCTTGGGCTTGAATCACAGAATTAAATAAGCTAGAGAAAGAAAGCTCTATTTAATAAGTTATCTGTCTATCCCTCACCAGTGTAGATGTGTTTTTGAAAGTATACCATATTTTCTTGCATACAACACATCCTGGAATATTACACTCATCTTGTTTTTGAAAACCATAATGAAGTAGTAACATTTTTTTCACAGTTATGGCTGCAATGAGCAGGGACAGAGCCCAGTGTTCAGCTGACTCACTCTCCCCTTCCTGCTTAAATAAAGGGGAAACCCTAACAGCTGCTGAAGTCTAGTCTCTATTGGTGGATCTCTGTGATTCTGAAAAGAGCTAAAGAGTCTCCAGAATTGTGTAACAGAGGTGAGAAGCCAGGAGTAGCTAGCAGACAGCAAAATTGCCCTCAGAAAGGTTTGCTTGATTAGCAGAACACCAAGACCATTAAAAAGAGAGATGATTGTTAATACCTGTGAAGAACAATGAGTCATTAACTCAGCTGCTTGAATAGTAATGCTACACCTGCTGCATTGTGGAGGAGGAATCAAAGCAGGGTGCTTCTTTTCTGGAAGAACATCAGCTTACCTGCTTAATACATGCATGCCAGTTTTGGGGGTCTGATTTTGAGGGACAAAGGTACATCTTGTATGTGAGAAAATACAGTGCGTTTTACATTTGCCCAGTAAAATAACTTGAAGAATAATGATTCCATTGCTTCCCTTGGAAAAACAGTCTAGTCATTAACAGCACATCTGTAACTTATGTAGATTAGGTGTTAGAAGTCTAATAGTCCAGGTTTCAAACCCTGATCAGGTCCTATAAATAGGAGGAGAATGTGAGCTACTGATTAGAGCTAGGAGTTGAGACTCCTATGGGTTCTTTTCTTGGTTCCTTCAGTGTTTTTGAGATCTTAGACAACACCCTGCCCTTTTTCCTTTGTTAAAGGGAGCCACCAAAGTTGAAGTTGGAGGCCAGACTAAATGGTTGTAATGGTCCCATCTGGTCTTCAAGGATGGGATGAAGTGATTTTAAGGAGCTTTGCTAGCAGTATTGAAGTGGTAAAGGTTCGTTCTTTTCTGCAGTGCTTAATTTCCAGAAAGTTGTGCTTCGAGAATGTAGCAGCAAGCACAACTATTTAAAACCAATACAATAACAAAGTGAAAAATGCTTCTCATCAGTTTTGTAAAGGGTGATTGTTCCTAACACTGGGCCTGAGGTTAAACCTGCTGAAAGCCTGTTAAACTTGTTCTCTCTTACAGAGCTGTGAGCCCATTAAGCACAAACAGAACAATATTTTCTGTTGTATATTAATATTTTAAGGATATAATAATATTGGACTGAGCAATATTGTTATTTAATGTAACAGAAATGAAGTATGTATATTCTCTGTGATAAATGAGACTATTAGTATTTTAGTTCTCAATAATTAAGCACAAACAGAACAATATTTTCTGTCCTATATTAATATTTGAAGGATATAATAATATTGGACTGAGCAGTATGGTTATTTAATGTAACAGAAATGAAGTATGTATATTCTCTATGATAAATGAGACTATTAATATTATAGTTCTCAATAATCATAACATTTGTATGTATGTATTACATGTATTTTCATATGCTGAAAAGCATCCAGTGGACACACAGAATAGTAGGGTTATCTAATCTAGTAAAAACTCTGAGCAGCTGACAGTTTGTTTTTATTTTAATAAGGCATTCTGTCCATGTTCAAAATGAGTTGGACACCAGCTTGGCTGAGGAAAGAGAGGGCTGCTAATGATTTACTGACAAACTTACCCAGCCAAAATAACTTTAATTCTAAATGAGCCAACCAAATTAATATAAAAAAGTTGCAATGAATCGCACCTTTAACTGGGACGTAACTAATATGTTCTACTGCTTGTGTTTCTGACTGACGGGATTCTGACTGACAGTACTGCTGTCCAGTATTGCTGTCAGTGAGGTGTGCACGGGTCATATATATAGTAAGGGGAGATAGAGTTCTCTTTTATGAGGGAGGGGTCCCAACATCAAATTGTTGCCAGGTGGACTTATGCTTATTTGCAACAACTTGCACTTTAGCACTGACTGCAATGTTCAGGCTACTTCTTCCTAGGCAGGTGTCCCACATCATGTAAAATAAAAAATAAAAAAATACTACTACCAGGAGTGCTAATTAGGCACCTTTGTCTATTAGTCTTGGTCAAGGGGACAAACACTGAATGGAGGTGAGGATATTGTTTCCCTTCTCACTTGACAGTACCACAAATTGAAGGTTGATCTATATTGGTGGAATGCTACAGGACAGTCTGCTTCCCAGCCTGAGAGTTAGATTTTTACCTGGAGCAAATCATTTTACCTGTGTGTTAACATCATTATTCCACTTCACACCAGATTAAAATCTGGTCCCTATTTGCTCTATGGATAAAGAATTTGACTCTAAGTCAGGGGTAGGCAATTATTTGGGCCCACGGGTCTCTTAGGAAATTCTGTTGAGCTGCCGTGGGCTGGGTCAGCATGTTTCCCTCCCCTCTCCATCCCCCCATGCAACAGCTCACCACATAGGGATGGGGCTGCGTGTGGGTGGGGAGTGGTGTTCAGGAGCGAAATGGGTGGGTGAGGCCAAGATCACAGGGTGGGGTCATGTGGCAGTGACAGCACAGGGCTGGGGAAGAGCCACAGTCTGCTGCCCGCATGCCCCTGTGAAGGGCACTGGTTCTGCAGGCAGAGGTGTGCAGGGAGTGGACAGTGACTCTGCCCGGGCTCTGGAATTGCACTGTCACCACTCACAGCACCGTCCCCAGGTACAGATCTCTGCCAGGCTGTGACCCCCATCCCTTGTGCCTGGCTGCATGCCCTGCCTGTATGGTTCCTGGCTGATCTCCGTGGAGATCCTCGGATCACAGGGCAATGACAACATGTGGCCAGGGCAGAGCTGCAATATGCTCCCTGCACATCCTTAACTGCAGAACTGGGACTCTGCCCTGGGCTCACTCTGTCAGCTCCTTTAATTCATCCCCCTCTCTGCTGCAAGGGGGCAGGCTGTAGGGGGCAGGTGGTGTGAAGGGGTTGAGAAGCTTGCCTCCTGCTTGTGCCTGCCACATCTGCCCTCTGCCTGCCCCCCCCACCTCCCCTTCTCCTTCTGCCTCTGATCCTCATCATGCCACTCCCCACCCCAGCCTCTGCTCCCCATGTCCCCCACCCTTTCCCTCTGTGCTTGTAGTCTTTCCCTGTTCTAGCCTGGGGCAGTGAGCATGGCCCCAGCCCAGCCCTGTAGCAGCCATGGGGGCTGCATGCTGCTGCAGGACTGGTGTGTGGGGCTGGGGATTAGGGGGGCATCAGGCTGCAGCAGCTATAGCTATTGGTATTGCCCTGACTCCAGGTAGAGGCTAAAGCCCAAGCCACAGCCATCAGCTGCCACCCCCCATACTTGAATCTAAGATGAGGGGATTTCCCCCTATGTTAAATGTGGGGGGGGGAAAATCATCTTAGGGTAAATACTGCAATTCTAACACCACTGTCTGGTTCCTATTGTGTTTGGTTTGCATAAGGATGAGTCAGGGATCCCGTGAGAAGCCTTGGCTAGTACAAGCTCTGCTAGGCTGGAATTTGACTCCTGACTTTTCATCTGATTTTGTGAACAGCCTAGAGTTCATCTAGAGACACAAGCCACTTGCCCCCTTATGATTTCTTGAGCCCTCTTTAAATCTTGTGGTTTGTGAGGAGCTGCTTGGTTGGAATTAATGGCAGGAGGCTGCCGCTAAAACGGAGATGCTAAATCTTTTCATACCGTTGAGTTAGCAAGCAGCCCAGCCTTTTGGCTTCCAGGACTTGTTTTGAAATGGCTTGGCCCAACTTTAATATGAGGCAGCAGAGGCCTGCATCAGCAGGGCTGCATTTTGAACTGTGTGTGAACAAATAAACTGTGGATGTGCCAAAACTGGGCCACACACCAGGTCTGCACAGGGTTTATTTCAAAATGTATAGGGCTGCCAGCCTGAAACCCACAGTAGAAAAAGAATGATAATTTGCCCTATTTGAGCTGGACACCTGTATGCTAGGCAAGCAAGCAAGTGATCCTGTGTCATTGGTAAGCAGCCAAGACAGGCTTCATTGCTCAAATTTTTTCCTTGTGTTGTTTAGTGCACAATGCTGACCACAATGGGCCATGTGGTTAGCCATGTTAATGGACATTTTGTCACTGACCTTAGTGAGTCCTGGATCAGGCCCCACTCTGTTTGGCCCTTGAGTAGAATTTATTTTGCTTGCAGGTGTCTTTGGAATAACTTGAAGCATCACAATGTAAGAAAATCCTTTTCCAGCAATTCAGTAGCAAGCTATTGAAGTAATTGCCGACCCTAACAATGCCCTTCACTTTCCCTGAATGTCTGCTCCAAAATATATCACTAACACTTCATTACAAACTTGCAAGAGAACTTTATTGATGTAGGGATCCTGGTTTTCTCTGTTTAGAAATGCCAAATTCTCTGATAGAAATTGCAAATTCTCTGATTAAAAAACCCATAATTCACATTTTTCCATGATTAAAATGAAACACCGCTATATATATGTTTCAATTGGACGTGATGTTTTATTGATATATTTACAGTTTTAAAGCAGTTTGGAAGTCTACTAGTTCCTCAGTCATTATTGTCAGAGCTGATTTGAATTAGTGCCTCGACACAGTGGAACTTTCTAGCACAAGGCACAGTAAGGCAGGGGAAGTCTCGGCATGGTGAAGAGTTCCGGCGTGGATAGAGTTCCCGCCGAGGAAATGCAGATTTGCATAATATGATTAGCTGAAGTTAAATTATTCCCACATGGCGGCTGCCAATTGGCTCGCTAGCCGTATAAAAGGTTAGGGGCGGTTCCGCCCTAGTTGGAGAACTCCGCGATTCCCCCTGGAGTGGAACTCCAGCAGCTTGATCACCTGCCAACGACTCCCCGTCGGCGAAGCCTTGCGACGTACCCTCCGTGTTGCATGCCCGAGTTAGACCCGAGCTACCTGGTCTACAAGAGCTCCTCGATTACCGATTAGAGAATAGAATTGTTGCAACTACGATTGCCTGTGCTGTATACGACTCTACAGTGTAAGTAAAGCCATCTCTGTTTTCCAATTGATACGTGTCTCGTTTGTGCCTAATTCCGCTCCGGTGGTAGAGAGTACCCATCTTCCCATCGCAGCCGCAACCCCAGCTAGCATTCCCAAAGACTCCTGTACCTCGATTTCCCCCCTCGGCCCCCACAATTATAATAAAATAAATTCTAAATACTTATATATTTTGGTGTTTGATTTTGGTTTTTTTATCATGGAAAATCAGAGCTCCCCTGCCTTCGCTTACCAGGATGTGGGTCCAGCTGCAGCTGTCCCACCTCAGCTGCTTTGTGGCTGCTTTATGTCTGTGCGTTGCCCCTGCCCCTGTCTGTGCTATTGCCCCTCACTCCCTACCTACAGCCCCCTGATCCTGATGGTGTCCCTCACTCCCAATCCACAGCCGCTGCCCCCTCCCCCCTGCCACCTCTGCCAGTGCCCCTCACTTCCAACCCACAGCCCCACACCCCTTCAGCACTGCTGGTGCCCCTCACTCTTGACCTGGAGCCTCCTGGCCCTGCCGGGGCCTCTCACTTCCAGATCACCCCTACCCCCTCCGCCCTACTGGGGCCCCTCCTGATTTGCAACCCCTGCCCCCCCAAGCCCTGCCAGAAGGGGCCCCCACCTGCTAGGGCTGTGGGACCCAGAGGCTGAATCATGCCTGTTTCCTGGTCTGCAGGCACCAGCCACAATTGGCCAGCAGCACCTGAGCCCCAAATGCTATGTGGGGGAGGCAGTGGCTTCAGTGGTTGGAGTGGAGTGTGGAGCTTGGTCCCCTCCTGCAGGTGGCACAGCCAGAGCGGAGCTGAGTGGAGTCCATAGGGGTTGGGGGAGGATGTGGGCTGCAGGACTTGCGACTCCCCTTCTGCTGCCCTTCCTCCAGGGGCCTCTGTGGCCCAGCAGGAGTCACCCAGTGTGGGAGGATGGAGCAGGGTGATGAGACTCAGTGCTGCCACCGGGACCCCTGTGCCCGCCATGCCACCACAGTGAGGTGCCCGCTGCCCACACAGCAGTAGTTTGGTTGGGGGCAGTAGCATAGATTTGTGCCCCTCCCAGGAAGAGCTGGGCTGTAGAGGCCATGGGGGCAGGGGCAAGCGCACGTGTATGTGGGTATACGTGCATGTGGCACTCCCTGTGTCCTGCTCCTCCCAGCCCCAAGCAGTGCCTTGCAGACTGGCACTCTGCCAGCCTGCAAGGGGATACCCATGGTTTCCTTCATTTTTCTTCTTTAGAGAAGAAAATGAGCATTCTCCCACAGCAAATGGAAAACCCATATCCCTGTTGATTAGCACTTAGATGGGAGAGTCTATGCAGATTGCATAGTTTCTTTTTAATCAGCAGGTTTTAAACTTTATTCTTTCCTCTTGCACACATGCACACACCTGTGTATAGATGCTACATAACAGTCTGAGGGGTTTTTTGGGTTTTTTTGTTTTACATATTTTAAAAGAAGTGTACATTACTTCTGAGTAGGGTGGGTTAGTAAATGTATCATAGCACAGTTTCTAAAAATATCAAAATCTTGGGAGAAAATGAGTCTATGCTGCTGATGCATTTGTTTGTTACATCTTTGCTGCAAGCTTTTGGCTGTGCTATATGTGAGAACTGGAAATGCTACTTCCGAGTCTAAGGGTATGAGCATTTTCCACTTGAGCTGAAGGGTTAGGTCTATCAGCCTGGAAGCAATAGCAGACCCATAAGCACTTGTACACAGTCTAGGCACTAACGGGGAGGGCAAAACATTTGTTTCCCTGAGTTATGTGAAGTGGGGTGTGACTAACATGTTTGTGTATGTGAAAAGTATGAAATAGAAATTTAAGCCCAATAAATATATAGTGTTGCACAGTGAGAACAGACCTGTTTCACAGGGCTGTGAGACGCTTTGGTTGCTGATTTGATTCGGCAGAGATTTGGCTGAATCAATTCAGAGATTCGGAAAGATTTGATATTTGAGACATAGACACAGGTTTAAATGTTTTTTGCTATATACCTCAAGGTGCCAGGCGGGTTGTGAATGCTGAGATGGTGGGACGGATGGAGCATCCCACGGGACCATGGGGGGATCCCCCGCACGATTGGCAGCAGACCCAGAAGTGGACCAGAAGCACTTCTGGTCCACTTCTGGGTCCACCGGGGAGCATACTGGGGAGCCTCCTCCCCCCTACTCCCCAGCTCAGAGACTGGTGCTTCCTGGGTCTGAGGGGGCACTCGGGGTCTCACCATGGCCAGTCACCAAGCCGGGGGGGGGAGAGGTCCCCTGCACACTTGTCGGACACTCGTCGGTGGAGTACTTCCGGTCCACGTCTAGGTTCGCCACCAAGCACACGGGAAGGGCCCCCCATGCTCCTGTGGGACGCTCCATCCGCCCCACCATCTCAGTGTTCACGAGCTGCGCCTGGTACCTCAAGGTATGTAGAAAAAACATATAAAGCTGTGTTTGTGGCTGAATTGCTGATTCTCTGAATCAGCAGCGAACCTTCAGGACAGTGATCCAAATCAATTAATCAAATCACTGTCCTCGATTTGGGCCAAATCTGAATTGAATACAGCCCGTTTTGCACACCCCTCTCTGTTTTGATACTGACTCCTCACAGCTTTCTTACTTTCCATTGTTGCTGTTAAAACCACAGTCTAGCCTTGTTCCGTGTGGTGAACTCTGACTGCGACTGTTGCAGATTTGCACAAACCTGGTTGCCTTGCAGGTTTGATTACCCTCCCATCCCCACCCTTGATCTGTGCCAGCAAAGTTATGTCCATGAAATGCAGTAGAGTTACTTCTGGTCAGGGCATAGCTAACCCCAGAGCCTGGGGGTTCCCTATGGAGGGGTTGGCATTATGTTTTTCTGCATGAATTCCCTCTCTCTCTCCCCGACACACACATACATACTTGTTCTTTTACCTTTATTAGTGAATTCCCTCTCTCATCTCCCTCTCTCCAAGCTTGCTGTTTGGAGTGTAAGGAGTTAAACTCTCATTCACAGGGCTAATTCATGAGAGTTTCTTTTCCTCTTCAATCCAGCACTGCGGCACTTAAAAGTGGTGTGCATAGACCCATTGTGAGAGAGGGCAAGGAAGGACTAAGTAATATCTTTTTCTCTCTGCATCTCCCTTCACATCATTCCCCATTGTCTCCCTCTTGTATTATTATAGACTAGAGTGTCAACCTGCTTCTCTTCACACACAAGCTTCTTGTTCCCCAGGGAGCCAGGGCAAGCTATGGACAGGGCCAACCAGTTTTAGAATTGCTATCAGCTGTAACTTCTTCTGAGACAATCCTCCACTGCTGAATAAAGAGAAGTAGTTGCAAACTTGTTGATGCCTGAAAATCAAACTTTCAGGCTTTGTTCCGTCTTGTTCTCAGTCTGTAAGGCACCCCCTTCTCCCACTGGGAATATATGTGGCTTTTGCAGTTGAGTTATATTTAAACTTTTGTTATATTCAAAGGACAAATAAAGCAGTTAACAGGTGAGGTGTGTGTCTGGAGTGATCCACATGTGGCTTGTCTTCCTGTTGCCATATCCTTATAATTACAAAATCATTTGTGTTTTAACTAGAATAAAAACACCATTGAAGGCATCTCTGCTCTTGTCTCTGTTCATTTTTGGCCATGGATGAAGAGTTAGAGAATAATGCAGACAAGAGAGTCCCACTCAGTCACTTGGTAAAATCTTTTGGCTGTAGCCTAGGCAGCCTCTTAATTTCATGTGTTTGTGGGGGGCCTACTGAATAAATAACAATTATCTGACTCACCAGTTTTTTCTCAGCACTGGGTGGGAGTGGAAGAGGCATTGCTCCCATCTTCCACACCTGAGCAGCTCATGCCTGGTGTTCTTATTATAATATGTCAGGAGCATAGACTTGATTTTTTTTCTCTCTCTAAAGCATGGAGGTGGACTTTGTATATAGTCCCACAGCTCTTGAACAGGCATTTTTCTTTGCAGAATAAAATTCCTTCCAGGCACCATTGCCATGAGTAAACATGAGAGTGCCATTAAGAAGGGACTTGTAAGAACTGTTGTAATTTGGGGAACTTTGCTTTCTTCTCATTTTACTTGTTCTGTTCAGTTGACTTATTTGCTCCAAAATCAAAGGGACCACTGTCCCGTGTATGCTTTTAGCAAGCTGGCAGATCTAATTCCTGTGCTTTCAGAAGTCTCAGATGCATATTCTGTGCAGACCCAGAGATTCTGGCTTCAAATAATATCTTCTTAGACCAGAGCACAATTCCACAATGCAGAATAATATGAAAAATGGATAAACAGTTTTCTTCCTTGTACCTTACTGGGGAGCTGGTGGAGAGAGAGCAACAATGGATGTGGAAAGCAGTGAGATTTGTATGCATTTCAGTAGTTGCTCACCATGAATGGTGCAAATAGTAAATACAGGAGTCTTTACTCTCCAGCCCCATAGGCAAGTTAAAGTATTGCACTACATTTTGCCTTAATCACATATCTGCTGATGGATGCCACTGTGTAGTGGAGGGCTGTGGCTGTCAGGGGTAGAAGGAGGATGAGGAACTAGAACAGGGGTAGGCAAAATGTGGCCCAGGGGCCAGATTTGGCCCTCCAGGCCATTCTGTTCAGCCTGTGGGGCCCCTAAAAAATTTAGAAAATTAATATTTATCTGCCCAGGGCTGCCTGTCATGTGGCCCTCGATGGCTTGCCAAAACTCAGTAAGGGCCCTCTGCCCAAAATAATTGCCCGACCCTGAACTAGAACCAATGCAAAGTTTTGACTTGGTTCTAATTGCTTATCTTCCTTCTACCCCCAACAGCCACAGCCCTCCACTATACTGTTCATATCCTCTGTCTTCATCCTTAAACCAAACATCTCTTCCACAGCTGATTCCTATAGAATGCTGTTGGAGAGCTTATGTGCATAGGTACACACATTTTTTATATTTCTTTGCATTGATACTGCTACAAAGGAGAAGGAAATTGAAAATGGAGGTGATGAGCAAAGAATCAGATGAAATATGTACAAAGGATTAGAAGCAAATTTGCAAAGCAAATTAAATTCATCCCCTATCTTCTTATCTATCTTTAAAAAAACCCCACACACATCAGGCATCTCATCTCTAACTTTCTAAACAGCTCATCTTGGCATTTCTCTATCCTTCTGTTTTCTTCTGTGCTATCTGGTTGACTATAGCACATGCTGGTTTAATAATACCCAGGCTCAGAGTGATGAGCAATTTATTAGCAGCTTGTGAGTGAGACATTGTGAGGGATAACCAGAAGACAGGATTGTTTAGAATCCTTTTTATAATAGCTCAGACTGGGGTAATTTCATCCTTAGTGTAACACCATTGAGTTCAGTGGAGTTAAATCAGGACTAAATTAAGCTAAATCTGATGTTTACTTTGGCATTGACTCGCTGTGTCATCTTGGGCAAATGACTTTATCAGTACTGGAGGTGTAAAGAGATGAAGTGATGAGCCTCACCTCCTTCTTCAGCTCTGACAACACTTACCAAAAAGAGAACCGTTATGTGAGATAGCAAGTAGTAGTTTTGGTAGGAATCCTTTTGGTGTGTTTTAGAGGAGAACTTGACTTACAACAGTGGTCAGATAATCAGCACTATCAATTTAATTCAGTTCCTTAAGGCCAGTTTTCCAAGATGTTTCCTCCAGTGGATAAGAGGCACAAAAATCTGTATTTATGTTTGTACAGGGGCATTTGGGTGCACAAACTGGGTATGGAAGTATTCCTCTTGCATTTGTACTTGCAAACTTATGTGAGTGTATGAATGAATGCAGAGATTTTTGCAGATGCAAGTAATGCAGGCACAATATCAGAGACCCATTAAAGCTTGAATATTTATGCAATCAGAACAGTATAGATAGTAAAGCATATGGTTCAAAAACTATGTTCCAAGCTAGTTATTTTTTGTGTGTTTGGTGTTGGTAATATATTGGCCACATCAGGGTCATTACATGCAATTTGTTATAAGGGCAGCAAGCTTCTTTCTTTCCAGAAAGAAAATGGTAGTGGCTTCTTTAAAAAATGTAATCTGATGCCAGTGGAATATTTATGATGTTTTGTCATAATTTGTGACTCAGAGTTTTATGATCTGATGCTGGTGCTTAGACTGAACTTGTTTCAGTGATGAAAAAAGAAATTCTTTAGGCTCTGAAGTTTTTTACTGAGATGTGTTACCTCTGGAGATTTGGAAGAGAAGTATGAGGGGAGCCAGTGGAAAGTGTAGCAGATAAACACTGGACTACATAAGGTTTCATAGTTTCATAGTAGGTAGGGTCGGAAGGGACCTGAGCAGAACATCAAGTCTGACCCCCTGCCATGGCAGGAAAGAGTACTGGGGTCAAACGACCCCAGCAAGGTGTTCATCTAGCCTCCTTTTAAAGACCCCCGGGGAGGAGCCAGCACCACTTCTCTTGGAAGTTGGTTCCAGATCCTAGCCACCCTGACCGTGAAGTAGTGCCTCCTGATGTCTAGTCGGAATCTACCCTCTTAGCTTGTGCCCATTATTTCTAGTCACTCCTAGTAGTGTTTGGGGGAACAGGGACTCTCCCATTGCCTTTTGGTCCCACGACCAGTTTGTAAACGGCCCCTAGATCCCCCCTCAGTCTTCTCTTGTGGAGGCTGAACAGGTTCAGGTCCCTTAGCCTCTCCTCATAGGGCCTGCCCTGCTGCCCCCTGATCATGTGGGTGGCCCTCCTCTGAACCCTCTCAATGCTGTCCACAACCCTCCTGAAGAGCAGCACCCAGAACTGGACACAGTACTCCAACTGCAGCCTGACCAGTGTCACATAGAGGGGGAGGATTACCTCCTTGGACCTGCCTGAGATGCATCTGTGGATGCATGACAAGGTATGGTTGGCCTTCCTGACTGCATCCCCACACTGTCGGCCCATGTTCATTTTGGCATCAATAATGACAGCAAGATCCTTCTCTGCCTCTGCACTGATGAGAAGGGAGTTCCCCAGCCTGTAGGTATGCTGCTGGTTCTTCCTCCCCAGGTGCAGTACCCTGCACTTGTCAGTGTTGAAACCCATCCTGTTCTCATCCGCCCACCCCTATAACCTGTCTAGGTCCATTCCAGCCTATTCCTCCCTTCTAGCGTGCCCACTTCCCCCCACAACTTAGTGTCATCTGTGAATTTGAACGGAGTGCTTTTTACCCCCTTGCTGATGAACATGTTGAACAGTACAGGCCCGAGGACCGAGCCCTGTGGAACCCCACTGCCCACATCCCTCCAGGTCGAATAAGACCTGTCCACTACCACTCTCTGGGTGCAGCCTTCTAGCCAGTTAGTGACCCATTTGACTGTAGGTGTTGATGACTGTCTACTTTCTGAAGGCAGAAGGGAATAATGAAAAGAACCTTTCACAACTACAGGTCCATGGGATTTCTGCTGTTCCTTCCCAGTCATGTAACTGAGAAAGCAGCTCCCTGTTCCAAGGAGGTGTTTTTGCTGCATATCCTCCTTACTGGTTTTTAAACTTAATCTGCCTAGTGCAAGTGCAAGGCATGATTCAGGTTCAGTTACCAAGCCAAACCTGGGACTTTGACTAAGGATGTAGCTCAGACCAGATCAAATGGAATGTGGGAGGTGGGGAACCCATGAACACGAGCTTCCCTTTCCTGAACAGATACACTAATTACAGAGGCAGCATCCAGGTTTTGCACAGCTGGAAAGATCATGGATGTTTTCCACTGTGTGATGCCCAAAGGTTACAAAATCTGCAGTGAGCTACAGATGAGATTACTTGGCAAAGAGTATATCCCAGTAACATGGCCGTCTAACAAGATAATCTTCTGAAAAGATCATCACTTGATGCAGCAAGTGCACTTGGCAACAAGACCGACACTGCCACATTGCAATTGCCTGGAGAGACAGCAGTGCCAGTCATCAGAGATGGAGCTTCAGTTTTCCTTAGTCAAGCAGAATACCGTCATCATCTGCCAGTTGGGTTAAGAGAAGTGATGGTGGCATTTGAATTTGGTGAATTTTCAGATTGCCTAAAGGTCTGGTATGGAATGTGTGTTAAGTACTTCTCAAGGGAAAAGGTTCTGTATAGAAATTCAGAAATATGTTACCAGTTTTTGTGGCTCACCTATGAATTCTTAAATTTTACAGCTCAGTTGAAGATTTCTTCTGCTGCCCAATGAAAACCGTATTCAGGGGCCTTTTAATGTCAGGTAGGATTTATAAGTGCAACCTAGAGCCAGGAGCAGAAAATGAAATGAAAAGAAAGTACTAATAGAGGCCCTGGAGAAAACTGAGCACACAACTCTGACAGCTATGTTTATAGTGGCATAGATGAGCAAAGGAGTATTGAAGTGGTTTTCAAACTGTGTTCAATGAAACCCTGGGGTTCCACAATAGGTCATTGGGGCAAGGGACAGAAGCTGCACACCAGATGACTTAAACCAGTTTAAGTCATCTGAAACTGTTTTAAACCTGTAACAGAACAGAAGTTCAGTGCACAAAAATCAGTTTCAGAAAGTTTCAAAATGGATTAAACTGGTTTAAGATAAACCTGGTTGAATGTAGTATCAAACTTAAGGGATTTGGGTCAAACTGGTTGATGGAACTTCTGTTCCAGACCTCTTCCTGGTTCAAGTTAAATCACAGTCCCTCAGCATCCCAGCATGCTTTCCAGCCCTGGGCTGGGTTGTGCTGTCTGTTCCAGCAGAGAAGGCTTGGGATGTGGGGAGGCAGGGACTGTCACCCATACCCCAGGCAAACCCCAGCTGGGGGCTAGGGCCAGGGAGGGGGTTAAACTGTCTTTCCCCTGAGTTCAGAACTGCCCTGCCCTGCTAAAAACTTACTGCTGGCTGCAACTGTGGACTACAAATCCCAGAGGCACCTGGAAGCAGGAAGAGGAAGTGATGAGCAACCCTGCAGACTCTGGCTACTGTGATTCTGGACTGCAAATCCCAGAGACCTCGGGAGCAGCAGGAAGAGGAAGCGAACACACAGTCTGTGCTGGCTACATGCCAGAGAGCCATGCTCTAGTGCCCCCCAGCTTCTGGCCTGAGCCATTGCAGTTATATGGCTGCATTTCCTGAATCAAGACTGAATGTCTGTCCAGTTGCTTCTCAGCTTAATCTCTGCAAAGACTAACCTGCAAAGAATGAATCAGTTCAGCCTTGGGTTTTTCTGTCTATCTGTACTTAGCCTGGGGGTTTTGCAGACAGACTGGGGGTAATGGCAGAGTGGGTTGAGAGTTGGTGTGCTGCTGTTGCTGCGCCAAGTTCTCTGGCTTCATGTCAGTGTTTAGGATAGGGGTAGAGGTCCCCGTGGCAGATGAAGTGATATGAAAAGGTTCTGTGACTTTAGGAAATTTGAAAACCACTGGAGTATTGTATGCTTAAGATCAACCCCCAGGTTTCCATACCTTATGCACTGTTTCTGATAGGAGTTTGCCTGAGTAAGGACTGCAAGAATGTGAGTACCATACTGACAGCTAGCATGGGGAAACGCAAGAAAGATTTATCCAGTTATCCAGTACTATAGTTACCCAGTGAGCTAAAATTTTGTGGCATGTAGGCTAAGTACAGACCATCAGAATGACCCAGGCTGAATTGATTCAATCTTTGCAGTTTGGTCTAAGATGTGTAGATTGAACCAATAAGCAGGTGAACAGACATCTACTTTTGATTCCAGAAATGCAGCCACGTGCCTGCAGTAGCCCAGGCCAGAAGCTGGGGGGCTCTGGAGCATGCCTCCCTACTTGACTGAAGCAAACAGCTTGGGCCAACGCTAACCCAACCACCCTGTGAGGAGGGGCTTGTGGGGGAGGTGCAAAGCATCCTGGGATGCTGGGGGACTGTGAGTTAATTTTTTAATCCGGAGGGGATCTGGGACAGAACTTCAGTAAACCGATTTAACCTAAGTCAGTTAAGTCTGATACTACATCCATCCAGGCTTATCTTAAACGAATTTTGGCCGTTTTGAAAGCCATTTATGTGCACTGAACTTCTGTTGTGTTACAGATTTGAACTGGCTTCTGATCGCTTATACTGGTTTATGTGTAATTTCTGTCTCTAGCCCTCAGTCTAGTAGGGAATCCTGTAACATGGGATTCCTAGAGCAGTGTTTCCCAAACTTTTTCCAGTCCAAGGCACATTTACATTAATAACATTTTCTGCAGGACACAACCCCTCCCCCTGCCCTGCCCACAATTCTTTTTTGACCACATACAAAGTCATTAGAGAGTAGTGTGATGTACCATCTCATGTTTGTACACCGGAACAGCAACATGACAATACACTTTGGTTCCATCCACAAAACTAATTTATATGAATGTTTCATATTTATATGTTCATATATGTGTGTGTGTGTGTGTGTGTTCCATTTATTTATTTTTCTAATGTATGACTTTTTTCCCAAAATTGTGCGGCGTGCCTGTTCATTTCTGACGGCACTGTGCCACAGCACACTAGTTGGGAAACGCTGGTCTAAAGCAGTCATATAAATACGTATCAAAATCTGTATGTTTTTATAGTGATTTCTACACAAGGGCATTAAGATTCAGTGGAAAATACATCCCTTGTCCACGGAGTATTATAGTTTCATAGTTTCATAGTTTCTAGGGTCGGAAGGGACCTGGGCAGATCATCTAGTCTGACCCCCTGCCATGGCAGGAAAGAGTACTGGGGTCAAACGACCCCAGCAAGATGGTCATCTAACCTCCTCTTAAAAACCCCCAGGGTGGGCGCCTGCACCACCTCACTTGGAAGCTGGTTCCAGACCCTAGCCGCTCTGACCGTGAAGTAGCGCCTCCTGATGTCCAACTTAAACCTTCCCTCCGCCAGCTTGTGACCGTTATTCCTGGTCACTCCTGGCGGCGCTCGGGGGAACAGGGACTCCCCCAGTGCCTGTTGATCCCCCCTGACTAGTTTATAGCAGGCCACAAGATCCCCCCTCAGCCTTCTCTTCTGGAGGCTGAACAGGTTCAGGTCCCGTAACCTGTCCTCATAGGACCTGCCCTGCTGTCCCTTGATCATGCGAGTGGCCCTCCTCTGGACCCTCTCCATGCTGTCCACATCCCTCTTAAAGTGCGGCTCCCAGAACTGGACGCAGTACTCCAGCTGCGGCCTGACCAGTGCCGCATAGAGGGGGAGGATCACCTCCTTGGTCCTGCTTGAAATGCATCTGTGGATGCACGACAAGGTACAGCTGGCCTTCCTAGCCGCCTCCCCACACTGCCGAGCCATCTTCATCTTGGAGTAAATAATGACTCCAAGATCCTTTTCCACCTCCGTGCTGACAAGAGGGGAGT
>NW_005842177.1:1171040-1175716 GCF_000455745.1 Alligator sinensis
GGTGTCAGCCAGCAGGAGGGCGAGTTCCTCCTGCTTGTTCCCCGTGCTACGGGCATTAGTGTAGGGGCATTTCAGGCCTCCAGTAGATGTGTATACTGACCCCCTAGTCCCAGCATTCCCCTGGTCCCCATCTCTTACCTGTTTATCTGCTACGCTTGTCGGTCTGGGCTGGGCTGTAGTTGTGGGCGCCGTTTGGTCTGGTAGTCTGATGTATCCTCCGCCCTCATCTTCCCCTTCCCCCGATGAGCCTAGTTTAAAGCCCGCCAGAGTAGGTCCGCCAACCTAAAAGAGAACACACGCGTACCTTTAGGGGAAAGGTGGAGCCCGTCCCATCCTAGCATGTCTCTCGTCGCGATGTGGTGGTCGTGATCAAGGAAGCCGAAACCCGCCTCGAAACACCATTCCCGTAGTCGCCAGTTGGTCTCCGCGACACATGATTCGTGCCGTCTGCCCCGTCCACTCACTGGAAGGATGGAAGAGAAGACCACCTGTGCGCCCGTCTCCCTCAGCACGCCCCCCAGAGCTTGGTATTAACATTATAAATATTAAATTGTAAAAGAATCTCAAACCACCTTATATAGATAGATTAATTTAGCCTTTAGTGCAAATTTTATGCTTTATTTCTAGCTGAGTAAACTTGAAATTTAAGATGTGAGAGGCTTTGCTCGGTCTTGCTGCAAGTCAGTGGCACTGACTGGAATAGACCCCAGCACTGTCAGCCCTCTGTCTTTAATCCACCCTTCATCCCAGTGATAGAAAGAGATAGTGAAAGAGATATCTGTGTGAACTTGGCTAGTGATTATAAGGTGAGATGACTGGGGGGCTGGTACTTGACAGTTATGAAGATCAGTCCCTTTGTGGGCCACCATAGGGGAGAGTTTAAGTGTAACACTGGAGACTAGTGACAGGCGTCCAATCATAGGACATGGCTGACTCCTGGACAGAGGTGCTACTCATGTTATAGGCTATTCCTTGTTCAGAGCTTGGTGGTGGGGAGAGAAGAGGATGATCTTTGCTCCTTCTTCAGAAGAACTACAGTATGAGTCAGAATACATGATCCCACTGGGTGAACAGTTGATTTTTGTTGAGTTTTCTCATTCACCTGTGATTTTGTACATCTGATTATTATAGGATGCTATAGATTCTTGCCTTTCATCTAGAAGTGCTCAGTTCCTGAGGTTTTTATTTGTTTGGATGCAATGCTTGAATGTATAAAATAATGCCATTAGTTGCTGTTGGTGTGGGATCATATAATTTGATAGGGTAGTAAACTTAGTTGATAGGCATTGTAATCCACTGTGTTAATTGTAGTGCTCTTGTCACTCATACATTTCTGGATATAACTGTGATGTTCGCTGTGCAGTAGCCATAAGTATTAAAGCCAGTGACAATCTGTACTGTTTTTAACAATCCGAGTTAAGCTTCTACTTAGGCAGGTCAGCATTATTTGATTAGATTAGTGCAACTAACTGAAGAAGTAGGCAATAGTTTCAAGTTTTTATCCAGTATGAAAGCTGCTTTTCATAAATGACCAGAGCTCTAGGATTGACAAGCTTGTTTGTTTTAACTATGCTTTACAGAAAGCAGAGCAAATGATCTTTTAGAGGTAAGCTTTCACCACTGGCCTTTAAAATTTCAGCTCAGGCCATGTCCAGGGCTTCTCTCTGCCACTTTGTTCTACTGCTGCTATGGAGAAGAGGAATACAGAGTTGTCATCAGCAACACATAATTCCTCTTGTGGGCATAGCTAGAGCACCTGGCGGGCCAATAATCCAGAACTGCAGAATGGTCCATGGAGGGATACTTGCAGCTACAGTAGGTCAGAGCAGTCCTGATTTCCTCTTATTATATTGTGACTCAAACTAGTCACTACCTGTCTGGAAGATTAGGGGAGAAAAAAAAAAGTGCCTGTAAGCTATTTTTGATCCCTGTCCTCATACCAGCTGGTTTCTGATGAAGTTTGAAGGTTTTTATGCCTGCAGAGCCCTACAGTTGTGTGTACAAATAACAGTTGCACATATATACTGGGCACTTGGATGCCTAATGCAATTCTGAATTTAACTCTTAAAAAAACTTAAACCTAGAAAATGACATTTATAAAAACTTAGGACTGTAGAATTGAACCTGGTTTCTGAAGCCCAGAAGCCCCTTTAAAGTTTTATCTCTCATAGTGCACCTAGAGGAGAATTCATGAATATTGTACTGTTTTTCACGGATGGAAGAGCCATCCCACAGCAGCCATGGACTCCAGGTCTGTGAACCTGAGAGAGTATGGTGATGGTAGCGTGTACAGTTATGAAAGTGGAAGGGGGTTGACTGCCAGTTATCCTGCAGAAAGGACTGTTACATTGGTTTTTAAAATGGAAAGTACTGGCTTGGCCACAGTGAAGATTTAAGTCCCCAGTGGATAATTTCTTTCACTTGTGCTACTGTATATTTTACACCCAGCTCTAGGGGGAAGGCAAAGCATGAATCAGTTCTTGGATTCTGCTGAGAATGATGGTGTGTGAATGTGAAAGCTCACATGTACTCTGGATGTATGAAGAATTATTCCTAAAGAAGAATGTGGGTCAGGGAATGTGCGTGGGTGATTGAGAGAAAAAGAGTTTATAGCTTGTGTAAGAGAAATATCAGGCTTGGTATTCATAGGTGCTAAGAACCATGGTTCTTGTTGACTTGATTTCATTGAGTTCCACTGCAGATGTTTCCACTTCTCACTCCTCCTCAATTCTGTCTTAGCCTCAGGGGCGGTAAAACTGAACCAGTACAGTAGCTAAACAAGCTTCTTGTCCCGTAGAACATAAAGTCTAAATTGGAGGAGCATGCCTTTGTTAACAGCTGGGGACTCTGAGCCCAGTTAAACATTGTGTCCTGGGTTCCCGTATTTGTGAGATGTTGTCTTGCTTTAGTTTGGTCCTCAGGATCTCAGATGATGATGGGTGCCTCCAGGGTCTGCCACTTGGCAATAATCACTTTTGCTTGAGGTGCCAGTAGAGAAGATGGGAAATACAAACAATTGGAGAGCGTGTCTTAGCATCAGGACAAGCATAGCCGAGCCAGTACGGTAGACAGATAAAGTCTCTGCCCCAAGAACTGAACATCAGTATCAGTAAAACCTGATGTTTCTTATGAGATCCTTGTGAACATTATCTGGAGTGAATAATGCTGTCATTCAGGCCACCCAGTTGTTATCTGAAACCAAGCCTTTGTGGAATTACAAGTGAAATGTTTAAAACATAGCTCTGTGTCCCTTGGTTGGAGCAGTTCAACATCTACCTATTATTGAAAAAATTAAGTTCATGGTGCAGTGATGCTAATGCTTTTATTAACACAGAGACATATCAAAAGCAACCAGGATGATAAAATCTCTCCTGTGTTGCGCTGGGTACGGTTTCAGAACTTGGAGGGGGGTAGGAAGCAGCGTCCCTGCTATACAGATGATGATGATGAAGTCGATGTATCAATAGAGTGTATAAGCAAATAAGGTTGTCCTTTCAGCCTAGCAAAGATGTTAACCATTCTGCAGATCAGTTTAGATAATATTATTTCATTTAGTATAAAGGAGATTGAATTGGGATTTTGTTGATTAAAAACAAAGGGCTATAGTTTGCCCTTTTAAAAATAATGTAAATGTTGCACAGGTGTATGAACCTTAAGGAGAAATCCTATAGAATGTAATTGAAGCATTACTTATTCTGTTGGCTCTTTTTGGGCCAGCTCATACAATTAACTAGCACGGAAATAATTCTATGGCCTGTCTTTTTAAAAAAATAAGCTACAGAAAGGCTCTCACTCTTTATTAAGTTCCACAGGGTTTTTTTTCTAACGATTTCAATAGAAACCATTAAATTTCTTTAGAACCCTAAAGGTAGTTAGTCAAGGTTAGTCTGAAATCTATAAACCAATGATTCCCAACCAGGGTACCATTTCAAGGATGCCTTGAAAACCATTTAGGGGTGTTTTGGTGTGCAAACATGATTCACAAGATTAACCCAGTGATTTCATATAAGAATCCATAGTGTTAAAATTTATTCTGTCCTGTTGTGGTCTTTTTTGGGTTTGTTGCTACAGAAAAATAGCTGTACTATTTTTCCATAGTCAAACAATGAGTGAAAACTAAGAACTTGCATTTTCTGAGGGATGCCTTGAGCCTAAGAAGGGGAATGCCTTGGGTCTAACCAGGGGTGCTTTGAGTCTAAAAAGGTTGGGACTTACTGCTTTAAACCCTACAGAACCCTATACATCCAGTCCTATTACATTCTATAGGAATCAGTAGCCTGGGCCTGATCCAAAGCCCTTTGAAGGAAACATTTTGTAGTAGGTGCTTATGAGGGAATGAACACAATTTGGCCTCCAAAGATCGGTGTTTTAGCTGCTGTTGGTTAGTTGGTGTTGTTTCTTCTAATGGACTTTAAAATGAGCTTTTCTTGTTGTCCTGTGGTTTAATTCCTTTTAGATGAGCTCCAGTGACAAACAAGGATTCCGATACATTCAGATTCAAATATATATGTGTGTGTGTGTACACAGACACAGACTCACACAGATCTAGAATCCTTCCTTGTCTTGTGCTAGGCTGCTTATTTTCCATCTGCAAAGTGCAGACATTTCACTGCTGATTCTCAGAACTGTTAGTTTGATTCATTTCTGCTCTCAGAGAAGGCAGCTCCAGAGGAAAG
>NW_005842177.1:1175736-1183848 GCF_000455745.1 Alligator sinensis
TTAATTTTCACATTTGTAGAATGCTGAAAGAAATGGAGCAGTATTGATATTTAATGAATTTTGGAAAATCCTGATTCCCTGGGTGTAGCAGGTGATTCCATCATAGCTAGTTATGGTAGAGATGTTCTCTGCTTGGTGATTTTTACCTTAGACCAGGGCTGTCAAACATTTGGGCTAGGGACAGACATTACACATAAACTGGTTTAAGTGGTTTAAACCTGTAACAGAACAGATGTGCCGTGCACATAAACCGGTTTGAAAATGGCTGAAACCGGTTTGAGATAAACCTGGTTAAATATAGTATCAGACTTACCTGATTTGGCTCAAACCAGTTTATACAATGTCTGTCCCAGACCCCTGGCTGGTTTAAGTTAAATCAGAGTCCTGTAGCATCCCTGCATGCTCTCTGGGCTGGGTGTGCTTGGCTTCCCCCAGCCCTACACCCCCCTCACTGCTCAAGCAGGAAATCTCCTCTTTCCTTCCTCCTATCTCCCACATCATGGGAGACCCTAGGCATGCGGTATGTTAGCTAATGATGAGAGGTGCCTCTGTGTGTGTCTCTTTCCAGTTTCACTGGGGTAGGAAGACAGAACAATGACTACTTAGGGCTGTTTGGAGCTAATCAACAGGTCAGCTGGTAAGCTGTCTAAGAAGTCTGAAGTAATGGAGAGAGACCATTGTTTTGCTAATTGGGTGATAAAGACTGTTATCACTATCAGCCCTCAGATGGCTTGCTTGCCTGTCATTTTGCTGCAGACAGTATGACAAAGCAGGGAGGGAGACTGAAAAGCTACATTTCAACAGATGCATGCACTGCACTCTCCACCCCACTTGCTTCAGAGTGCTAGCCGGGAGCTGGGGGCTGGCAACACTCCTGCCCCTTGAGCAGCCAGCAGGGAAAAGCCTGGGACCCTGCAGGTAGACCTCCCTAATGAGAGAGACCTGCTGGGGGCTGGCCGTGTTCCCCTCAGCTCAGCTCAGCTCAGCTCAGCTCAGCTTCCTGCAAAAGGGAAGGGAAGGCTGCTCTGGCACCCCCCCCCCCCCCGCCTCCCTCCCCCCCCCCCCCCCGGCTTCTAGCCTGAGCCACTGCAGGCATGTGCTTGAATTTCTTCAGTCCAGAGAGAATGTCTGTCCGGTTTCAAACCAGTTCAGCCTAGCCAGGTTAGACTAACCTGCAAAGTTTGAATCACTTTAGGCTCAGGCTTTTTGAATATCTGTCCCTAGCCGTGGTCTTCCGGCCAGATATGGCTTGTGATGCTGTTCTCTTTGACTCACCAGACTACTAGTAAGCCAGTGAATTTGGGGTGTGGCTAGTGACGGACGAGGCCTGCCATGGAATCTGAGGATCTGGGGCACTTTTGGACGTGGCAATCAGTGGCAGACTGAGTGAGGGTTGTGGCGACACAGCCCTTTCTTGTTCTATAGCCACCTGGCTAGCCACTGCTTGTGCCACTTCTGCTATGGCCTGGCCTGTGGCTGCTTGTCCCACTTGGTGTCACTGCCATGGTGGCCGCTGCGGCCATGCTGTTTGCTGCCACTGCTGCATCCACTCTTGCTCTCACCTTGTGCCTCAGGCTGCATTTAGCCTATGAGAAGCCCTATGATCTGGATCTGACCCAGGGCAAAAGGTGAATTTGACACCCATGTCTTCAACTTAGTACTTCTGCCCTTCTTTTGATTATTATCCTCAGACGCCTTCAAAATGGAGGTATCTTATATCCAATTCTTATCTTCGTTTCAATGGGACAATTGAAAAACAAATTACTGATCAGCACACTTAAATCTGATCTTGAAGCAGTTTCATGTCAGCATGACTTGGACTTGAGTGGAATTGATCTGGTTTTGACCTGGAGTAAGGGAGATTAGAATCAGACCCTAAGTATGTCTGGCAGTAGAATCTGGCATTCAAGGCATGTATAAGGTATATGACAATGTTATTCGATTATCACAACCAGAAATGTCCCCTGAGAAAGTGCCTCTCGCACGCACCCATTCTCAAAAACTAAATCTATTTGCACATGCTAAAAAGAAAGGGGCATAGTTGGCTATTTTCCAAATATAATCCAGAATTCTATTACTTAGGAGCTTCCTGCTGTTTTAACAACGTTTGGCAAGCTGAACTTCAAACAAAGGCTCACACCAGCTCCTGGGCTTTGATTATCAAGTGCAAAGAAAGAGGGTAAGAGAGGAGCAGTACTTACATATTTACATATATACATGAACAAGGAAATGCTTCAAAATGAAGAAAAGGAACAGAACAAAAGCCAGTTTTACTCTAGAAAGGAAAGATGGCAGGACTATTGGAAAGCCAAAAGGAGCCTCCAGAATTGCCTTGAACTGCAGCTTTGCTAGGAAATGCAATTCACATCCTCAGACAGGTGGTTTATCCGAGGGTGAGAACAGCTATTTAATCATGGTGCTTGCAAATGTAATCTTGAGGACTTCCTTAGTCCACACTCAGATGTTATTGTTGGGGCTCACAAGGACTAATAGCCTGAAAGAGTTTTGTGGCTGCATAGAGCACCAGACTGAGCTGTCAGGCTTTACACAATAGTTCCATCACAACTGCTGACTCCGAACTTGGTTTGCCAGCCTGCGTTCTCGCAAAGCTTTCCAAAGGATCCTTGTGTTTTGCTTACAGCTGTGACAGGACAGAGGTTGACTCCTGTCAGGTAGTCGCCTGTGTGGCATGTACACATGGAACCTATGAGTGTTGTTGCATAGGGGTTACCATTTGGAGCTGTGTTGATTGCTATTGTAGGGCATGTGTAGATGAAACAGGGGCCCTAAATTGAAGCGGTGGGTTTTTAAAAACACAACTTCAATTTAGGGCCCTTTAAACCCCTGTGTCATTCACACACATGAACTTACCTGCCTCTCCAGCGCCAGGGAGGGGAAGGCGAGCTGCTGGCGGGTGGAGTGGCCCCAGGGCTGCACGGAGCCTCATGCTTCACTCCGCTGTGGGGCAGCAAACTAAAACTCCTCGGATGAGTTTTAGTTTGCTGCGCCCCAAGTCATTTAAGGTGCATTACGCCGGCAAATTTGCTACAGCGGCTGGAATTACTGTGCAATACGCCTCCAATGTGTGCAAACATCAGCACCATTAAAGTAGTACAAAAGCATTTAACCTGATTTAAAGTGTCATGCACACATGCCCCTCATTTCGTCTACATATGGCCTTAAAAGCTATCCTCACTTCTTCCTGTCTAATGCTGGATAAGGTAGAAGGGGTAGAAAGGAAAAAGGGTTTATGCCTCACTGGAAAATGGTCTGTCATTGGCAATAGCTGTCAGCTCTACACTTCTCCTTCACTTGCATATTCCTCTTCATTGGGAGCCAAAACACTTTCAGTGCTGTTACAAGAAGTAAATAGTAGCTGCTGTAGTTGTCAGACTGTATTTAGCACCAATTGAGGGGGAACCCCAGGACTGACAGTTCATCTTGGCTATATTTTCTATAATGCAGACAAACTGATGAAATCATTGCATCTCTCTCTCAGTCATCTTTTGTAGACTGAATGGAGCTTCTGCTTTTATTTCTAGACCAGAAACATCAGTCAGTTTCAAATAACATCTTATTAGGGATCTGAGGAAGAACATACAGGTGAGTTGAACCAAATATAAGTATATCATCCTTGGCAGCATAAATATCCTTTACAGCAGACACGTGAATGATAGAAGTCTATTTATTCAGTGTAGGACCGATTTGTGAGCAGAATACATCAATGGTGAAAGTTGTGACCAAGACTAAGGATAAGTAGCCATCAATGTGGCCGCCTAAGCACTTATGAACTTGACAATCTGGAAGTCAATTTTGTGCTAAAACTTGCCTGAATTTTCTTTTTCTTTTTTTCAACAATAGCATGAAAAACACTGAAATGCCAAATAAGTAAAATGAAAATGTACAAACTGCATGTGAAAGAGCAGCAGCAAAAAAAGCTGTAAGAATGTCATGTTGCCAGTGCAGAGAGAGCTCAAATTGGCATTGGAAGTTGCAAGGTTTGTTCTGGTGGTTGGTGGAAAAAGGCAGAAAATTTCCAAGTGTATATTTGGAACTGGAACCCCAAGGATCAACATTTGACCCATTAAGTGAGAAGTCCATTGGCCATCCAGTGAGCTTATCACTGTGGATTCTGCCTTTGGGCAGGGAAGTAATGGATGCAAAAGTACCTTTATGCCACTTTCTGGACTTCTTCTAGTGGTGAGTCACAATAGTAGTGCTCATCCCGGAAAGATTAAGCCTCAATGGTGTTTAAAAATACTGTGCATTTAGATAGCATTTCTTATCCAGGGCTCTCGGAACTGCTCACAATTAATCGAAGTCTGAAGCCTCCCTGTGATGCTGGCAAGAGATACTTGGATATTAGGGCTAAGTACATACAATCAAAAAGCTCAGGCCTGAATCAATTCATTCTTTGCTGATAAGCCTAAACTGCAGAGATTAAACTGAGAAACAACTGGACAGACATTCATTTTTGATTCGGGAAATGCAGCCACATACCTGCAGTGGCTCAGGCTCAAAGCTAGGGGGGGAATAGAGCATGGCTTTCTGGCACGTAGCCAGCATGGGCTGTGTGTTTGCTTTCTCTTCCTGCTGCCACCGAGTTCTCTGGAATTTGCAGTCTGGAATCACGACAGCAGGACTCTGCAGGGTTGCTCATCACTTCCTCTTCCTGCTTCCAGGTGCCTCTGGGATTTGTCCATAGTTGCAGCCAGCAGTAAGTTTTTAGCAGGGCAGGGCAGCTCTGTACTCAGGGGAAGGAAAGTTTAACCTCCCTCCCTGGCCCCAGACCCCAGCTGGGGTTTGCCCAGGGGGTGGGTGACAGTCCCTGCCTCCCCACGTCCCAACCCTTTTCTGTTGGAGCAGACAGCACAGCCCAGCCCAGGGCTGGAAAGCATGTTGGGGGACTCTGGTTTAACTTAAAGTAGGAAGGGGTCTGAGACAGAAGTTCCATAAAACTTGGGCGTGACCCAAATCACTTAAGTTTGATACTACATTCAGTCAGGTTTATCTTAAACCAGTTTCAGCCATTTTATTTCTGAGTTATGTGCACTGAACTTCTGTTCTGTTACAGGTTTAAACCAGTTTCTGATGACTTAAACCAATTTGTGTAACTTCTGTCCCTAAAGTATTTCACCAGTTGCAGAAAACGAGAGGGAGTTTCAGTAGCTGGAACACAGGTAGATGGAATCCAGGCTAACAAAAAGCTCTATCAATTTCTTAATGACCACAACTTCTGTGGACCTAGTTTGATGTGTCTTTTAAAGGACAGTACCTCTATCTGCCCAGAGTGCACCAGCCTCACCCTACCTCAGACTAGTAGGGAACTAAGCCAGGTTTTAAAATGCCTGCACAGCTTCCAGGTGCAGGCGGTGTTCCTGTGGATTCTGCTGCCTGGTTTAATTCCTCTCGGTTTGTGACCATGGAGAGGGGCACAATATGAAGCTTTTGTTCTGTGAAAAGGGATCCTAGAGTTTTGAGAAATTGTGTTGAACCACAATTAAAGATTTCACAAGGCAGACATTAGTTTGCAAGACTAAATGTAAAGGCTAATACATTATGAAATATGGTGAAATTTAATGAATGTGGGCACGGAAATGCCTATTGAGAAATGTCTTAACACAAAAACATTTAACCTGTACACACTTGTGCTCATGAAGCAAGTATTTAGTCCCAGTAAATAAATTCAGTAGAGCTACAAGTACCTATGATACTGATCACATGCTCAGCTGCTTGGAGTATTGAGGCCCACAAGCCTTCATGGATCTGTCAGGTTCTCTCTGCCCTAATGTACAATATAAAGCCATCCTGATATCCCTACAGAAAGTCTCTTAATTCATTGAAATTGCTTTCCAGGCTGACTGACTGTACTTTCTGATTTTCAAATATTGTAACTTGAGTGTTTTATATAAATATGCTGAAAGGAGACAGTTTGTTTATATTAAAGACTCTTAGGCTCTTAAATTGTGTTTGGAGAATAAAGCTGTTTGTTTAGATAAGTCCTGAAGAAGCCTTTGTGACCCACACTCTTTATTAATGTTTTGGATTCCTATGAAGGAAGTAACCAATAAATTTTGATGGTATATTTATTTATTAGTCCTACCATAATGCTTAGGAAACCTTGGTGTGGATCAGGATTCAATGTGCTAAAATAAAATAAAATTAAATGAAATTCTTGTGTAGATACCCTCAGTTTCAAGTTTCAGCCCAGAGGGACATTAAATGTCTGAAAGAACTCCTTCCTGACCAATAAGATTTTGAATAGACATGCACACAGGGCTCTTTTTTTTTTTTTTTTCTTTTCTTTTTTTGCAGGATGGAGGAGGTCAGGTCCCCTAATGTAAGAATGCAAATAATTTGTTTGGTTTTGTAGCTAATGGGACTCCCCAGAGGTTAAACATTACCCATTTGATTTCTGATTTATATAGTTGCATAAGAAACTGTCCCCTGAACTCAATTTTCGTCTGAGATGCTCCAAATAATTTCATAGACTCGTAGACTCGTAGACATTAGGGCTGGAAGGGACCTCGGAAGATCATCGAGTCCAGCCCCCCGCCCCAGGGGCAGGAAGTCAGCTGGGGTCACAGGATCCCAGCAAGATAAATGCCCTAATGACTTTTAAAGGAGTCCTTGCATCACCTCTGGTGGCAGTTTGTTGCAGGCCTTTGGGGATAGTAAAGAAGTTCGTCCTTATGTCCAGCCTGAAATGGTCTTGGAGAAGTTTGTGACCATTTGACCTTGTTATCTCGTGGTGCGCCATGACCAGTGGGGTCCCCCAAGGCTCCGTCCTTGGGCCTATCCTTTTCAACATGTTCATTAATGATGTGGACATGTTTTCCTCATCATTATTGGTACCAGTTTTTTCCCTCATAGTCTGTCTCTGTTGCTCTGACACAAATTGAGAACTGCTTATTGTGTTGTATGCAACACTCTAACTTGCTTACTCAAAAGTATAAGAGTTTCTTTTCTTGGTCAGAAACTGTATGGGAGTGGCTGACATTACGACATGGAACATTTTCAGCACAAACTAGTTGTGGAGGAGAGAACGTAGCCACCTAGAAAATTCTCACTTCTAAACTGTGCCAGGTTTGCTGTCGAGGATTTTAATTAAAACAAGCAATTGCTAATGCAAGAGCTAAATTCATTTTTGCCAGCAGGAGGGAGCAGATTCTAGTTCAAATGAGCTTGAGCAAAATGGCACCATCCAAAGTTCCTACATGCTCTCCTTTCCCTGGAGGCTGCCTGCTCTGGCCATATATACCACGAAATGTAATCTGATATCATACTGTGTGGCATAAACAGTTTTCCACAAAGGCCAGGAAGGAACACACCTAGCCCTTCTACCCCATCATTTTAGTAGAGTAAAGGACTTTGGATCTTTTTCTTCTGCAGCATTAAGTATAGAGAAACAGTCCCTGCCTTCTCCTGTAGACCAGATCTTCAGCTCAAAGTCAGTGGAACTGTGCTAGTTTACGCCTGTTGAGGGTCTGGCTTTGTAGACCGGGGCAGGCAATTATTTCAGCTGCGGGGCCACTTAACGAGTATTGGTGAGCTGTCAAGGGCCGCAAAGGTAGCTCTGCCCCTTGACAGGTGCCCTGCCCCACTGGTTGCCATCTTGAGATCGGAAGTCCTGGCCCCTAACCCCTGACCATGGCCACCAGAAGTCCCTCCCCTTGCCCCCAGAAGCACTCCTTTTGGGAAGGAGGTCTGCCATCTTGGAACTAGAAAAAAATAACAAATTGTGTACTAAAAATCAAACACTGACAATAACATTTTAATTTTATTTAAAAAAAATATTTTTGTCCTGATTTGTGTGCATTTGCATGGTGTATATAGAGGTGATTGCATAATTGCTCAAAATGAGGTCTTACTCTTGTATATTGTGGGGGGGGGGTGTGTGGAGGGGTGGGAGGATATGGGGGGTGAGTATGGGGTTTGTAGGGGATGTACATGTGTGTATGTAGGGTGCGTGGATGTGAGTGGGTGGGTATGGGGTCTGTGGGGGGATGTTTGTGGGGATGTGTGGATGGGTATGGAGTTTGTGGGGTGCTATGGAATGTATGGATGGAGGGGTGTGGGGGTATACGTATGTGTGGTGGAGTGTGTACACAT